>NC_045602.1:80298214-80598214 GCF_009762305.2 Zalophus californianus
TAGTTTTTGATGTAGTGTTCCATGATTCATTGTTTGTGAATAAAACCCATATTTTAAAACTACAGTCTACGGGTCAGCTAGGTAGCTCTTCTGGACTTAGGGCATCTGTGGTCACCTATGGGTCCAGCAGGCAGCTCTGTTGGTCTTCACTGTGCTGCCTCGTTTGGGGGCTGTCTGCTTTACAACTATGAACTTGTGGGATGTCCACGACTGGGCATCCAGGCTCTCCCTCCTATGATCTCTCACTCCCCAGCAGGCAGGCCTGGGCTTGTCACAGGGCAGAGGTGGGGATCCAGGTGAGTAGAAGTGGGCGGGACCTCTTCCAGCCTGCAGTGGAAGGAACACACATCACTTTCCCTGCACTCGATTGTCTGAAGCAAGTCACAGAGCAGCCCAGGTTTGTGGGGGAAAGAAATAGACTACCTTTTGCTGGAAGATACTGCGAGGTCATGTTGCAAGTGATGTGGATACAGAAAACAGTGGAGAAAATGGAGACATTTCCTAGCCCCTCTACCACAACATTGTTCTGCTCAAAGGAGCAATTATCCAAAACATGTTTTTCCCCATGGACATAATAAAGGTATGTATATTTTAAATTAAAAGAGAAAAAGAAAAGGTGGCCTGTGTGTGGATAGTTCACTATTCTAATAAGACTAGAATTAGATGGAATTCCAGTCTCTCAGTGGAATAACATAAACATGAATAATTGGGACAAAATATGGTACCTGGTACCCTTGTTAAAATGCAGATTCCTGGCCCCAGAAAATCCAATTCAGTAAAGCCCAGGATAAGGTCCAAGAGTCTGCATGTTAGCAAGCTCCTCCGGGGACTTGGTGCTGGTGATTCTAACAACCTTGCTTTGAAAAATGTTGGTGTTCCATGTTCCTAGCAGCACTATTTATAACAGCTAAAACATGGAAACAACCTGAGTGTCCATTGATGGATAGATGGGTAAAGAAGATGTGGTATATATGTACAATGGAATATTATTCAGCCATAAAAAAACAAGGAACTCCTACCATTTCTGACAACATGGATAGATCTAGAGGGCAATTATGCTAAGTGACATATGTCAGACAGAGAGACAAATACTGTATGATCTCACTTTTGTGTGGAATCTTAAAATAAAAACAACAAAACAAAAAAATCACAAAAAAATCAAACACATAGAAAAAGAGATCAGACTTTTGGTTACTGGAGGTGAGGACCAGGGGGAGGGAGAATTGCAAGAAGGTGGTCAAAGGTACAAACTTCTGGTTATGAGATAACTAAGTACGAGGGATGCAATGTGTGACAGGCTGACTATAGCAAACACTGCTGTATGATATATAAGAAAGTTAAGGGAGTAGATCCTCAGAGTTCTCATCACAACAGAAAAATGTTTTCCCTTATTCTTTTCGTCTTCCTTTTCTTTTCATTGAATCTATATGAGAAGATAGATGTTAGCTAAACCTATTGTGATAATCATTTCACAATATATGTCAATCAAACCATCCTGCCATAGGCCTTAAGTTTATATAGTGATATATGTCGATTATTTCTCAATAAAACTGGAAAAGATTTTTTAATGCTGGTATCAAAAAACTGTGTGTATGTGTATGTAGAGCAGTAATATCACCTCTGTTTTACAAAAAGGAAGCTAAGGCTCTGAGTCTTAGATCTGTTTAGTGGCCTGTGCAAGTTCACACAGAAGATTAATTGCAGAGCTGGGATAGGTACTCAAATCTCTTGACCCTTGATCTATGAGGTATGGTCTGAGAGGTGCAGAGAGCCCCCATTCCCCTTAGAACCACCCCCACCTTGGGCTTGCTGCAGTGCCTAAGCTTCCTGTCAGTCACAATTGGTCTCCTCTGCAGTATCAGTAAGATCACTCTGCCCCTTCCAAACCCTGTAAGGAGGCTAGAATTACTCAGACACTGGTGAAGTTGGAGGTGAGGGGAATGGGGACAAACATATTAAAACCTACTGGCCTAAAAAACTCACACTTTCGCTTGAATTGATGTACTGTATTGGTTGCTTACTCCTAGCTTAGTCCTGGGGGAGCTTTATTCATCCCTTGAGAAGCAAACAATTAAAAGAGAGCAAGAAAGGATAAAGAATGAGGAGGAAGGAGAACACTTCTATGATCATTCCCCTCTCCATAGGTGGCTTCCTAGTAGTCCAGTGGGCAGCGATGATGATGGTGATGATGATGATGTTGATGATGGTGGTGGTGGCAGCCATATTTACAGATGGAGAAACAAGGACTTACAGATGCTTACCCACACCTCCTAGTAGAGACCTGGATCCTGTCTCTTTGGGCCTCCTCCTGGAAAATGGCCATTTAACAGCCATCCCCAAATTGCGTCGATTTGGTGTGATTCTTCAGAACCCTGGAAGAGATATTGATGGTCTCCTCTGAAGGAAGAGTAAAGTAAGAAATTACCCCACTTTTAAGATAAATTAAGTCTTTAAGCTTGATGTGCAAAATGACACCTAGGACATACACCCAGCTAGGAATTTATGAGAGTACAGTTCTACCCCCAACAGCCCTTGGAGGCAACAAAATGTTATTAGGACGACAGGGATGCACCCTGTGCCTGTCTGTCCAGAATTTTAACTGCCAGTGTCCAGTCACACCTCAGACAGATGAAGAGAGTAATCCTCATCAGTTTGCCATTGGCACTGCCCCTGGGTTATCCCTCAGGACTCTGTGGTCACCACAGATGGCATATCTGTCAGGTTCTCAAGAGAAACAGAACCAATAGGATGTGTGTATATTATTATCTCTCTGTAGATGATGGATGGATGGATGGATGGATGGGTAGTAGGGGAGAGAGATAGGGAGATTTCAGATATTGGCTCACACGATTGTGGGGGCTGGCAAGTCCAAATTTTGCCAGGCAGGCTGGCTGGCTGGCTGGAGACCTAGGGAAGAGCTGGTGTTGCTGTTTAATCTGAAAGCTGTCATCTGGCAGAATTCCTGGACCTCCAGGACAAGACTGGATGAGGTCCACACCCATTATTGAAGGTAATCTGCTTTACTCAGAGTCTACTGATGTGAATGTTAATCTCATCTAAAAATGCCTTCACAGCATCATCTAGTCTCATGTGTGTCCAAAAACTGGATACCATGGCCTAGCCAAGGTGACACATAAAATTAATGATCACAGCTGGGCAGGGAAGTACCCAGAAATGGGGCTGGGGATCTGTGTTTACAAACAGGTTTGTTGCTGAGCTGGACTTGATGGGAGGAAAACAAGACAGAGGTGCAGCCACAGTGTTCCTGCTTCTGACCTTGGTCAGAGTCAGGGTCAAGAGCTGGTGTGGCCTCCTGGGGAGAAAGCTGATTCTTTCCAACTGTGTTTGAGCAAACTGGCTTCTTGCTACAGGTATGAGAGGAGGTGGCTCTGCTGACAGAGCTGTGTTACTCCATGAAGCACATCTTGCCCCAGACCCCACTTGTGTGTGCCACATACCCCATCCTCCTGGTAGCACCACCAGCAAACAGGTGTGAGCACACACACCACCTCCCAGAGAAACCCACAAAGGGCCTTAGAGTGACCAGAGTTCTGGATTGATCTGCACCCATACACTCTGAGGGTTGTGCACTCAGCCAACTTGATCCCCGTGAGCCATGGTCCTAGGATGTGATGGAAGAGCTGGGGCAAGTCCAGCAGGCAAGTCAAGCACTTTGAAACCATGGGAAATATTAGAGCGCTGCATAAAATAGGAAAGTGGTTCTCTCTAATGGGCTTCCATCGCAAAGACCCAAAGGTGGGTGGGGAACTGTAGAGGAGGCAGGGGTTTGGGAGGAGACTTGTTGCCAGCACGTCTGGGGAGAAGAAGAGAGGGGTAGGTGAGGAAGGAAGGAGAGCTAGAGGAGGAGGGGAGCTACTGACCCACAGCAGCAGTAAACTCTGGTCCTAGTCTCTAGAATAGGAGAAAGAATGACCTGGAGATGGGTCATTCAGAGCTCTGGTGATCAGGGCAGCATGAAGATGGCTGCTTAACTGGGGCCAACACAGAGGCACTAGACGTCATTAGCTGGATATTCCTGGTAAAAGTCATGTATTTTTAGCCTTGATTATCTGAATAACTTGCTTGAGTAGTTCTAACCTGAGGTAAAATTTGATCGGAAAAGAGAGAAAAGTAAAAACCTGGAGTGGGAACTCTGGACAGCAGGGCTGGCCTGGGGCAATCTCAGAAGTTGGCATCTGATCTTAGGCGTCATTCTATGGCTTTCCCCCAGGCCCCGTGCTCAGAGCCCCTGTCTGCAACTGCCCTTCCCACTCAGTGTCCCTGCACCCTCCTCATCGAGGACCTACTGCAGACAGGCCACTGAACCCTCACACAGTCCAACAAAGTGACGATGCTATCTCACAGTCATTGTGCTCTTACCATTGCCTGGCACTCACCTGAGGGTTTAAAACCTCTCATCTCATTTGGGAATTAAGAGTTGCACCCTCCAGGCCTGGAGATGTGACACACAAGCTAGTGATTCCAACCTCCCTCTCCCTCAGAGGCTGATGGTAGTTCCCTTTTTGCTGTTTCTAACAAAATACTGAGCTGGTAAAGCCCAGAGGACCTTAGTGCTGACCTCATCTACCCCCTTCATTGTACATGAGAGGAAACTGAGGTCCAAGGAAGCTATACAAACTATGTAAGGTTGCACAACTGGTTGGTGGCAGGGTCAGGATTAGAACTCAGATGACCTCACTCCTAGGTTCACTAAGATTTCTCCTTGTGAGAGCTGATCCATTTACACTGTGGTGTTAGTGACTAATAGTGGCTTAATCCTGCCATCCTGAAGTATCTTAAGTTTTACTGAGAAAGGAAACTGTCAACCACTAGCCAAGTAGGGCATAAGAGGGTGAGTTAAAGGAGGTTAAAATTAGGAATTAAAGGAAAACATTCTTGGTTCTCCTCATTTCATACCACATAGGCTGTCAGCTTGGCTGTTTACTTAATAGGCTTGACTTGCATAATAATTCACCCACCATACCACCTTAGGGTCTGGCTGGAATGATACACTCTTATAATCCTTGACATGGAAGGGAACTTGGAGATCATCTTATTATGGAATGGCAAACACAGGGCACTCTGCCATGCATCTCCCTCCCATACTTCTGCAAGGCAGACTAATCCTCCCAGATCCTTTGCTCCTCTTTCGTCTATGCCCATCACTGCTGAGAAGGGACTGATTCTGAATCCTTTTCAATCAAGAGTTGTACGAATGGATTACAATTGATTAAGGCATTGATAATCAAAGTGTGATCTGTGGACCCTCAGCAGTGGCATCACCCTGGAGCTGTTTAGCAAGGCAAAACATCAATCAACCTCACTCCAGAGCTACCAAATCAAAATCTGCATTTTTATAAGTTTCTAGGCAATCCACATGCACACTGAGCTTTGCGAAGCATGGGGTTTCTTCCCCTGATAAAACAGAGAGAATATGCTTAGAGTGGTGGAACAAATATTCTTTAGAGGTGGAAGTGTAAGGGATGGAAAGGTCATGAGACTGAAGCCAGACCCTCTGAATTAACCCTGTCACTATTAGGTGACTTGGAGTAAGTCACATGAACAAGGCCATTAGACTGAAAACTCTGTGACCGAGTTCATGTCTAATTCACCTCTGAAACCCTGGTACCTAGAATGTGTAGGAGCTCAGTAAATGCTAAGGAAGAGAATTACCAGTGGGCTTCTGTTTCCTCCCTTACAACTGAAGGTGTACCAAAGAATGGCTTCCAGTCCTCACACCCATGTGTCCAAAACACACTGACTCATGTCCTGGCTTAACTAACATGAGACAAGTGGGTTAGCAGAGAGCTAGCAAGAAGGGTGAGTTTCTGCCCATGAGAACTTCTTGTGAGTGTAGACTCTAGGCTGGGAATCCGTGGATTGGGGATACTGGCCTTTCTGCTGCTCAGCCCCAGAAACCTTGGTCAGGCCCAGCCAGCTTTCTGTGACCCTCTCTTTCTTGTTCCAGGCCTCCATACCTTCTCTCAGCTTTTCTACCACACCCTGGACTCTCTAGCTTCTTCTTTCCTCTCCTCCAGACTGGATATGTTAAAGACAGTTTCCCTAACACCTCACTTCTCTGCCACCCATTCCATCAAGTGCCAGAATACCTTTTTGGGGGCTCTCCACAGGCAAACTGAGACTGGGGGTTACACAAAGCCCATGGAGTTCCCATAATGCCCCCAGAGGCCTTTAATCTCCAATCCCCCTTTGCACTCTTCACCTCCCACCCCTTCCCAGACTAAGGAGGCCATCTTGCCGGAATAGCCTTCTTTTTTTTTTTTTTTTAAGATTTTATTTATTTATTTGACAGAGAGAGACACAGCGAGAGAGGGAACACAAGCAGGGGGAGTGGCAGAGGGAGAAGCAGGCTTCCCGCTGAGCAGGGAGCCCGATGCGGGGCTCGATCCCAGGACCCTGGGACCATGACCTGAGCCGAAGGCAGACGCTTAACGTCTGAGGCACCCAGGCGCCCCTGGAATAGCCTTCTTAGATGATTTGCAGCACTCAGCTCACTAGCCCCCATCTGGAGCCCAAGTGAGCAGCCCTAGGTCTTTGAAAATCTGCCTCTCAAGGGGACCCAACAGAAGACAGAAGGAGAAGAAGGAGGAGGAGGAAGAGGATGTGCGGATAAGTGGGGGGGGAGGGGGGGGAAAGGGAGGGGGAGGAGAAGAAGAGAAGGGAAGAGACAAAGACAAAGAAAGAGCCAGAAAAGAGACAGAGACACCCTTAGCTGCTTGAGGGTCTTTAGCCTGATGTAGTTAGTATCTGACATCTCTACAATACCTCCTACCCTCTTCCAGAGACCACCATTGGGTCTTCTCCGTGGGCCTAGGACTCAGCAGCCTCACCAACCCACCAGGATAAATTCTCCCCAGTGTTTTGGTAAAACAAGGCTGCTGGCTTCTTGGGATTCTCAGGCACACCAGTCACAGATTGACTTGATAGAAGGATATTTTACCTTATGCACGAGTTGGGTGCTTAAACCAGTATTTGAAAAGTGTTGTAATGCTTTTGTTGTGAGGGAAAAAATGAGGTATATAAGAATAGGCACTGCAAATACATGTATTCCCCAAGTAACCTGTTAAATTCAAAACATTTAGCAAATAAAGCAACCAATCAGAACAGATTCTTGGCCATAAACTTGCAGAACTGGGAAGGCTGCCCTGAAGGCTGGGTTCCTATCAGCTCTGCTTAGAACCCTTAGGTGTCATTTACATGCTAATTATCTTGACTGCCAGTTCTAAATATCAGCATTTCCGAGGCCCCGAATGTGAAATGACCAAGAATTCTGAGCTGACAGAAGGCATGTGTAGTTACCAGGTTGAGCCAAAGACCTGTCTCCAGGACAATATTCTCTCATTGGCAATCCAGGGAATTGGACTGTTCCAATGTGACTGGATGGCTTATTGAGATAGTCATTCAGTTTTATTACTGTGCCAATCAAGTTAATTTTCTCCTTTGACTCCGTATTTGGAAAAACAGCCAGGCCTTTGAGTCCTGGAGGTCTCTGATGCCCTTGGCAAAGGAGAGAAGGATCCAGACTTTAATTTCTAAATCCTAGTTTAGATTTAACTCAGAGCTGTGAGGCTCATTATCTGAAAAGGGAATGTTTCCAGTGAATGAAAGACAGAGGGCAGAGGTAATGGCTCATCCTTAGAGGGTGGGATTAGGTAGGGTATTGGGAAGCGGGGAGGGCAGGTGGCCCACATGTGCTGGAGACTGGAGCTCCAGTTATTCAGAGTGCTCATGAGGAAGGATGGCTTCTTGGAATGCCAGGGGAGGCTGGACTCTGGCGTCTTGTTACTCAATATGTTGTTCATGACCAGCCATGTCAGCATCACCTGGGAGCTCATCAGAAATCCAGACCCACTGGATCCAAAGTTGTATTTTAGCAGGATTGTCAAGTGATTTCTGTGCATATTGGAGTTTGAGAAGTACTTCTCTAGGTTCTACTGCTTGGGAGCCTCAGAGGGGAGGCCCAACAAACTTGGCACAAAGGAAGAGAGTGGGGTTGCAACACTGGAACACTCCCCACTGGCCTTGGACAAGATACTTCAGGGACAGCAGTCATAAGCCTTCCCCCAATTTTCTGGATGCTGTAAGCACCAGTGTTTCCAAACAACCCACCGAGTGGGGTGGGGAGGGGAGGACCTCCAAAATACAACTGAGATGGAATTTCCCACCATCCCTAAAGGTGATGGCTTGAAGCAGAGTTGGTGAATCTACAAAATGTAAGGAAATCTGATGTGTCTTTCACCTGAGTGCTGTGGAGGAAATTTAGAGCCTTCACTTGATTAAATGGATTTCCTGACAAGCTGTGTGTGAAATACCTACTCCCTATCATCACCACACACAATAGATTTTAATTCTTATTGTTGAAAATTTACCAAAACATGTGTAACTGATCAGTTTTTGCTGCATAACAAACTCAAGATCTCAGTGGCTTATAACCACAAATGCTGCTTTTCTTTGCCCATGGACTTCAGGCTCTCTGTGGCTCTGCAGGAATCAGTTGGACTTGACCCCAAGCCACAGTTTGAGCTTACGTCTATTCCACGTGTCTCCTCATTGCAGTACCAGGAGCTCCCCAAGGCACATTCCTCTCATTGCAGATAGCAGATGGCAGAAGCAAAGCATCCAAGCCAAACTACACAGGCATTTAAAGCCTCTGCTTAGCATCACATATGCTCACATTTTATTGGCTGAAGCAAGTCACGTGGCCAAGTCCAGGGAGGTTGTGGATGTATATTCCACCTACTCTATTGAGAAGCAGTGCAAGGCCATGTGGCAAAAGAAGTCAGAGGGTGAGAAATGGGAATAGAAATCCAATTTTGCACAACACATTAGCCCATTTTCCTGCCTTGGTAAACCTAATGAACCTGTATAAAGCTGTCTAGGTTGATGATGGCTCTGACCAGCCAGGGACTCTCCAGGACCAAGAATGTAAGCAGGCACAGAGATGGCTGCTTCTTCATAGAATGCTGAGGCTGTTATTTTAAATATACCCTGCTCATTTCTTATGAACCTGATCTGAAGGCAGCAAAAAAACAAAAAACAGTTAACTTAGGGAATACTTTGTGTGGTCTGGTTAGTCAAGATTTCCTTAATTGAATACAAATTAACTTTTTAAATTTTATTTTTATTATGTTATGTTAGTCACCATACAGTACTTCATTCGTTTTTGATGTAGTGTTCCATGATTCATTATTTGCATTTAACACCCAGTGCTCATTGTAATATGTGCTCTCCTTAACTTTATTTTTTAATTTAATGATTATAAATTTTAAAGAATATTTAGTACAAATTCAGTATGTGGTTTTTTGTAGAAAAATTTCAAAGAAATAGTATATGGTATAGTAATAACATCAAGAATGATGACAAAATTGATTCAATGCTTAGTATGTGCCAGACACATTTAATCCTCAACCAATCCTATGAGTTAAGTTATATTAGTATCCCAATTTTACAAATAAACAAACTGAAGCCTAAGTACTAGTTAATTATTTTTCTCAGGGTCATACAGCCAGCCAGAAACATGAAACATTCTTGAACTGCACATCTCTTAGCTTTATTGTTCTTGTCTATGAAATGAAAATAATAAACCCTACCCTGATATTATTACTGATAAAGGTAATATCTACAGCAGCCAGGTATATTGTACACTTTCTATAAAAGATACCTACTTTAAAGGACCACAGCTTCTTGATCTGTAACAGGAAGGCAATCCCTGAGGCCCTTCCTCGCTGTAGGAAGTAGGCTTAACTATTCTGGTAATCAACTCCAGAGAGGGCATAATAGCAGATAATCAAGTTATTAATTTCTTCCAAGCTTCTTTCCAAATTACTAAATGAGGACTTGAAAACAATATTAAGGCAGGGTTGAAGATTTTTTAAGAAGTATTGTGCTTTCATCTCTTTCCTGTGGTAGGAGGGGGAGATTCAAAACAGAGGGTGGAGGGAGAACTGCAAATTGGGGTTGAGCTTGTATCAATCTTTTCCTGGGAGCTAGCTGGTGGAAGGCTGGGGAATAGAGACCTAATAGCCTCAAAAAGCCCACATACCAGAGAAATCAGTCATCACCTTATATTTTGTATCTGGACTAAAGATGCCATTCCTGTTGCAAATCCATTTTATAATCCCTAAAGACATGTAAAATCAAAAGACCATGAAAGAATTTTATTAGCAAATTGAGAAGTCGTAAGAATCAATAGAACATGCTTCCTTGTGAAATGTGTGGTTTGTTTTTTTTTAAGATTTTATTTATTTACTTGACAGAGAGAGACACAGTGAGAGAGGGAATGCAAGCAGGGGGAGTGGGAGAGGGAGAAGCAGGCCTCCCGCAGAGCAGGGAGCCCGATGTGGGGCTCGATCCCAGGACCCTAAGATCATGACCCGAGCCAAAGGCAGACACTTAACAACCGAGCCACCCAGGCGACCCTGGAATGTGTTTAAAAAAGAATCAATCACAGACCCCATAGCCATTGAAAGGATAATAAACAAGTATGGACAACTCCACATACAGAAGTTCAACAACTTAGTTGGAATGGGCCAATTCCTTGAAATCCACAAAGAATCTAAACTCACCCAAGATGAAATAGTTAACCTGAATAGTCCTAGAACTATAAAACCAGTTAAATGTATAATTAAAAACTTTCCAAAAAAGAAATCTCTAGGCCAAGATAGTTTCACTGGCAAATTGTACCAAACATATAATAAAATCAAACATACACAATCCATTCCAGGATGTAGAGGAATGAAAATGTATCAGCTAGTTTTTTGAGGTCGGCTTTACCCTGATATCAAAATCAGGACAAAGTGTGCAAAAATTAAAACTACAGATGAACATCTCTCATGAATTTAGATGCAGAAATACTCAACAAAATATTACCAAATTGGATCTAGGAATATATAAAAGGAATCATACACTATGACCAAGTGGGATTTATTCTAGGCATAAGAGCATTCAAACAAATAATTTAAATTTATCTACTATATCAATAAGCTAAGAAGAAATATATGATCATCTAAATTGAAATAGAAAAAGCTTTTGACAAACTCCCAAACCAACTCATGATAAAAACTCTCAGCAGGTTAGGAAGAGGAATCACTTCAACCTGATAAAGAGCATGAACAAAACCCTTCAGCTAACATCATAGTTAGTGGGGAAAGACTGAATGCCTTCCCCCTAAAATTGGGAACAAGTCAAGCCAGTGATGTCTACTTTCACCACACTTATTCAACATGCTACTGGAAGTTCTAGGCTCTGCAATAAGATAAGAAATAAAAATAAAAAGCATATATAATAGAAAGAAAGACATAAAACTTGCCCTACTTGCAGATAACATGATTATCTACATAGAAAATCCCAAGTAATCTACCAAGAACTATAAATAATAAGTGAGTGCATTAGTCTACTAGTGCTGCTGCCATAAGAAAATACCACAGCCTGGGTGGTTTAAACTACAAAATTTACTTTCTCAAAGTTCTGGAGGCTGGAAGTCCAAGATCAAGATTTTGACAAGGTTGATTTCTGGCTTGCAGACTGTCAGCCTTTTCCTTGCGTCCTCACGTTTCTTTTGTGTGCAGGTTCCTGTGTGCATTTCTCTTCCTCTTCTTATAAGGACACCATTCTTACTGCATTAGCGCTCCACCCTTATGACCTCATTTAATCTTAATTACCTCCTAAAAGGCCCTACCTCCAAGTACACTCACACTGGGGATTAGGGCTTCAACATGAATTTTGAAGGGAGAGAATTCAGTCCATAACACTGAATTTAGTCACATTCTAGAATACAAAGTCAAAACACAAAAATCTGTCATATTTCTAAATACTAGTAGTGAATAATTGAAAAAAAAGGGTACCATGTAAAATAACTCCCCTCAAAAGGAAATATGTAGGTTTAATTCTAACAAAATATACATAGAATCTATGTGCTGAAACTCTGAAATGCTGATGAAATGAATCAAAGAGGACCTAAATATATGTAGAGTCATACCATGTTCATGGATTGGAAGATTCAACATAGGAAAAATGTCAGTTTTCCCCCAAATTGACCCATGGATTCGAGGCAATTCAACCAAACTCCTAGCAGAATTTTTATAGATATTTGACAAGCTGATTCCAAAATCAATATGAAAGGCAAAGAAACTAGCATAGTCAAAAGAATATTGGCCTTAGAAGAATCCCGCTATTCAATTTTAAGATTTACTTCAAAATAACCAAGACAGTGTGGTATTGGCAGAGAGAGAGATACATAGATCCAAACACAATAGACATAGACACAAATATGAATGGCTGATTTTTGCCAAAATGCAAATGCAATTCAGTGGATATATGATAGTATGTTTAACAAATGGTATTGGCATTCATACAAACAAAAAAGTGAACTTCAATCTAAACCTTACACGTTATACAAAAATTAACTCAAAATGGATCATAGATCCTAATAGAAAAAGAAAGAAAGAAAGAAAGAAAGAAAGAAAGAAAGAAGAAAGAAAGAAAGAAAGAAAGAAAGAAAGAAAGAAAGAAAGAAAGAGAAAAGAAAGAAAGAAAGAAAGAAAAGAAAGAAGAAAGAAGAAAGAAAGAAAGAAAGAAAGAAGAAAGAAAGAAAGAAAAAAGAAAGAAAGAAAGAAAGAAAGAAAGAAAGGAAGAAAGAAAGAAAGAAAGAAAGAAAGAAGAAAGAAAAAAAGAAAGAAAATATACAACTCTAAAACTTTTCGAGGAAAATGTAGAATATCTCTGTGACCTGAGGTTAGGCAAAGAGTTCTTAGACATGATAGCAAAAGCCCAATTCATAAAAGAAAAAAATTGATAATTTGGACTTAATCAAAACTGAAAGCTTTTGTTCTGTGAAAGATTGTTAAAGAATGAAAACACAAGCTAAAAACTTGGAGGAAACATTTGCAAATCATGTATCTAACAAAAGGCTTCTATCCAAAATATGTTAAAAAACTGTCTTACTCAACAAACAACCCCAGTGGAAAAATTGGCAAAAGACTTAAACAGACCCTTCACCAGAGAGAGTATATGGATGGCAAATAAGCACATGAAAGATGTTCAATATCATTAGCCAGTAGAGATATGTAAATGCAAACTATACTGAAATATCACTACGTACCTATCACAATGGCTGAAATAAGAAATACTAACAGTGCCAGGACCTGGTGAAGATTCAGCAGTACAGAAGTCCTGTGTACATTGCTAGTTGAAATGTGCAGCCGGTCTAGAACAGTTTGGCAGTTTCTTATAAAAAATAAATATACACATGTCATCTCACCCAGCAATCCCATTTTTAGGTATTTGCCCTGGAAAAATGAAAATTTATGTTCATTCAGAACCCTGTCCACAAATGTTTAAAGCTATTCTATGAATAATTACCAAACACTGGAAACAATCTAAATGTCCTTCAGTGGGTAGATGGATAAACAAAGTGGGACATCTATACATTAAGAAGCAAGAAACTATTGATACACAGAACAATGGGGATAAATCTCAAAGGCATTATGCTGAGTGAGAGGAGCCAGTCTGGAAAGGTTACATACTATATGATTCCATTTATACAAGATTTGAAATTCTCAAAAAGAAGTATAGTGAGAGAGAGCAAATAAGTGTTCATCAGGGGTTAAGAGTGGAGAAGAGGGTGTAACTGAGGCGAGGCAGTCTAAGAGAGCTTTTTGGGTAATGGAACTATTCTGTATCTTGATTGTGGTGGAGGTTACACTACTCCGTTGCTGTGCTTAAAGCCATGGACCTGTCCATACAAAAAAAAAGTCAATTTTGATGTATATTAATTTTAAAAAGTCATATTTCTTGGGGGGACAGATTTTTTTAATTAGAAGAAATAAATACACATTATGGCAGAAATTATTATTGTCCCCTAATATCCATCCTCCCTTTCTTCCTTTTAATAATGGACTTCTCTCTGTTTGTGGGTGTTGGGAGGGCAGATGGCTGCCCAGAGACTGGTTTCCCAGCCTCCCTTGCAGCTAGATGTAGCCCTGTAACTGGGTTTTGCCAAGTGAGATAAGAGTACCTCCTTGAAAAAAAGGCAATTTATGCCCTCCCTTTACTTCTTCCTCTTCTCCTGGAGGTGGTGCTGATGAGCTACTCTCGACCACAAAGATGAGGCCAACTGGAGCAGGCACCTTAGACCAATGTGGGGCCAGCTGGGAACCTGGGTGATCTCATGGAGTGGAGCCCAACTTTCTGCCCTAGACTGGTAGGTAAGAGAAAAAGAAACTTTGAACTAATGTAGGATAATTCATTTTGCAGTCTCTTTGTTAGACCAGTTCAATCCTTACCAATAATTAATACACATTATTCACTGTAGAAAAATATAAAGGGTAAAATAAAAGTCATCCAGAGTCTTACCCTCCGAGACACACCTTGATCTCACCTTGGCCCTTTCGATATGCTGGTAGGGTATCATTAAAAAAAGAAATCTTCCAAAGATAATGAGCTTATCTGGTATTGTGTAGATTTCTTGAAGAATCCTGTATTTGGGAGGGGGGATATAGGGATAAAATTCCCCCTTGGATTTCAATACCCACCCCCCTTCCCAGGAAATACCACTGCCTGGAGATTGTGCCATTAACACATTACTACTCAGGGTCAGAGTGAAACCAGGTTTATAACCAGTTCTTGAGGAGGACATATTCCTGTAGTACCTCGAGTGAGAGAAATTAGTTCAAAATCCTTAAGAGCTTGGTCTTCGGAGCGGGAAAGTCATGGGTTCAAGGCCTAATTCTACTTCTTATTTATGTGTGTAACCTTGAGCAGGTGTCTTAACTTCTCAGAATTTCAGTTTCCTCTGCTCTAAAATGGGAATGAATAATAGTACCTCCCGTATGGGGTTGTTATATGAATTGTGATGATAGACATAAAGTTATAGCACTGGGCCTATCACATAATAAGTTCTCAGAAATGGGGGCCTATTCGATTATTCATACACCACATGTTGAGGACCTACAATATGCCAGGCACATCTCTAGGCACTGGGGAGATAGCAGTGAGTGACACAATAAAAGATCCTTGCTTTCTTGGATCTTACTTTCCAGTGGAGGAGACAGGCAATAAACAAAATTTTTTAAATGATAGTAGATCTGATGAAATTAACATGGAAACTGGCTTATTGTTAGTAACACTAATAGCTTGGACATATGTGAGGATGTTTGGCTACAGTTTCCTCCCTCGGTTCTGCAGTGTCTATGCAGAGAGCTGCGCAGGGTGCGTATGAACAGTGAGGACGTAAAAGGACTTACACAGGAGAGCTCATGCAATGAATAACTTCATGGGCCATGGCAGGTGCCCTGCTCTCTATGTGAAGTGTTCTCCATTGCTGAGAATGGCTGAAGCCTTCACCTGTCAGAGCCCTGCAATTACAGGTCAGGAGGCAGAAGTCTCTGGTATACCAACAAGGTTTCAGAACTTCTGGCCCTCTCTTGGGAGCACAGTTAGCCCCCTTTGGGGGCCACTGGAGAATAGACTTGACTTTCCAACTGAATGGACAGCAGGTTGTTTCTACTGAGAAAGAATTTCTCTATCCGTGGATCAGAAGCTAAACAGCAGTTCTCAGAACTCTTATTTATCAGAATCATGTCCAGATTAAAAAAAAAAAATACCACCTAAGCCATTGCATTCCCAGAAAGTCTGGTCCAGTGCAACTCAGGGATGGAGACCAGGCATTCTTGTTCCATGGTGATTTAGATGTGCCCTCAGTGTTCGAAGCCACCGGTTCAAGATCCAACTTCCATCCTCAAACCAAATCACAGACCACTTCTTGCTCCCAGGCAGGAATTGTCCAGATGCTGTGCCTTTGTAGATCCAGCTTGCCACTTCTGTCCCTGGAGTTTAGAGGAGGATGGCCATGGTGGAGAAGGGACTAGAAACATTCCCACAGGAGAAGCAGGCTGCTTCCCAGTGGTGCGGAATTCACTGGTCATGCTATCTCTCTAGCCTGGAACACTTGCTCTTCTACTCTTCATGGCTTCTCTAAGTCTGACCAACCTTCAGACTTTCTGCTTCCAAACCTCTTCTCTGGTGACAGTGGCCCTTTTTTTGAAATCTAGCCCATGAGTAGTCATAGGGTTTTACAATTTATAAAGTGCCATTGCATATATTATGTCATTTAATATTTTCAGCACCCAATGAGGCAGATATTATAACCATATTACAAAGGGAGAAGCCACAAATTTAGGATATTGAATGATGTGCAAAGATCCCTGAACCTGTAACTAACAGGTCTGGAGCCCAGGTCTCCTTCCTCCAAAGTGCTCTCAATTCCTACCCTACATGGCAGATTCCCATTGGCAATATCCTGCCACCTGACCATTTCATTTCTGTAGGTGTCAGCATGGTTGGTTTAGTCTTCCCAAGTGCTTAATCATAAAATTTACATTTTGTTTTCCTTCTCTGTTGTGTTAAAATGCTTCATTCATGATAGTCCCAATTTGAATGAGTTTATTAAACATATATTGTTCACCTAGCACCTAATTAAAAATTATACTATTTACAAAAACAGGTTGAAATTCATTTTCTGGAGAAGATTGGTTGCATAAAATAAGCACACTTTTCTAGCTTTAGTTCTAAGTTCTAATTTAGAGAGCCAATGTGGACGTGGGCTGGGCTGAGTTGCTCTTTCCCTATGGTTTGCTGTGAGCACAGGAGGTTCAGGAATCATGAGGGGTTTGGGTGCTGTTGCATCTTTAACAACACCCTTCATGGGGTCACACCTTTCCCCACACAAGCCCGTGCATAGGCATTCATTTAGTATAGGCACTGGAAGGTCTCAGGGTAACAGCATGAAACTTTTTCTGGAAGGTCATCAGCTCCATCATTTTCACATTTTCTCACAGGAAAATTACAAATGATTAATTAAAGGTACAGAGTCATCTTGAAGATACAGTCAGATGATTTGCACACTGAATAAAAAACATTGCCTTTTGCCTCATTCTTGGATGCCATCACTTTAAAATGCATTGATCGAAATTATCAGAACTCAGTCAACTTCATTCAAATCCCAAAGACCCCAGCACAATAGATTTGGCAAGGGACATTTCTGATATTCTTCTCACACAGTTCAGATTTCTTCATCATTCACAGCAGTCAAATTAAGCAGCTCTGCTGCATAGAGGGAACTGGTGGGCTGCCAGCTGCAGCATTGTGTGGATCTGGAGATATTTCCAATTAGACAAGAGTAGGAGGCTGCCTCCAAGAGAGATGGGAAGATGACTACTCCCTTTGCGCTATGAAAGGGAAGAGAATTTGACCCTCCGGGGGAGACTTCACAGTTGGGAAATAGTGACATCCTCACTCAGTTTCCTGCAAGGGATCCATGCAGGGGACCAAAACCTAGGCCTTCCTTTCTCCATGGGCTGAGCTGAAGCTGAGCATGGCGAGACCACACTGGACTCCTGCAGTTCCCAAAGCCCCCCTGGCTTCCTCACATCTCTGTGCCTTTGCTCAGTCTCTCCCCTACACCAGATAGGAATAGCCATGAGTAGGCACTGCAGAAGAAAAGATGTATGCACTGGAAGATGAAGGCATATCAAAATAAACAACCCAAATGTAGAACAGAGAGGGGAGAACTTTAAAAAGTGAAACCAGACAGCAGTGACTTGTAGGACAAATCAGGCAGTCCAACTTACATGCAATCAGAACTTCCAGAGAAGGGGGAGAGGGAAGAGGGGGAAAATATATGAAAGAATAATTTTTTCCAAATTCTATAAAGACTTTATAAACCCAGAGATCCATGAAGATCAGAAACCCTAAGGACAAACACAAAGTAAACCACTACCAAATCACACCATATTTAAATTCCTAGCCCTAATAGAAAAGATGGATGATAAAAAACATATGGAGAAATTGGAACCCTCATACATTGCAAGTGGGAATGTGAAATGGTGTGGCTGCTATGGAGAACAGTTTAGAAATTTCTCAAAAAAGATAAAATAGATTTACCATATGATCCAGGAATTCCATTCCTAAGTACATACCCAAGAGATTTGAAAATATAGATCCACACAAAAATTCATACACAGATGTTCACTGTAGCATGATTCACGATAGCCAAAAAGTAAAAACGACCCAAGCGTCCATGAACTGATGATTGGATAAACAACATGTGGTGTATCTATGCAATGGAATATTATTTGGCCAAAAAAAGGAATAAAGTTCAGATTGTATGGTACCATTTACATGCAATATCCAGATAGGCAAATCAGTACAGACAAACAGTAGATGAGTGGTTTCCAGGGACTAGAGGGTTGAGGGAATGGGAATGACTGCTAGTGGGAATGACTGCTAATGGAAATGGGATTTCTTTTCAGGGTGTTGAAAATGTTCTGGAATCCAATAGTGGTGATTGATGCATACTCTGGATATACTACAAACTATGGCATGTGAATTTTATGGCATGTGAATTAGATTGCAATGAAGGTGTGATTAAAGAAAAAAAGACAAATTATAAAAATAAATTCCCGAGCCCAAGTCATAAAACGAACATCTTAAGAGCCAGACAAAAAAGATGCTTTAAGTACAAAGAAACAGAGTGGCTATAGATTTCTAGTAAGAAATTATAAAAAACATAAGAGAATGGAACAAAATGTTTAACATAATAAAATAAAAAAGGGTCATCCTAGAATTATATACCCATTAACAGGAAGAAAAATGGAAGACTTTTCAGACAAATAAAAGCTAAGGTAATTCTTCACAGACCTGTACTATGAGAAGTAGTAAAGGTGAAGGAACGTGATCCCAGATGGGAACTTGGATCTACACAAGGAAATGAGAAGCAACAGAAATTTTAAATATCTTGGAAACTATAAAATACTTTTTCTTATTCTAAAAAACAAACTCCTTAAAAGATAGTTGCCTGTTTTAGGCAAACATAATGACAACATATAGCAGAGTTCGTAATATGAGTAGGAGTAAAATACATAACAGTAGTACAAAAAATGGGAGGAAGAAATGGAAGTATATCTATATTTTTCTTATGTATGAGGAAATATGATATCATCTAAAGGTAGGTTTTGATCATTAGAGATGAATATGATAAGCGTTAGAACAAACTTACACACTAAAAAGATATAGCTAATAAGCTAATGGTGGAGATACAAACAAAGAATAATAAAATATATTCAATAAAAAATAAGGAAGAAAAGGAAAAAGGAACAAAGGAGAAATGAAAAAATACAAAATATAGAAAACAAATAATGAGGTGATAACCCAAATATATCATTTACCTTAAATTAAGTGGCCTAACCCTTGCTGCCCAATACACTAACCACTGGCCACATGGAGCTCTTTAAATTAGTTCAAAATTTACTAAAATAAACTATTTAGCTCTTCAGTCACACTAGCAATGTTTCAAGTGCTCAGTAACCACCTAATTAGTGGCTAGCATATCAAACAGATAATTTATAATGTTTGCATCATTAGAGAAAGGTCTATTGGAAAAGACTAGTCTAAATATTCCAATTAAAATCAAAATTATGAAACTGAATAGAAAAGCAAGAGCTATCTTCCAAAATAAAACACAGGCATGTGCACACATATGTGGAGTTGGAGAGGGTCAGAAGTTAAAGGATGGAAAAAGATATACCCTGCAAACACTAACTATAAGAAATTTGGAGTGGTTCTATTAATGTCAAACAAAGCAGACTTCTGAATAAGGCACACAACCAAGGATGAAAGGGAACATTTCAAAAAGGTAAAGGACTCATTTTACTTAAAAACCTTTAATACTAAAGAAGATTTAAAAATACTAGACATGTTAGTACTCAGTAAGAGATTCAAAACTACACTGGACATATCTTCCTGCATGAAACAACATGAAAAGTTGGATAAAATATGTGAAACAGTGGTCTTCAAGGCATTAGATAGCAGGCAACAAAGGACAGTGGTTCCCTGACCGACAGGAAACAAATGGGGTGAACCCAATAACTGCCTCATCTAGAGGCCCTGGTGCAGGGATGGGGAGCACAGGTGGAGCCTGGTGACTCACTGAATGGAGGACACAGAGCTGATGGTCCAGGGAGATGAAAGCAGCTGGAGATTACAAGACAGAATGCCAGAGAAGAGAAACTTGTATGAAGAGAGAACTCCAGAGATCACAGGGCTATACATATGTCAAAACTTTAAAAACTGTACGCTTTAATGTGCACAGTTACTGCATGTTAATTATAGCCCAATAAAGCCTCTTTTTAAAAAAGATAAGGGCATATATGAGCAATTTTATGCCAATAAATTCAAACAAGGTAAATAAAATGGACAAATTTCTTGAAAAATACAAATATCAGAACTGTCTCCAGAAGAAACAGACAACTAAAGAATATGTATTTAAGAAATTGCAATTGCATAATTGCAGTGTTTGCTCAAAGAAAATTATAGGCACAGATGACTTCACTGGCAAGTTTCTGAAACAAGGAAGAAATGCCCCAATTCTACCCAGTTGTTTTCAGAAATTAGAGGAGGAAACACTTCCCAACTTATACATGGGGCCAGCATTACCCTGATACCAAAGCCAGACAATACCCATTAACAGGAAGAAAAATGGAAGAATTTAGCATTACCAGAAAAGAAAATTGCAGACCAACATCATTCATGAACATGGATTCAAAAATCCTTAAGGAATCTTAGAAAATCAATTCCAGCAATATGTAAAAATAATAACACATCATGACCAATTTGGTTTATCCCAGGAATGCAAGTTTCATTTAAAATTGGAAAATCCATTAATGTAACTCACTATATACAACAAACTAAAAAATTAATAAAGACCAAATAGATTTAGGAAAATCATTTGACAAAATTGAAAACAGACTTATGAAAAATCTCTCAGCAAACAAGAAATAGAAGAGAATTTCCTAAACCTTATAAAATGCATCTACGAAAAACTTAAAACAACTATCTTGAGAGTATTGATGGATAAAGAGTATGCTTCCTTCCTAAGTTCAGGAATTGGATAGTGTGTCCCTGTTCACTGCTTTTATTCAACATCGTACAGGAGGTCATAGTCAATGTAAAAAGGCAAAGCAAAAAAGATACAAAAGGTATATAGATTGGAAAGGAAGAACTATAACTCTCATTTTTTGGAGACAATATATTTGTATACAAAGAAAATCAGTAGAATCTGTAAAAAAACAAAAGCTATTAGAACTGAATAACTGATTTTAGCAAAGGCACAGGATGAAATTTACAGGTCAATAAACAAAGTGAATTGTATTTCCATATAGTAGCAACAAACAATTGGAAATTGAAATTTTAAAACAAGATTATTTAGAGTATCACCAGAAAACAGACATAGTTAGGGATAAATTTAAGCCAAATATGTCAAAGAAATATACAGTGTACACTATAAAATGTTGCTGACAGAAATTAAAGAACACCTAAATAAATGGATAGTTGTATCATATCCATGGGAAAAAAGACTCAATAATATTAAGATGGCAATTCTCAAATTGATCTATAGATTCAATACAATCCCAATCAAATTCTCAACAGATTTCTTTTGTAAAAATTAGATAATTCTGAAATGTATATGGAAGTGCAAAGAATCTAGATTATCCCAAGAATTTTGAAAAAGAATACCAAAGTTAGAGTACTTATATTACCCAAATTTAAAGACTTACCATAAAGTTTACAGTGATCAAGACAATTGGGTACTGGTGCAAGAATAGCTATATAGGCCAATAGGGCCAAAAAATGATTAGATATAGACCCACATATCAATGGATTTTTAACCAAAAGAGCCAGGGTAATTTAATAAGAAAAAGAGTTTTTCCAACATATAGTATTAGAACAACTGGATGTTCATATTCGGGGTATGTGTGAAAAGGAAGCTCATTACCTTCCTCCCAGCATAAACATAGACTCAAAATAATGATGTATCTCAGACCGAAATATAAAAAGTAAAACCACAGAGCTTTTGGAAGAAAATATTGGAGCATATCTTATTCATTAGGGAGAAGACAGTGATTTCATAGACAGGACACAGAAGTCAATAACCATAAAAGGGAAAAATATACATTACCCTTAATCAGAATCTAAAAACTTTTCATCAGAAATTACCACTAAAAAAAAATAAATAAGCAAACCATAGATAATGATAAAATCTCATGGAACCTTTTATCTGACAAAGGACTTTTATATTCAAAATAAATAAAAACGCCTACATTCAGAAATAAAATAAAAAGAATTCAATTTTAGGGGCACCTGGGTGGCTCAGTTTGTTAAACGTCTGCCTTCAGCTCGGGTCATGATCCCAGGGTCTTGGGATTGAGCCCCATATCGGGCTCCCTGCTCAGTGGGGAGCCTGCTTCTTCTCCCTCTCCCTCTTCTGTCCTCCCCCTGCTTGTGCTCTCTCTCTCAAATAAATAAATAAAATTTTTAAAAAAGAATTCAATTTTAAAGGGTGGGAGCAAAATTATGAATATACATTTTATCAAAAAAGATATACAGGAGTGCCTGGTTGGCACAATCAGTTAAGCATATGACTCTTGGTTTCAGCTCAGGTTGTGATCTCAGGGTTGTGAGATTGAGCCCCACATTGGGCTCTGTGCTCAGTGTGGAGTCTGCCTAGGACTCTCTCTCCCTCTCCCTCTGCCCCTCCCCCCTCAAATAAATAAATAAATCTTAATAAAGGATATACAAATGGCAAGTAAGCTTATGAAAAGATGTTCAACATACCAGTATCAGGGAAATGTAAATTAATATCACAACAATATAGCAGTACACATCCACTAGAAAGGCTAAAATAAAAAAGGTTGATAATACCAAATGTTGACAAGGATGTGGTGTGTGGCAGACAGGCTCTAACATGGCCCCCCATGATCCCTGCTTCCTGATGTTCATGCCCAATGTAATCACCTCCCTTTGAATGTGGGTGAGACCTATGTGGGTGAGCCAATAGAACATGGCAAAAGTGATGGGATGTCCCTTGTGTGTTTACAGTATGTAAGATTATAACTTCTATCTTGCTAGCCGACCATCTTTAATGGCTATCTCCCTTGCTATATCTGATGAAGGAAGCTGTCACATGAAAAGGCCCACGGGCCAAAGAATTGAGTGTGGCCACTGGCCAACATCCAACAGTTGCCGAAGCCTGACAGCCCACAAGGAAATGAATCCTGCCAACAACCACATAAACTTGGAAATGGATCCTTACCCAATTGAGCCTCCGATGAACCACAGCCCTAGCAACACCGTGACTGCAGCCTCACAAGAGACCCTGAAACAAAGGACCCAGCTAAATGCTGCCAAAATTCCTGACCGGCATCAACTGTGTGATAATAAATATGTGTTGTTTTAACCCTCTACATTTGTAGTAACTTTTTATGCATCAATAGATAACTCATAGATGCAACAATTGGAACTGTGACACATTTATGGTGGGAGTGTAAAATGGCATAACCATCTTGTAAAATAGTTTGGCAATTTCTTATACAGATAAATATGCACTGCACTTACCCTAAGACCTAGCAGTTGCACTCTAGGTATTTACCCATGAAAAATAAAAATATGTATCCAAAAACAAAGGCATGTACGAGAATACTCATAGCAGCTTTACACATAATAGCCCACAACTAGAAACATTACAAATGCCCAACCATAGATGAATGAACAAAATGTGGAATATCCATATAATGGACTACTACTCAGCAGTAAAGGGGAATGAACTAATACATGTAACAACATTGATGAATCTCAAAACATCATGCTGGGAGAAAGAGACTAGACATAAAAGAATATATTATATATGATTCCATTTATATTAATTCTAGAAAACATAAACCTAATTTATGGTAATAGAAAGAGATCAGTGGTTATCTACAACTGGGGGTGTGCAGTTAGGACAGCAAAGGCTCACAAGACTGACTTTTAGGGGTGATTGCCATATTCTACATCTTGGTATGACAGTAGTTACAATGAGTTGTCAGAATTCATTGAGCTGTTCACTTAAAATTGGCACATTAATTGTATATAAATTATTCCTCGATAAAATTTATTTTTAAAAAATAGAATTCGAAATGGGTTAAAGAGTTATACATCAGACCTGAAACTGTAAAACTCCTAGAAGAGGAGCAAAACTTCATGACATTGGTCTTGGCAATGATTTCTTGGCTATGACACCAAAAGCACTGGCAAAAAGAGCAAAAATAGACAAGTGGGACTGCATCAGACTAAAAAGCTTCTGCACAGAAAAATGAATAATTAACAGTGAAAAAACAACCTACAGAATGGGAGAAAATATGTGCAAACCATGTATCTGATAAAGGGTTAATATCCAGAATAAGGAACCCCTACATCTTAATAGAAAAACAACCAAATGAACCAGTTTTTTAAGTGAGCAAAGGATTTAAATAGACATTTCTCCAAAGAAGACCTACAAATGGCCAACAGGTGTATGAAAAGATGCTCAACACCATTAATCTTTAAACACCATTTAGGATGGCTATTATAAAAAACAACAACAGAAAATAAGTGTTCAGGAGGATGTAGAGAAATTGGAACCCTTGTGTGCTTTTGGTGAGGATGTGAGATGGTGTAGCCACTATGGAAAACAGTATAAAGGTTTCCCAAAAAATTAAAAATAGAAATGCCATATGATCCAGCAGTCCCACATCTGAGTGTTTATCCAAGAGAATTGAAATCAGGAATCTTGAAGAGATATTGGCACTTCTGTGTTCAATGCAGCTTTATTCACAATAGCCAAGATGTGGAAGCAACTTAAATGTGCACAGATGGATGAATGGACAAGTAAAACATATCATATATATATATATATATGTATATATATATATATATATATATATATATATATATATATATATGCACAATGGGTGTTATTCAACCTTTAAGGAAAAGAAAAGGAAATCTAATCATCTGATACAAAATGGATAAACCTTGAGGATATTGTGCTAAGTGAAGTAAGCTAGTCGCAGAAGGACAAGATACAGCATGATTCTGCTTATGTGAGGTATCTAAAGTAGTCAAGCTCATAGAAGCAGAGAATAAAATGGTGGTTGCCAGGGGCTTAGGTAGGAGAAGGAAATGGGGAGTCGATGATCAACAGGTTTAAAGTTTCAGTTATGCAAGATGAATAAATTCTAGAGGTCTGCTGTACAACATCATTCCTATATTTAACAAAACTGTATTGTACCCTCAAAAAATTTTTAAGAGGGTAGAGCTTACATTAACTGTTCTTACCACAATTTTTTAAAAAATAGGTCTTCAAATGGGCCATTTGTCCAAGCTATATCTACTCCTGACCCTAGACTGGGTAGGTGTGCCTTGGCTGTGCAACCCTGGCAACTGGATTTCCTTTTCCACAGCACTTTCCACATGTTTGTATCATGGATTGTTCAGCTGTGGGTCTTCCAGTCTATAACATAAGCTCTCTAAGTTCAGGGATCTCCTTGGTTGACTTACATGGTGACTGGCCCAGAGCAGATATTTGTGGAATAAATATACAAATTTTTATAAAATTTTGTGGA
The DNA here is from genome assembly GCF_009762305.2 of Zalophus californianus. NCBI lineage: Eukaryota > Metazoa > Chordata > Mammalia > Carnivora > Otariidae > Zalophus > Zalophus californianus. The sequence continues at coordinate 80,323,711 of NC_045602.1, forward strand.
GTTAATTAAAACTGTATGAAGTTCTTCTGCCATTGAGTGGGGTCAGGCAGTCTGAACCAGGCAATTATGTGGTCTTCATAAAATTCTCCATTGAAGATGATGCATTCTGCCCTGACTGAGTTGTCGACAGACATGTTTCTGTGCCAAGTTCACTTTGATGGACAACTGCGATCAAAGTGTGATGCCGGAAGTGGCTTAAACTAAGTTAAGAAAACCATCTCCCCAGTTTAGTTCTGTCTGGGCGGGCTACTCATCACCCTCGACAAGTCCCAGCCCTGATTAAGAACAGCTGGACTGAGCTTCTTTTCACATTTCAGGTTTAGGGAATTGAGGAAGGTTCTTACCAGTTGTCCCAGGCAGGATTGGTAATCCCTTCTTCTATGACCTCTGCCCTAGACCCCTTTGTTCTTACTTCTGTTCTAACATTCGGACTATTGGATTGTCATTATTGTTTGTATATCTGACTCTAGTCAAGTCTCATCTCTGTAAGGGAGAGTGCAAATCACCTTTTTAGCACCCATTTTTTCATGCATTTCAGCATTTCTGAGTGTCTGCTGGTCGGTTTGCGTTGAGTGGACATATGCCTAGTACAGTTTATTGATCACATAGTGGACCTTCAATAAACACACACTGCTATTAGTCTCTGTATCTCTGGTGTTAGTTTTCTCCAGTCCATTGGAAGTCAAGGTTGGTAACTTTCAGAACAACAGTGTCTCCTGGCCTGCCCAAGGTGATCTTACAACTAAATATAATGCAGTGATTTTTTTAAAAAGATTTATTTATCCATTTGAGAGAGAGAGCACTTGAGTTGGGGAGGGAAAGAGGGAGAGAATCTTCAAGCAGACTCCTCACTGAGCATGGAGCCGGAGGCGGGGCTTAATTTCATGACCCATGAGAACAGGACGTGAGCTGAAACCAAGAGTAGGACACCCAACTGACTGAGCCACCTGGGCGCCCCTCCAGTGACTTTTAAAGGATGCAAAGGAAGACCCTGTAGCAGAAACAGCTAGCTGTTTTCTGAAAATCTTCCTCTCCTTCTTTAGTAATGGAACCTGGATTTTCACTAGGGGACATTACCACCTATCTGAAAGACTGTTTTTCCCCAGACTCCCTTGAAGCTACATGTAGCTATGTGATTAAATATTGGCAAATGAAATGTAAACAAAATTTTTATGCCAATTTCAAGATCTCTTTATTTTTTCGTATTTATGTTAATTTTATTTTTTTAAAGTTTTAATTTTAATTCCAATTAGTTAACATACAGTGTTATATTAGTTTCAGGTGTACAATATACTAATTCAGCACTTCCATCCATCACCCGTGTGCTCATCACAAGTATACTCCTTAATCCCCATCACCTATTTCACCCAACCGTGACCCACCTCCCCTCTGGTAACCATCAGTTTGTTCTCTGTAGTTAAGAGTCTTTTTCTTGGTTTGTCTCTCTCTCTTATTTTTCCCCTTTGTTTTTCTGTTTTGTTTCTTAAATTCCACATATGAGTGAAATCATATATTTGTCTTTCTCTGACTGACTTATTTCATTTAGCATAATACTCTCTAACTCCATCCATGTCATTGTAAATGGTAAGATTTCATTCTTTTTTCTGTCTGAATAATATTCAATTCTGTGTGTGTGTGTGTGTGTGTGTGTGTGTGTGTGTGTGTGTGTGTGACATCTTCTTTATCCATTCATCAACTGATGGACACTTGGGCAGAAAATGTATCTGAAGAAATAATAGCTGAATACTTCCCAATCTGGGGAAGAAAACAGATATCTAAATCCAGGAGGCACAGAGAACTGCCAACAAAATCAACAAAAGCATACCCACACCAAGACATGTTGTAATTAAACTTGCAAAATATAGTGATAAAGAAAAAATTTCGAGATCTCTTTAAAAGGAATGGGCATCCCCTTCTTCATTCTTACCTAGCTGTTACCTGGAATAAAGATGTGATCACTGGAATTTTAGCAGCCTTTCTAGACCATGAGGATACAAGTCAAACTTAGGAAATAGTAGACTGTTGATCTAGAGGGAGTCTGGTTTCTGAGGACTTAGTGAAGCTCTCAAGCCAGCCTTGGACATGCCATGTCCAGACTTTTTTCATCTTGGATGACAATAAACTTCTGTAATTGCTGTAGCCATTGTTATTTTGGGTTTCTAAAAGGACATCACTCAGCCAGGAATGATACTTTAATTCCACCTTTAGACCTTTTCTGTTTGACCTAAGAATCGTACATTTTTAAATAAATGCAATTACAGAGATTTCCACTCAAGTCTGGAAGGTGCTCTGCAAACTGAACTGTGTGTCAATAGGGAAAAAAATAGATGGCAGAAGAGAGAGATGTACATTATGACAGGTTGACATCTAACTACTGCTGTAAATGTCATCCTGTTATGCTTAGGGCACAATCCTCCTTCACCAGAAACACAAAGCTCTACGTGATCAGCTTCCTGCCTTTCTCCAATATCCTCTCCAGCCACATTGGCTCCCTTGCATACATATTCTCTCTCTCATGCATAATGCTTCAAACCGGATCTCACCTTAGGGTCTTTGCCCTGGGAATCCCATAGCCTGGAATGCTCTTCCCTCAGATCTTCACATGACTGGATCCTCCTTGTCATTCAGGCTTCAGCTTTACATGTCACCTTCTCAGAAAGGGCTTCCTTGATGTATAAAATAGCCCTACAGGATGTTTTCTAATTTATGTATTTATTTATTTATTGTCTGTCTACCCCTCACACCAACTGAACAGAAGTTTGACAAGTCACTTTATTTGCTCTATTCACCACTGTATCCCAGAACCTCAAATAATGCACATGCCTCTTCGTTGACCACTTGTTGATTGATTGAGCAATACTGAACATGAAGGGCCTTCTCCTTGGAGCAGCTGCTGCTCTGCTTTTGCTCATCCCTACTTGGCTTTCTGTTTTAACACATCCTTTTCTACATCTCAAAAAAAGTATTTTGTGCCAAATGGAGCAATTTCTTTTAGGCCTAATTTGCATAAACCAATCATTCTATAAAACTTGTATCTAGGTACTAACCTATATAGTACTTTGGACTGTCATAAATTATATAAATGTCAATAATAATCCATTTATAAGATTCTTTCCTGAGACTAGGTTTTAAGGAGTAGGGGATAGATATAATGTGAGAGCCTTGGTTATCTAAGGGGAAGTAGCACCACCAAGGGGAGAAAATACACAAAAAGAGGAGACTGAGGGGCATAAAGTTTCACTTAGAACCTATGGCTTCACACAGTCTATTAGTTGAGGTGAAGTTCCAGCACTATGTGACTGAGACCCCAAATACCAGTGGCCTAAATAAATCTGAATTGATATGATAGTTCTGCTCTGCAAAGGCATCAGGGACACAGCCTCCTTCTACTTTGTTGTTCTGCCATCCCTAGTGCATTGCCCCCACTGCTAGGGTCCATGATGACTCACCACCAATTCAGCCCTTGGAAAGAGGGTGAGCCAGTGGGACTCCCTGCAAAATGTTCACACTATCTCCACTCACATCCCATTGGCCAGAACCTGGTCACATGGCCATCCCCACCTGCAAAGGAGGCTGGGAAATGAATCTCTTTTTTTGAGCAGCTGTATAGCCAGACACAAATCAGGGGTTCTACTAAAATAGAGGGAGAAAAGGAAGACTGAGGGATTACTGGCAGCTCAACCCCACACAGAATGTCTTGGTTGGAAGGATTTTTATGAACAGCCCACATAAGCAGGCTTATAAAAATGGTACATAAAATAAACCCATTCACATTTTTCTACCAGTCCATGCTTTCCTGGGAAATCCAAGTGTGGCAAAATAAAGAAAAGCTAACTGCTTTTCCACTCCCCCAGCTCCTCACTGTTCACATTGGCCAAGTAATGGAGCAGCACATTGTCAGGCTTTCCCCAGGTATTTCTGCATATAAATGACCAGGAATAGGGGTCTGAATACTCATTCATCCACAAACCCTAAAGTTACCGGTGAATGGAGAAGCAAGAATTAACAATCTAATGTTTTATTTTCAGTACAATATGAAAGTTTAAAAATAATGTAAATATCAATCACTTCTGTGTCTTAAATGGTTAAATAAGATTTATGTCTTCCCCATTTTCTTTTGATCCTAGAGCAGCAGCACCACATGCCTGGTCTGGGCTGGAATGTTATTCAAGTTCCATTCAGAGACATCCACACACTTTCTTCTTCTGTTTTTAGAGCACAGAAAGGGTAAGAGCTGCTTTGGGGGTGCCACAGGTCTGTGTGGCTCTAGCCTGAGAGCAAAAATGCAGCTCAGCCAAGATGTGAAGGTCGAGGGGGGCCCAGAAACAAACACTGCCATCATGCTAAATGATCCTTCTTCCTTCCTTAGCTTGTCAGCTGGGAGAGCCCTGGTGCCTGTGAGCAACCACACTGGATCCAGTCATGCCTCACACATTTTTAATAAATGCTGCAAATCTCTCCCAGAGCTTAATTCAGGACAAAATGTGTGTGTTCCCATCTACCATAAGGGGACCAGACTGGGACTCAGTTTCCTGGCCAAAAATGTGTTTTTCTTTTGACTTGGTACTTGACTCCCTTAGGGTACTGCAAGACACATTATACCTTTGTAGAACTCAGGGTGAAGGAGGGGATCACTTGAGGCTCCACAACAGCCACTGAAAACTGAAAAGCCTTTGCTGGGACTCACTAGACCCAACAAGCAGATGGTCAAGCAGCTGTCAAAAATCAGCGTCAACTGGAATGCAACGATCTCTTTTTTCTTCTCGTCCTCGCATTCGTTAGGCAGCTCTTCTGTGCCAAGCATTATGCCAAGCACTGCTGAGACTGCACGGGACAGACAGACCCAGTCCTGCCCTCAGGAAGCTTCATAATGGGATTTCAAAGTCAAACTCTACCCACGCCCACTCTCATTCAATTCAAATTTGACTCAATTGAGACTACCCCTTTTTTCTTGGTTACAACCCAGACCCACAGGCCTTGGAAACTGGCTGCTCTGTTCCCTGACCCCCAAAATGGTCATCCTCCAAATAGTCCTGAACTGAGAGGTTTCCCAGGATGCAAGACTTTTAGTCCTAAAAGCAGAACAACCAGGCAAACCAGGCTGATTGGTCACCCTACTTCAAAATGAAACATCACCTGAAAAGGAAGGAAAGTAGAAGTGTGGAAACTCAAAGCAGCTTCTCACCTGGCCTACCATACAACTCACACAAACATGGCTTTCCTCCTGCAATACCTATGTTCACACACAAATAATAGAATGCAATTTTGTAAGCTGTAGTTCAGATAAAATAGGCTTCCAAGTGATGACAGTAGACTGACCCCTTTCCCACCACTGGTCTAGGACACAGTATGTCCTGGTGGCCTGACCCACATGCCCCTGCCCCCAGTTCCCCTCAGTGTTACTGGCACTCCACCCTCCACATCCCCATTTTAGACCGAGAGCTGCCAGATCATTCAAGGCCTCCAGATATTTGTGAAATGGTGTCGTCTGCCTCTGCTTCCATCACTATGTCCACTGCCCCTGGGAGGCACTAGGCGGCAGTGGTTAAGAGCACAGAGTGTGGGAGTCAGATACATGGAGTTCTCTATATTGCTTCTTTCCAGTGGGCAGTTGGGCAAATTAGATTCTTCATGCCTCAGTTTCCTCATCTGGAAAACAGGAATAATAATATCTACCTAACAGGTAAGACAATATATCTGCATAGAGAATGACACAGGTAAACCCATAACTGATGTAAACACTCTAGTATTTCCATTTGTTTACATGCCTTTATTCATTTGTTCTTATATCCCTAGTGACTGGCACTAAGATGTTTATTGAATGAATGAAGTGTGCTAGAAAGATGAGGGTTTGGCTTCTTCTAGAATTAGTTATTGAGAGCATTCTCTTGGTAATTTAGGGAAACTATAGAAGTGACAGGTTGTGCCTTTTCAGCTCAGAGGGTGAATGATAAGGGCATTCTCATGCTCCCTATATCTAAAAGTGAAGAGCAATTTGGAACATGAGTAACAAAGCCCTTCAAAATAGTCAATTCAACAGTTGCACTTCTAGGAATTTGTGCTAAGGAAATTATCAGAGATTTATACAAACATTTACACAAGTTTTAATCACAGGTTGCTAATAACAGTGTTGCTAATCTGAATGAGAAACATAAATAGCCTAACTATCCATAGTGGTTGGTGGTTAAATAAAATATTCCTATGAAGAGGAGCTAGATAGCAGAGTGGCTGAGAACGCAGGTCCTAAAGCCAGACTGCTTGGGCTCCCTCCTGGTCCTGCCACTTACCAGCTATGCAATCCTGAGCACCAAAAGCAGCCTGGCCCAGGAAGCCTCGTTGTCCCCATGGGCCTAGGATTCCCATCATTCACCCTGAGACACTTCTCCCCCCAGACAGTCCCAGCAGGGACCAGGGGGAGACCTAGAAGCACCGGCCAAACCAAGCACAAAAGTATGCTCAGAAAGTATGCAAATGTATGCAAATGCTCAGAAAATGTAACTGTCACTGGGAGCACACCTTCTACAAGTATAGGCCAGTACCCATGATAAATCCAAAGAGGTGACTGCCTAGTAAAATGTAAGATTTTAAATAGGAACCAGAGTCACCTAACATAATAGAAAAATATCCAGGATACAGTAGAATTATTACCCATCATATCAAGAACCAGAAAAATCTCAACCTGAGAGAGAAAAGACAATGAACTGATGCCAACCTCAAGATGACTCAGATGTTGGAGTTAAAGCAGTCTTCATAAAAATGCTTCAACAACCAATTACAAATTCTCTGGAAACAAATGAAAAAAACTTAAAGGTCTCGGGGGGGGGGAAGCTATTAAAAATAATCAATGGAAATTATGCTACAGAAAAATACAATTACAGATATGAAAAACTTGCTGGGTGGCCTCAAGAGTAGAGTGGAGGGGCGCCTGGGTGGCTCAGATGGTTAAGTGTCTGCCTTCAGCTCAGGTCATGATCCCAGGTCCTGGGATCAAGCCCCATGTCAGGCTCCCAGCTCAGCAGGGAGTCTTCTTCTCCCTCCCACTCTGCCTCTCCCCCTGCTTGTGCTCGCTCTATCTCTGTCTCTCTGTCTGTCTCTCTCTCTCAAATGAGTGAATAAAATCTTTAAAAAAAAAAAAGAATAGAGTGGAGAGGACAGCAGATAGAATCAGTGAACTTAAATCAATAGAATTAATTAAATGAAATTAAATCAATAGAATTCATCCAGTATGAACAACAGAGATAGAACACTGAAGAAAAAAATATATGAAAGAGCCTCAGGGGGATGTGGAGCAATAACAAAATATCCAACATTTGTATCACTGGACCCCCCCCAGAAGGAAAAGAGAAAGTGAATGGGGGACAGAATGTTCAAAAGATTAACAGCTGAAAACTTCCCAAATTTGATGAAAGACATTAACCTACAGATTCAAGAAGCTGAGACGTCTCAAAATAGGATAAATCTAAAGAAATCCATGCCAAGACACATCACAATTTAATTGCTGAAAAGTAAAGACAAATCAAAAAATCTTGAAAGCAGCTAGAGAGAAATGATGCATTACTAATAGGGGAGCACCAGTTTGAATTTTGCATTAGAAACCATGGAAGCCAGAAGGGAGTGCCACAACATTTTCCAAGTGCTGAAAGGGAAGGGCTATCAGTCATAAATCTCATTTCTGGCAAAACTATCCTTCAGTAAGTTTAGTAAGAAAGAGGAAATAAAGACATTCTCAGACAAAGGAAAACTAAGAGAATCTGTTGCTAGCACACCTACACTTTAAGATTGAGTAAAGGAAGTTCTGCAAACAAAATGATAAAAGAAGGAATCCTGGAGCATCAGGAGGGGGGAAAGAACAATGGAAACCACAGAAATATGGCTATATGCAATAGACTATCCTCCTATGAGTTATAAATCATATTTGATGATTGAAACAAAAATAATATTTGATGCTCAAGACAATGATATTTAGAAGTTGGAAAGGTAAAGGAGTCTAAAAGGGAGTAAGGTTTCCATACTTCACTTGAAGTGGGTAAATGTTGGTACAGTAGTCTATCATAATAACCACAGTGACGACTATGAAAACAATACAAAGAGATACACTCAAAAATGCAATAAAACCAAATCAACATGGATCTGTAAAAAGTTCAAGTGATCAAACATGGAATCCATAAAAAGTTCAAGTGATCACAGGAAAGAAAGAAAGGAAAAACAGAGGAATAAGAACCAGAGGGGGAAAAAAATAGAAAACAAATAATAAAATGGCAGACTTAAGTGCTAACCTGTCAATGATTAGTTTAAATGTAAATAATCTAAATGCACCAATCAAGACAGATTGACAAAGTGGATAAAAAGCCATAACCCAACTATATACAGCTGATAAGAAAGGCACTTTAAATTCAACATGGGGTAAACAAAGTTGAGAGCACTGAAGGGACTTGCTTTGAGACATACAGCTAGTTGGTGGCAGAGTACGGACTAGGATCTAGGCCTCTATTGCCCCCATTCTCCTACCCCAGCTCAGAGCCCCTGCTCAGTTCACCTTGCTGTCCAACTTCTCGGTGTTCTTTTTTGTTTTTTTTTTTTGTGAGAGAGAGAGAGAGAGAGAGAGAGAGAGAGAGAGAGAGAGAGAGCGCGCGCACATACAAGCAGGAGCCAGGGAGGGGCAGATGGAGATAAAGAGAGAGAATCTTAAGCAGGCTCCAAGCACAGTGCAAAGCCTGACTTGGGGCTCGATCTCACGACCCTGAGATCATGACCTGAGCCAGAATCAAGAATCCGACACTTAACTGACTGAGCCAGCCAGGCGCCTCCACCTTGTCATATTCTTGAGGCACACTTCCCCTGGCATAAGGCAGGGGTGGGGCATGGAAATTGAAGTAGAGGAATGTCACACACAAGTGACCTGGCTGTAGCTCTCTGGGATCATCCTGGAGTAGTCCTGCCTAGCAGTAATTTTCTCAGAGGTATCATACTGCTGTGTTGGATCCACACCGTCCTTTAGCCCCTAACTCTTCCCCCTGTATCCCTTAGATCACTTCAAGGGTGATAGTCCTCAGGTGACAGTCTTCAAATTGAAGCAGCTGACCAGATGAGGCACTAAAATTGCACCTCATTGTGTGATGTTGACATGGTGTCACTACAACCTCTCGTACAGTCTCTAGGTTGCAGGGGAGATGTGGAACGCTGATTTTCCAGGGCTGATTGCCCTGCCTGTATGCTGCAGGTGGAGTCTTGCCAATGAGAGGAACTGGAGGTGAAGGAGCTTTTCTCAGGAGGAAGTTGTAGGCAGCCAGCTGGTGTGAGATTCACAGAAGCGTCCAGGTGAATATCACATGCCTAAAAGTGTAGGCAGTGGACCTCGTAGGTGGCAGCTTCTTAAGATGCTGCAGGCTAAGAAGGTTGGAAGGAACTTTTTGGAGTTCCTTGGGACTTAGCAGCTTTTAGGTGAGCTCCTGAGAAGCTCTGGCTACAGAGCTGCAGTCTGGGACCTTTGAGAGTGGCTTCTCTGTCTGCTCTTCTAGCTCTTCCAGTGATTGTAAAAGCCCCAATTCTGTGTTAAAACTCTTCATTTTGCATCTGTGACTTCTGCTTTCCTGAACTGTGGACTTACTAGTTCCATTCACTAAATGTTGCTGTATTTCTTCCTTCTGGGCTCAAGGAAGTATTGCATGGCCATGCAATTTGTGTTGCCCATTTAAATGTGAGAGAAAGTGATATGAACCTTTCAAGAAGAAGCTCTAAGAGGCACTGCACCATTCACCATGTGTGTGCCCTGGTGGAGTCTATGTCATCCACACCTCCACCACTGACCTTCGCTGGACATGTAGCACAAGTGAGAAGTAAACAATAAATATATAGGTAGGCCAAGACCATTATTGTACAGACATTTCACTTCACTGTATGGCTATTATATTGTTTGAAGATGGCATATCATTTCAAATTGTAGCTTGAATGAAAAAACTGAAAGGGAGTCTATACATCTGCTAAAAACAACAGCAACAAAAAGCAAAAACAAAACAAAACCAGCAACTGTCTGCATTTGGAAGAGACTGGAAGTTTCAGATTTGTGAGCCTTTTTCCTTCATTCATTCAAAAGTATTTCTTATGCAACACTTGTGAGTCAAGTACAAGGGTAGATGCAAGGAATAGAAAGATGAGTAAGCTATAGCTCCTGTTCTTAAAGGCCTTGTCATCCGGCTCTGCGGATGGTGTACAACCAAGTCAAAGGTAATATGGTTAACATGGAAGGAATAATATTCATTCATTTCTCTGGCATCTATTATACACCAGCTCTATGTGAGCCATGTTATGTACTTTATCTCATTTAATCCTCACCACAGCCCCATAAATTGGGGTTATGATCTCAGTATTAGACTTGAGAAAATGAAGGCTGAGAGAGGGTAGGCAAGTCATCTAAAATTACCCAGTTAGTAAGTATCAGAATTCAAGCACAGATTGGCATACCTCCAAAGCCTAAGCTCTTTTCAACACATGGCATGGTAAATGTTAGAACAGAGACATGGCCTGGTACCAAAGGAGCTAAGACTGGGTCTATTGTTCTTCTCCTGTGTTTTAGGGAATCTCAGATCAAAACACTTCCCTCAAACCAGCTACAAATAGCCTTGGTACAAGAGAAAAGCTTTTCTCCTTAGGATTCCCAAAGGTTCCCAACCCTTCAAAGATGGGTACCTGGGATACCAGTTCCTCCCCCAGGGCCAAATGTGTCTAGGAGGAAGGAAGGATATGGAGAGTGGCCCATACTCCTGAGCAAGACCAAAGAGCATCTTGTCTGTATTATGCCTGCTAGTGCCCCAAGGCAGTCAGGGCAGGGTTATCCGCATTTGTAGGCAAGGAGAACTTGCCTAAGATCAGTTAAATGACCTGCCCCTGGACCTCTGCCCACAGGTTTAAACCAAGAACTGCTCAAAATAAAATTTCCATCATGGTTTATAAAAAACACAGAGGGTCCTTTGCTGGTCCTCTTGGATCCTTCAGGCATTATCTGTTGGTGTTTAGCTAAAGAATCAGAAATGGGCATCATTTTCCCCCCAGAGAGGGGCACAGGACTCATGGCTTTCCATTTTCAGGTCCTCAGGATAAATTAGTGAATTGTAATGTCCACATGTTACATGGTACAGATGAAGGATGGCAGCCTCTAAGACTCATTTAAGGCCAAAAGTGGGGAGGGAAGCTTGTGTTGTGGAAAAACCTGCTTAGAACTACCTTGTAAGCAACTTTCAGGGTCCTTCGTAATGAAAAGATAGCCTTTCAGACATTTGGGATATGATTATTGCAGCATGATTCCAATGTCAGTAGATTTGCTTAGCAATGCTATCATATTGGCTTTTATTTTCTGTTTGTCAAGAAGCTGAAGAGGAGGAGAGTTCTCCTCTACTGACCCTAGGGATTTCTCCAGAGATAGTTTGGCAACCTTTTTATTCAAAGGTTGTCAATTGATTTTAAAACAAAACAAAACAAACAAATAAAAAATAAAACCTAGTTTGTTAACATTTAGTAATCAACAGTCTTCAATTCCAAGAGTAGCCTCCATTTATTTTTCTTGTTCTGGTTTTATGATTTTTCTATTTTTGCTATGTCCTATAAAAATAAAACATGCTGGAGTTTTAACAAGACATCAGTTTTCAGTATATAGTATTGGTGTGAAGTTACACTTCATGGTTCTTTGTATTTTCTCTTGATTTTCCTAATATCTCTTACAGCACCATACGGGCTGTATTTATCACCTATTTCGTCTGTCGTCTCTGACGGACTTTTTAATTCATAGTCAGCAAGCTCTGCAAAAAGAAAAAAAAGAATTGTCAATTTATGAAAGTTGTTTTATCCAAGTCTATTTTAATTTAGTTAAGTATCATCCTTTCCAGTTTTCTTAGATATTCTCATCTAGGAATTATAAGAAAGAACTAAATGGAGTATAATTTTACATTTGTGAGTACATACCATGTGCTAGGCACTGTAGCAATAAAGTTGCTTTCAACTGCAATAATAGAAAACTCGACTCTATGTGGCATAAACAATAAAGAAGGCATACCACCTTGAATCATAGAAGTCCTAAAGTAGGGTAACTCCAAGTTGGCCAATTCAGGGACTCCGTGACATCAAAGCCATCCTCCCTCTTTGCCATCCTCCAACCGTTGGATATACATGAGATTATTACTGTGCTAATACTGCGATCATAACCCCAATTTATGGGGCCATAGTGAGGATTAAATTAGATAAAGTACAGAACATGGCTCACATAGAGCTGGTGTATAACAGATGCCACTTAGTCATGACTAACTTGTTCTCAAGAGGACAATAGAAGAAGAGATTGACTCTTCCATGAACAAGGAAACCTCTCCAACAATATCCCAAGCAGATATCCCCTCATATCACATCAGCCACTATATTCACTTCCAAGCCTACACCCACCAGCAGCAATAGGAGTGGGACTAGCCAGTTAGCTTGGGGATAGTCCTGGCCTCCTAAAGGCAAAAGATTAGCAGCTAAACCCGGAGGAAGAGGAGTGGATGTGAAGGAACAATCAGGAAGGACTGCTACACAACCTATTTCACTTTGCCCCCACAACAATCCTATAAGCTAGCTATCATCATCCTCAGTTTAGAAATGGGAAACTGAAGCCTAGGAATTTCAAATTCTTTGTCTAATTATCTATACATACAGTATAATGAACCCAGCATGCAAGAATTGTCCTCCCAATGAATTCAAACTCAATTGGAATCATTTCACATTCCAACTTAGGGGTGACAATGATTCTGTTTTTGATAGTTTAAGACAAAGTTAGGTTCTCAACAAATAGAAAGCTCACAGTGCAAAACCCACGGAACTTTAGAGTTGAGAAGGATTTTTCATATCCCACCTACAGAGTCTGAACAAATGATTTTGACCATCCACCCTGTGTACCACCACCTTGGGAGCTGCTAGATCTGTCAAGATGAATAAGATGTCACCTCCACTACCAAGACGCACAGCCTAATAGGAAGGAGTAAGGTATACAAGGTATACATGAAACAAGACAGTGAGTGCCAAGAGACAGGTACCCAAAAGCATTAGGGGAGTGTTCCAAAAAAAAAAAAAAAGAAGGAAGGAAGGAAGGAAGAAATGTCAACCATAAAAGGTTGTCATGAAAAGGTTAGGCTTTGGCAAGGTGCCTTGGAGATAACATTTCAACAAGCAAGGATGGGTGGAAGGGAAGTGGATTGCAGGATGGGAACCCTGTGCTGGAGCAGTAAACTGCAGGCTATGTGGACAAAATATCAGGAAGTTAAATTTGATTGGAGGATAGGAAACAAATTACCTTCTAAAGCAAGACTTGATCTTGAAGAGTTTATTTTTCATTTATAAAATTGAGAAAAAAAACGAAGGCTTTTGATCAGGTGTGGCATGATCAAAATTGCCTTTTATAAAGACTAATCTGGCAATAGTGTATATAGTAGGATGTTTTGTGTATCTCTTGGGATGCCTGGTGTGCAAGCAATAGAAAAACCAACCTCAATATGGCCTGTCAACAAGGAAATTTGCTGTCTCATTTATAAGATGCCTGGAAAGTTGGGTTGCTCCAGGGTTGGTTATTTCAGCAGCCTTCCAGCCTGCTGCTCTCCCATTCTCAGGACATCAACACTGCACCCAGTGTAGCTCCCCTTGAGAAAGGGGTTACTGTGGTTCACAATCATATGCAATAACATCCGGAGGAAGAAGAGACAATCCCTTCTTGCTATTCCTCTCAGGAAAGAGGGAACCATTCTCCAAAGTCTTTCTCTTATATCTCTTGATAAGGAAAATGGAACCACCATGACTGGCTTTACCCAATTATTAAATACCCCTAGGAAATGAGGAAGGGTGAATCCCCAACATAATTAGGAATCTGTAAATATGGAAGAAGGGAGGGATGGATGTTGGGGAGACAATAAATAGGGCCTCATACATGTTCCGTAAAGGAGGAATCTGAAGCGAAAGGCCAGCTGGAAGACTATGGCCCCATTCTGACTAGAAATAATAACTAGAAATAATAACTGCTTAAACTGAAAGTCCTGTTGTTCTTGCATGACATATGATCCCTGAATTTATCATATTCTCTGCTTGATCATCCTTAGAGATAGAGAACTCTCAACCTCCCGAGGCTAACACCTCCCATTATTTAACAGCATTTGGTGTTGAGCCAAAACCCTGGTTCTTTTCCACAGGAATGGTTTCCAAGCCAAGAATTCCCCATATTGTATTTATGCAACTGAGCCTTTTTTTTTAAATCTTAAATGATCTTTACTTCTGTCTCCATAAAATGTAGTATTGTTGGTTTCAGTACAATATTCCAGCCTGATCTTTCAACAACCGTTGATTAACTCTCCATTGTGTATAGGTATTGTAGTAGGCACTAGGGATAGACAGATAACTAAAGGAGATCACAGCCTCGTGGGGAACTGGACACAGGGACAAGTAATTACAAACCTAGCATGACAATGCTGTGATATGAAGCAGGGTTACACAAAGTGTGGACTCCAGACCCCCTACCTCAGAATCCTATGGGCACTTGTTAAAAGCACATATTCCTTCCTTACCCCGTGTCCTAGGAATGGAATCTAGATAGCAGCATTTAAAATAGCATTCTGGTTGATTCTTATGCACCTGGATACCTACTAAGAGATTTCACGAACAGGGAGGCACAAAGGGAGGATATGAATTTCTGGGACTCTTTGAATAGCAACTCTGTCCTCCAATCATGACTCATCTTTCATTGCTTATGGCATTTACAAAAAGAATAAACAAACTTTCGTACCTTCTCTCAAGTCCCTGAGGAGAGCGTTGACTAGGGCAGACCTGCAGCAAACCCCTCTGGGATGTCACAGAGCCATAAATCAACACTCTCCAGTAGAGTGGTCCAAGCAACAATGAATCCACCTAACTATACTGTTATTCAGACTACGGTTTACCATTTTATTGCAAAAGGAGGCATGGGAAACGGGGTCAGATATCTGAAGCCAAGATTGATGTCACCCATGATATTCCACTGCTCTTTGTGCCTCAGACACTCTGCTTTTGATTCTATGAAAAAGAACCTTCTGTTGGATTTTCCCCGACCCTCCTTGACACTTCTTGGTTAAGCAGAGACTCTGACTAACACCAGAAAACTAATTTTGTGGCCTCCAAATTAGAGATTGGGCTAGGAAGATGAAAAGTCAGTATTTGGGCTAATAAAAAAATCTACTGTTTGAACAGTAGATTAAATGAAACAATATTGCTACTATCCTGGTCCATTTGCCATCTGTCACCTGGACAACTATATCAGCTCCTACCAGGTCTCTGTGTGTCCACCCTCACCCCTATAGTCAATTCTCTGTCAGCAGTCAGAAAGGGCTCGGTATGAAGCCCTCCAATAATTTTCCATTGCAAGCATAAAAAAAACCACTTAAGATGACCTTCAGTGTTCATCTGGCCCCTGATCACTCTTTGACCCCTTTTTGGCCACTCTCCCTCTTGGTCACTATGCTCTAGCCACACTGACCTCTCTGCACTTTCATCTCAGGGCCTTTGTACTCTCTACTGCCCCACTCAGAATGTACTTCCCCAGATCTTGGCATGGTTGCCTCTTCCTCATTGCTCTTCCTCAGCTCTCACCTCTTTGGCCTTCCCAGATCCCCTATCTCCGATAGCAACTGGCATATAGGAAACATGCAGTATGCATACTGAATAAATGAATGAAAGAATTGCTATATAAGCACTGGTATGTTTGGAGACATGTGGCAACCCTTTCTAGAGTTTGTTAATAAGAAGACTTGCTGATGATATATAGGTAGAGGGGCCATACATTTTCCTATTCAAACCTAGTTGTTCAAGAGTGAAAGGAAGGTATCTGTATGCCAGGCCACAGCAGTAAACCAGGAGTGTCCCAAGCAAATGGAGATATATGACCACCCTAAATTACAGATAATTATGAGGACAATGCCTTTCTTCCCTCCTAGAGGATAAACCACATGAGGGCCAGGGGTAAGCACAGTGTGTGGCACATGTTGGGTACACAAGAAACATGTTGAATGAACTGAATGAATGAATGAATGAATGAACAACATGTTGTATTTGCCCTGCTGACTTAATGGGAAAACTAGTTTTAGCCACCCAGACCACAGAACTGGCATAGGACAACTGCACTGAATTCTTGGTCCAGTGAAGGGCCACAGTAGTTTGCTTCCATTTCAGATTCGAGGGGGACTATCTATAGTTTCCTGTAGTTGCTGGCAGCCTCAGAAATTTATCAACCCCCACAGAAGGCCTCCGCAGAAGCAGATTATTTTCCACGTGTTTACAAAGCCCCCACAAATATTTTCATAGCCATCCTATGATAGGAATGTGGTGTTTTCACCCCTGTGCTACAGATGAGGAAACCTAGTGTCAAAGGAAGCTTATTGACCTGGACAGAGGCTTCAGGAGCCACTGTCAGTACCCTTCACGTTCCCATCATCCCAGCCAGGCTCTCCCATGCACCGCCAGGCTCTCTACTGCAGGCCCTCTGCCTAAGGGCCACCCCATGTGGCCCTCAGCCAACAGGACCGGAGTCCTGCGTGAATACTCCAGCTTCCAACTGGGCGCAACTCCTAAGTGTGCTCCCTACTGCCTCCCAGAGGCCCCTGGTAGATTGAACCCCAGTTCCCACACTGTTCACTGCTAATCAAAACACTCTGTATTGATTTTAAAGAATGAAAAGAAAAAAGAAAAGAGCAAGTGTTGGCAAGGATACAGAGAAATTGGAAGGCCTGTGCATGGCCGTTGGGAATGTAAAATGGGGCAGCCACTGTGGAAAGCAGTATGGTGTCTCCTCAGTAAGTTAGGCATATAATGACCGTGTGATGCAGCAGTCCCACTTCTGGGTATGTACCCAAAAGAAGTGAAAGCAGACGCTCAAAAAGATATCAGTGCACCCATACTCATAGCAGCATTGTTCCAGCTAAGACATGTCGTGTGCCGGACAAATGGATGAACAAAATGTGGCATATACATACAATTGAATATTATTCTTCTTTAAAATGGAAGGAAATTCTGACGCATGCTACAACTTGGTTGAACACTGCAGATATTACGTTAAGTGAAATAAATCAAACACAAAGGGACAGATACTGTATAATTCCACTTACATGAGGAACCTAGGACATCAAAACCATAGAGACAGAGAGCAGAAGAGCGGGCCTGGGATGGGGAGGGTGGGGTAATTATTGTTTAATAGGCACAGAGCTTCTTGTTAGGACGTAGAACGAGTTGTGGAAATGAACAGCAGTGATGTTTGCACAACAATGTGAATGCACTTAGCACCACTGAATTGTACACTCAAAAAGGGTTAAAATGGTAGATTTCATGTTAGGTACATTTTATTACAATAAAAGAAAAGGGAAAATGTACTTTGTATTGGCTGCCTTCCCTAGTTCACTCCCTTGTCACAGAAAGTATTACACTCAAACCCTGGTCTTGGTGTCTGCTTTCGAGGGAAACCAACCTATGACAAGGCTCATAAACTACAGAGCTAGGATGTAAACCCCAAACTTCAAACCCAAGTCTGCAGGCGTCAAACTCCATGCTCTTTAGCTGTCCCCTGTGGGGCATCAATAAAATAAGCTTTATCGGCTAGAAGTCAGCACTTCAAGATTTTGCCTTGGCAGCCCTTGTTCTTTGCAACCCCTTTGACTCATTGCAAAATAACTCTCTTTGATTGTGTCGGAGAAAGTAAAGACATAACATATGCATTTTATTACTATAACCTAGTTCGCATTACCATAGAACTCCATCTGACACTTGGCTACTTTTCCTGAAATATGCAAGGAAGGAAAGGATGTTTAAAAAGGTTCAGAGAGAAGAATTTTACCTAAGCTGTATATGGATTTTTTGTTTCTTAAATTTATTTCAGAAGTATTTAAATTCCAAGCATTGCAAATCTACCTCTGGGCTTCCTTCAGAGAAACATATCTGTTTGTTTCTCCCCACAGGTGAGGCGGTCCCTGGGTGACCATTTCTACCCTTACACCTTCTGATGAACACCAATAAAAGCCTGGAGAAAAGGCATCACTCATTCAGTCTCATGGGTTCTGCCCGAGAACAGCAACGTGCAAGCACGACTTCTCTATGATCCTTGAAATCCTCTATGGTACCACAGATCGCCGACTTTGAGATTTTAAATCTGTGGTCTTCAAATCTGAGTACCAACCCATGAGTAAGTCATCACATTCTTTCCTTTAGTGAAATGGAAGAAAAGAGAATGGAAGCATCGGGGCTTAGAGTACCATAATGTTTGATGAAACTTGCCTCATTTACATGCGTGTGTTATAATTGGATTATTATAGAACATGTATTTCTTATTGTAGGTTTTGGGAGGAAAAGGAACTGAAAGCCACTGTTAAAAAGTAAACCCTTTAGCACCATTAAGAGAACTTTCCGCATCTTTTTTTTATTATATTCAATTTACTCATGTAAAAGATGATTATCTTGACAAAAAAAAAGAAAGAGAGAGAGAAAGAACTTTCTACACCATTTACTCTGAGTATTAAGTATTTCCACCTGTCTCCAGATCCCTTCACTTTCTCCCCAGCTTGTTGGCCCTGCACTGCCATCATTCCCTTCCAAAAAATGAGAGCATAACTGTGCTCCAACTGCCCTCCCCGGCCTTCCTAGATTGTGTCCACCTCCAAAACAATGAGTCATTGACTCAAAAAGCAGCCTATTATTTCAGCCATGCATATAAACAAACACCACTACCACCACCCAGCTCACTGGTTCAGTGTTTTCATCTTACAGTCGTTTGTTTGGCAAGATGTTGACATAGCCACCCACCCCTGCCACTGAGTAAATGAACTGAGAGCTCGGACAAATTTCATATGCCATCAACCACAATATATTAAATGAGATATCATATAGAGATGAATCTCTTCACCTCTCAGGAAACTTACAAGTTCATTCCCATATAAATGTTAAGTAAAACACAAGCACTTAGAGAGCCATAACCCAGAGAATTGGGACAGATTTTGAGGTCAGCCACTCGCAGTGCCATTTCTTTGAAAGACGAGCTTTTAAAAACCTCTCGTCCTTCAAGAGGTCACATGGCACTTAACAACCCCCTTGTCCAGCCTCCCCTCTCTTACCCTCTTCTCAGCCCCTGCAAAACCCATGTCTTTTCTTCTGCAGGTTAAAATAACCACTTGTGCTGAGGGGTGTCTCCTCCCTACAAAGTAAAGTGAACATGTTGCTCGGTGTAATTTCAGCAATTTGGGCCTGACTTCAGCCCAGCCTGTGTGTCAGTGCTGACCAAATCAACCAGCTGACAATTGTGTCTATTTTAACTTCAGGCATTGTGGTCACAGTTATTGGTGCAATATAATTCCAAAGGGAATTAGGGTGGGGGTTGGGGGATGGAACGCTGTTCCATCATTCTTAAGACTCTACTATAGAACTCTTTATAATGTTATAATTATTGGTCACTGTCACATTCCTCCTACTATCTTTGAACTCCCCTTGAAGGCAGAGGTGGTCTTTTACTTTAGAAGCTGGTGCATACAGCAGGTGAGTATTCCACTTGGCAATGAATATCCTAACATTCCCTTAATCCTGAGAAGATTGAGGCTCTCTGCCACAGACTCTCTCAGCTTCCTTCCCTTCTACCTCAGAAGACATCCATCACCTTGACAACCATTACTTAATGGCCTTATGTGTCCATCCCTCCCTTGAGTGCATTCTAAAAAATCAGATGTATCCTACAAACTATTTCCAATAGTCTCCGCACAGTGCTCTTCTGACTGAACCTCCAGGTGTTATTTGAACATCATTGCACACTCCTGCCCCTTCAAACTCCAGCTCCTTGTCTCTGAAGCACTTGGCTTTCTGGATTTACCTCCTTCCTCTGGAAATGCTTCTTTTTCCTTCCCTGGCTCCTTATCTGCCTTTGACTAGGACATAAGCACTTCTCAGGTTCTCTTCTGGACACTGTTCACTGCCCCGCCCCCCACTCATTTCACAATTTCATTCATTCCCAGAGTCTAGAGCAGAGATCAAGAGACTGCATCCCTCTGGCCAAATTCCACCCTCTCTTCATTTCCCTCAACTACCATTCCAACACTAGTTTCTTTTAAATAAAGTTTTATTGGAACATAGCCACATCTGACTCATTTACATATTGTCTAGACTACTTGTTCATTACAGTGGCAGAGCTGCTACAGTGACCCTATGGTCCACAAGCCTAAAATATTTGCTCTCTGGCCCTTTACAGAAAAACCTTGCCAACCCGTGCTTTAGACTCTGAACCATGTCCAAATCCACTTTGCTCACTGGTCTTTACTCATGCTATCCAGATTCATATTTCAATTGCCTGCTAGACCCTTCCATGGGATCCCCATTAACATCTCTAATCCAAGTCCCACACTATCTTCCTCACCAAACCCATTTCTGCACTCATTTGCCCTGTCAATGGCCTCATCTATGACCTACCTGTGATGAAACTGAGCCTTTGCAGCCAATTTGTGGCATCAGGGCTATGGAGCTATCAAGGGCTCCCAAGTTCAGTTTCAGTGGTAGCAATCATGGGCATCGAACTGGTTTTACATTTACAAATCAGTATGACATTGGCAAAAACAAAAAAGACACTTGAATTCAGTTCCCTTTTCCTTTCAAATCTGGCTCTAAATTATAGTACTGGCACACTCACTTTAATGTGGTGTCCTATCTCCATGACAATAGAGGAGGCAAAACCCCATGAACATGACACTGTTCTTTCCACTGACCTAGAGAACAATCAGTCATTCTGTCCACATTTAAGCGCTACCTTCTAACTTCTGCTTAAGTAGCTGCAAGACTGAATTAGATATTATGGAAGAAAAATATAAAGACTAATATGTAAACAATATCACAGTCAAGTTTGTTGTATAATTCACTTTTTCAATTCCCCCACCCCCAAGAATACCCTTCTTAATTGATTACTTCTCAAGTTATTGGAATGGAATAGAAATGCGTGGCCTATTAAACTCTGCAAATGTACCAAGTGAACCTACCAGGATCTCCTTGGCAATGTTGGGAGTCCTCTGTCAAAGCTCTTTGAAGCTTGCTGGCTCTTTAGCAAAAGGGATGTAGAAGACCTTGTAGGCATTAGCAAAGACAAAGAGAAACAGTTGCTTGCTGTTTGATTTGTCCTTTCATCTCTCAGATTCCCAGGCATCTGCTATTTGTCAGACATGCGTGCTGGGTGCTGGGGATGCCAAAAGAGTGACACCACAGAGCTTCCCCACACCTTCCTCCTAAAAGTCTGATAGAGGCCTCAATGAGCCTGCTCACTTTGTAAAATCAAATGTATGGGGCCACGGAGCAAGTGATTGATAATTATGGAATGAGTCAAGGTAGGAATGACATTCCCTGGATACAACTTCCCATCAGTTACAGAAGGAAGGAGGTGACCTCCTAAGTGCCTATGATAGGCATGTGCTGTATTATTTCTTAGTCTGTAGAGTATAGGCTGGTTAAAACCCTGAGCCTTGTCAGAGAATGATGGTAATTGAAGAAATGGGTTTAATAATCAGACTTCCACACACAGGGACTACATCATATTTGTTATACAGTGGCAACAGTCTTTAGTTCCAATGAGCTCATGCTTATATTTGAATGGTTGTAAGTGTCAAAAATCGTTGTAGTTTCAAAGCACTGTAAAATATGTCATATCTTTTTTTTTTTTTTTTTAGAGAGAGAGACCATGCAAGCTGGGTTGGGGAGGGGCAGGGGGAGAGGGAGAGAGAGAATCTTAAGCAGGCTCCATGCCTAGCCCGGAGCCCAACGCAGGGCTCCATCTCATGACCCTGAGATCATGACCTGAGCTGAAATCAAGAGTCGGGCGCTCAACCAACTGAGCCACCCAGGCACCCATGTCATATCTTTCTTCCATTCAATAAATCTGTGGACCATGTATTTTCATCTCCACTAAGTAGCTAACAAAACTAGCCATTGGGAAGTTTAAATGGGTATGATTACACTCCCTGCCCCTGTGTCTGTAAACCCTGTAACCTGAATTCTCTAAGGAGCCACAGAGTTTATGAGTGAGCAGGGAGCTACAGTCCTCATCTCTGGCCCAACCTGCTGCCGGATTGCTCTAGAGTCAGCACTTTCTCTTTGACTTTTAAAGTTTGAGAGGAATACATAAAAGAGTAAACAAAAGGAGACCTCATGATCCCATAGAAAACCCATTCTCTGTTGCTGGTCAGTGGATGCTGGAAGGCAGAGAAGAATGGAAAGGAAATAATAGAGCAGTTAAGCAGCCAACCAAAGCTCCAGCACTGGGCTCCTTTAGGAGAGAGAGCTTCAGAAGAGGCACCCCAGCACATCTTGGCCAGAGAGAAATGGGCAGGAGGCCCTTTAGCTCATACCTCAGGCCACATGCTAGGGACAATTCAGGCAGCTCCCCCAGTAAACCAGCCACAGGCAGGGCAGAAGGCCAACACCCTGCTCCTGGCTTCCTATTTCCTCTCTTCCCAAAGGCAGTCCATTCTTTGGCCTTTTTACCTTACCCCAATTTAACATACTGTCCCAGAATCAAACCCCTGACTTCCCTGCATAGAACAATCAGAGGACCCTCCACCACAAAGCTCAGTGAGGACCCAGCAACCCTGCCTACCTGACTGCAGCCACATGCACCCAAGGTTGGACACATCAGGGGCGGCTGCCTGGCCATCCTTCTTGGCTAAAATTGACTGACCCTCACACTAAACTGGGAACTTCCCTGTAAGTGGAAAACCACTTCATCAAAGATAAATGACAAGGAACCTTGTCTTCATGGTGCAGGCCTCTGCCAGAAGAGAAAGAGCAAGGAGTGATGAACGTCTCCCATGGGCAGCCTCTTGGCCGGCACCATGGATGGGTCTCTTGGATTTTCCACGCATGCAAATAAGAAGCCTGCTCAATGAACTGGTCACTTAAATAGGTTTTTCCATCTGTGGAGTTTCAATTTAAAACACCGACAAAGCCATCTTCGGAAAAGGTTCTCTTGTATCTATCCCTTCCAATTCACTTAAATTAATTAATCTGCAATTGTCCTCACAGCTGTGTGATAGGGGAGAGTTTCTAAGAATTGAGTTTCTTCTAAGAACATGATCTTGCTTGCTTATTGGATTTGCCAAGTGCAGCAAGGGAGTATTTTCTCTACACTTTCCCAAGATATATTACATGGCTACTAATTTATTCTCTGTTAAATTGGGCATCTCTAACTTGAGAAAGTTGTTACAAAATGAATAGAAGAGAGAAGCATGTGATCGATCATACTCTGTGACCAGGGTTCATTTGAATTGTTTGAAACTTTTAACAAAGTCCACCAGAATTTTAAAAATAAGAATAAATGAACCATGGGGATGGAGCAAGAAATGATACTGCTCCCAACAGAGTACTTTTTTCCATCTTCCAGGGAAATGCAATCAGTAAACAGATTCCCCCTTACTGCACCCCACCAGGCAGACAGAGTCAAGTTCACTAAGTCACATGCAAGGAGAAAAGAAGGAGCAGGTGAGGTCCTGGCTAAATCAATGCCAAGCCACATTGTTAATAGTTCTATAAGACTAGAAGCTGTTGTGTCAAGTCCCCTCCGCAGAGGAAAGTAGTTAAGAACAGGAGCCCCAGAGCTAGGCTGACAGGGTTCACATCCCAGCTCCACTACTTACTCACCTCTTTGTAATTCAGTTTCCTCCTTGGAAAAATTAGGATAGTAATCATATCCCTCCTAAGATTATTGTGAGGACTTCTTTTTTTTTTTTTAAGATTTTATTTATTTATTTGACAGAGAGAGACAGTGAGAGAATGAAGACAAACGGGGAGTGGGAGAGGGAGAAGCAGGCTTCCCACGGAGCAGGGAGCCCAACGTGGGGCTCGATCCCAGGACCCCGGGATCATGACTTGAGCCGAAGGCAGACTCTTTTCTTTAAATTTTTTATTGTTATGTTAATCACCATACATTACATCATTAGTTTTTGATGTAGTGTTCCATGATTCATTGTTTGTGCATAACACCCAGTGCTCCATGCAGAATGTGCCCTCTTTAATGCCCATCACCAGGCTAGCCCATCACCCACCCCCCTCCCCTCTAGAACCCTCAGTTTGTTTTTCAGAGTCCATCGTCTCTCATGGTTCGTCTCCCCCTCCGATTTCATCCTCTTCATTCTTCCCCTCCTGCTATCTTCTTTTTTTTTCTTAACATATATTGCATTATTTGTTTCAGAGGTACAGATCTGTGATTCAACAGTCTTGCACAATTCACAGCACTCACCGTAGCACATACCCTCCCCAATGTCTATCACCCAGCCACCCCATCCCTCCCACGCCCCCAGCAACCCTCAGTTTGTTCCCTGAGATTAAGAATTCCTCATATCAGTGAGATCATATGATACATGTCTTTCTCTGATTGACTTATTTCACTCAGCATAACACCCTCCAGTTCCATCCACGTCTTTGCAAATGGCAAGATCTCGTTCCTTTTGATGGCTGCATAATATTCCATTGTGTATATATACCACCTCTTCTTTACCCATTCATCTGTTGATGGACATCTTGGCTCTTTCCACAGTTTGGCTATTGTGGACATTGCTGCTATAAACATCAGGGTTCATGTACCCCTTTGGATCCCTACATTTCTATCTTTGGGGTAAATACCCAGTAGTACAGTTCCTGGATCATATGGTAGCTCTATTTTCAACTTTTTGAAGAACCTCCATACTGTTTTCCAGAGTGGTTGCACCAGCTTGCATTCCCACCAACAGTGTAGGAGGGTTCCCCATTCTCCACATCCCCGCCAACATCTGTCATTTCCTGACTTGTTAATTTTAGCCATTCTGACAGGTGTGAGGTGGTATCTCATTGAGGTTTTGATTTGGATTTCCCTGATGCCGAGCGATGTTGAGCACTTTTTCATGTGTCTGTTGGCCATTTGGATGTCTTCTTTGGAAAAATGTCTGTTCATGTCTTCTGCCCATTTCTTGATTGGATCATTTGTTCTTTGGGTGTTGAGTTTAAGAAATTCTTTATAGATTTTGGATACTAGCCCTTTATCTGATATGTCATTTGCAAATATCTTCTCCCATTCTGTCAGTTGTCTTTTGGTTTTGTGGACTGTTTCTTCTGCTGTGCAAAAGCTTTTTATCTTGATGAGGTCCCAATAGTTCATTTTTGCCCTTGCTTCCCTTGCTTTTGGCGATGTTTCTAGGAAGAAGTTGCTGCAGCTGAGGTCAAAGAGGTTGCTGCCTGTGTTCTCCTTTAGGATTTTGAGGGACTCCTGTCTCACATTGAGGTCTTTCAACCATTTTGAGTCTATTTTTGTGTGTGGTGTAAGGAAATGGTCCAGTTTCATTCTTCTGCATGTGGCTGTCCAATTTTCCCAACACCATTTGTTGAAGAGACTGTCTTTTTCCATTGGACATTCCTTCCTGCTTTGTCGAAGATTAGTTGACCATAGAGATGAGGGTCCATTTCTGGGCGCTCTATTCTGTTCCATTGATCTATGTGTCTGTTTTTGTGCCAGTACCATACTGTCTTGATGATGACAGCTTTGTAATAGAGCTGGAAGTCTGGAATTATGATGCTGCCAGCTTTGCTTTTCTTTTTTGACATTCCTTTGGCTATTCAGAGTCTTCTCTGGTTCCATACAAATTCTAGGATTATTTGTTCCATTTCTTTGAAAAAAGTGGATGGTATTTTGATGGGGATTGCATTGAATTGCATTGAGTGTAGATTGCTCTAGGTAGCATTGACATCTTCAAAATATTTGTTCTTCCAATCCATGAGCATGGAGTGTTTTTCCATTTCTTTGTGTCTTCCTCAATTTCTTTCATGAGTATTTTATAGTTTTCTGAGTACAGATCCTTTGCCTCTTTGGTTAGATTTATTCCTAGGTATCTTATGGTTTTGGGTGCAATTGTAAATGGGATTGACTCCTTAATTTCTCTTTCTTCTGTCTTGTGGTTGGTGTATAGGAATGCCACTGATTTCTGTGCATTGATTTTATATCCTGCCACTTTACTGAATTCCTGTATGAGTTCTAGCAGTTTTGGGGTGGAGTCTTTTGGGTTTTCCACATAAAGTATCATATCATCTGCAAACAGTGACTTCTTTTTTGCTGCTTTGGATGGCTTTTATTTCTTTTTGTTGTCTGATTGCTATGGCTAGGACTTCTAATACTATGTTGAATAGGAGCGGGGTGGTGATAGTGGACATCCCTGGATGTGTTCCTGACCTTAGGGGGAAATCTCTCAGTTTTTCCCCATTGAGAATAATATTCGCTGTGGGTTTTCATAGATGGCTTTTATGATATTGAGGTATGTACCCTCTATCCCTATGCTCTGAAGAGTTTTGATCAAGAAAGGATGCTGTACTTTGCCAAATGCTTTTTCTGCATCTATTGAGAGGATCATATGGTTCTTGTTCTTTCTTTTATTAATGTATTGTATCACATTGATTGATTTGCGGATGTTGAACCAAGCTTGCAGCCCAGGGATAAATCCCACTTGGTCCTGGTGAATAATCTTTTTAATGTACTGTTGGATCCTATTGGCTAGTATTTTGGTGAGAATTTTTGCATCCATGTTCATCAAGGATATTGGTCTGTACTGCTCCTTTTTGATGGGGTCTTTGTCTGGTTTGGGGATCAAGGTAATGGTGGCCTCATAAAACAAGTTTTGAAGTTTTCCTTCCATTTCTATTTTTTGGAACAGTTTCAGAAGCATAGGTATTAATTCTTCTTGAAATGTTTGGTAGAATTCTCCTGGGAAGCCATCTGGCCCTGGGCTTTTGTTTCTTGGGAGATTTTTGATGACTGCTTCGATTTCCTTAGTGGTTATAGGTCTGCTCAGGTTTTCTTTTTCTTCCTGGCTCAGTTTTGGTAGTTGATACATCTCTAGGAATGCATCCATTTCTTCCAGATTATCTAATTTGCCGGCATATAGCTGTTCATAATATGTTCTTATAATTGTTTGTATTTCTTTGGTGTTGGTTGTGATCTCTCCTCTTTCATTCATGATTTTGTTTGTTTGGGTCATTTCTCTTTTCTTTTTGATCAGTCTGGCCAGGGGTTTATCAATCTTGTTAATTCTTTCAAAGAACCAGCTCCTAGTTTCATTGATCTGTTCTACTGTTCTTTTGGTTTCTAGTTCATTGATTTCTGCTCTGATCTTTATTATTTCTCTTCTCCTGCTTGGTTTAGGCTTTACTTGCTGCTCTTTCTCCAGCTCCTTTAGGTGTAGGGTTAGGTTGTGTATTTGAGACCTTTCTCGTTTCTTGAGAAAGGCTTGTATTGCTATATACTTTCCTCTTAGGACTGCCTTTGCTGTATCCCAAAGATTTTGAACAGTTGTGTCTTCATTTTCATTGATTTCCATGAATTTTTTTAATTCTTCTTTAGTTTCCTGGTTGACCCATTCATTCTTTAGTAGGATGCTCTTTAGCCTCCATGTATTTGAGTTCTTTCCGACTTTCGTCTTGTGATTGAGTTCTAGTTTCAAAGCATTGTGATCTGAAAATATGCAGGGAATGATCCCAATCTTTTGGTACCGGTTGAGACCTGATTTGTGACCCAGGATGTGATCTATTCTAGAGAATGTTCCATGGGCACTAAAGAAGAATGTGTATTCTGTTGCTTTGGGAATGAATGTTCTGAATATATCTGTGAAGTCCATTTGGTCCAGTGTATCATTTAAAGCCTTTATTTCCTTGTTGATCTTTTGCTTAGATGATCTGTCCACTTCAGTCAGGGGGGTGTTAAAGTCCCCCACTATTATTGTATTGTTGTCAACGTGTTTCTTTGCTTTTGTTATTAATTGCCTTATATAACTGGCTGCTCCCATGTTAGGGGCATAGATATTTACAATTGTTAGATCTTCTTGGTGGATAGACCCTTTAAGTAGGATATAGTGTCCTTCCTCATCTCTTATTACAGTTTTTGGTTTAAAATCTAATTTGTCTGATATAAGGATTGCCACCCCAGCTTTCTTTTGGTGTCCATTAGCATGGTAAATGGTTTTCCACCCCTTCACTTTCAATCTGGGGGTGTCTTTGGGTCTAAAATTGTCTCTTGCAGACAGCATACTGATGGGTCTTGTTTTTTTTATCCAGTCTGATAGCCTGTGTCTTTTGATTGGGGCATTTAGCCCATTTACATTCAGGGTAACTATTGAAGGATACGAATTTGGTGCCATTGTATTGCCCGTAAGGTGACTGTTACTGTATATTGTCTGTGTTCTTTTCTGGTCTCTGTTGCTTTTAGACTCTCTCTTTGCTTAGAGGACCCCTTTCAGTATTTCTTGTAGGGCTGGTTTCATGTTTGCAAATTCCTTTAGTTTTTGTTTGTCCTGGAAGCTTTTTATCTTTCCTTCTATTTTCAATGACAGCCTACCTGGATATAGTGTTCTTGGCTGCATATTTTTCTCATTTAGTGCTCTGAATAAATCATGCCAGTGCTTTCTGGCCTGCCAGGTCTCTGTGGATAGGTCTGTTGCCAGTCTAATGTTTCTACCATTGTAGGTTACAGATCTCTTCTCCCGAGCTGCTTTCAGGATTTTCTCTTTGTCTCTGAGACTCGTAAGTTTTACTATTGTTGGGGTGTTGATCTAATTTTATTGATTTTGAGAGGGGTTCTCTGTGCCTCCTGGATTTTGATGCCTGTTTCCTTCCCCACATTAGGGAAGTTCTCTGCTATAATTTGCTTCAATATACCTTCTGCCCCTCTCTCTCTTTCTTCTTCTTCTGGGATCCCAATTATTCTAATGTTGTTTCATCTTATGGCATTGTTTATCTCTCGAATTCTGCCCTCGTGATCCAGTAGTCGTTTCTCTCTCTTTTTCTTGGCTTCTTTATTTTCCACCATTTGGTCTTCTATATCACTAATTCTCTCTTCTGCCTCATTTATCTTAGCAGTTAGCGCCCGCATTTTTGATTGCACCTCATTAATAGCCTTTTTGATTTCGACTTGGTTAGATTTTAGTTCTTTTATTTCTCCAGAAAGTGTTTCTCTAATAACTTCCATGGTTTTTTCAAGCCCAGCTAGTATCTTTAAAATCATCACTCTGAACTCTAGTTCTGACATCTTACTAGTGTCCGTATTGATTAGGTTCCTGGCAGTCAGTACTGCCTCTTGTTCCTTTTGTTGAGGTGATTTTTTCCATCTTGTCATTTTGTCCAGAGGCGAATAGATGAATGAGAGAACAAAATGCTAAGAGGGTAATAACATCCCCTGAAAGAATACACTAAACAAATCAGAAAAGACCTGAAACCGGGGGGAAAGAAAGAAAAAAGAATAAGAAAAAGATAAAAACAAACAAACAAACAAACAAAAAAACAGAACATGATCAATATGATCAGGCTGGTGCCACACACTAGATTTTGGGCATATTTTGGTCTGTTAGAAGAAAGTGCCTCCCAAAATTTTAAAGAAAGAAAAACATATATGTACAAAAATAAGGGTTAATACAATGAAGGGATGGAATATGACTGTAAAGATGAAAATTATAAAGGATTTTATAAAAGGAATTGATACGATAAGAATTTGGTTGAAAAAAGAATGAAGAGGATTTCAAAAAAAGGGGGGGGAAGAATGTGATCAGGCAGGAGACTAGAACGAAGCCATACACTAGAGATTTAGGGTATATTTTGATCTGTTACAAGAAACTGTATCTCAAAATTTTAAAGAGAGAACAACTTATATATATCTATATATATCTATATATATATCTATATATAGATATATATACCAAAAATAAGGGTAACTACTATGAAGGGATAGAATATGACTCTAAAAATGAAAAATAAAAAATATTTTTTAAAAAAGGGATTGATAAGATGTTGGTTGAAAAAGGGAAAAAGAAAAAAAAAGTTAAAAAAAAAGATTAACTTTGAAAGACAAAAGAATGACTAAAAAAGCCATGAATTCTATGTGCAGTATTCCCCTAGCGCTGGAGTTCTGCCGTTCTCCTTGATCGGTAAACTTGGTCTTGGCTTGCTGGCTGTTCTGCTGATCTTCTGGGGGAGGGGCCTGTTGCCGTGGTTCCCAAATGTCTTTGCTGGAGGCTAAATTGCCCCACCCTTGTCGGTCCGGGCTAAGTAATCTGCTCAGGTTTGCTCTTGGGAGCTTTTGTTCCCTGCAAGCTTTCTGTACAGTGTTGGAGGACGAGAGTGAAAATGGCGGCCTCCCAATCTCCGCCCAGAGGAGCTGAGAACTCGGGGCCCCGCTCCTCAGTGCGCCTCCAGAGAAAAGCAGTCAATCACTCCCATCTCCCCGGTCTCTGGCCACACTCTGTGCTCACCCGGCCTGTTACCAAGCATTTCTATCTCTGGCACCCGACCCCGTGTGGAGTCTCCAAACCCAGCAGATCCCTGCGGTGAGCTCCTGCACCGCTCCTTCCGGGGGAGAAAGGGGAGTCTCCCCGGATCTGCCACTTGTTGGGTCCCTGCTGGAGGAGCAATGGCCCGACTGGGCCGCGGAT
This sequence comes from Zalophus californianus, assembly GCF_009762305.2. Classification (NCBI taxonomy): domain Eukaryota; kingdom Metazoa; phylum Chordata; class Mammalia; order Carnivora; family Otariidae; genus Zalophus; species Zalophus californianus. Next base: position 80,354,184 of record NC_045602.1, read on the forward strand.
CACAGTTTATGGCAACCCCGAGCTGAGAGCCCGCGCCTCGACTCCGTCTCTGCAGCCGGCTTCCCCACTCCGATCCCTGGGAGCTCTGCCACACTCAGGCACCCCCATCTTCCTGTGACCCCGAAGGTCCTGAGACCACACTGTCCCAGCGAGTGTTCCACCCCCCGCTTAGCCACTGGAGCGACATCCCTCAGCGGAGCCAACTTCTAAAAGTTCTGATTTTGTGCTCCGCGGCTCTATCACTGTCGTCTATCATCCCAAATATCTATCCCGCCATCTATCCTCCCGAATATCGCCTCAGATTCACTTCTCCGCACGTCCTACCTTCCAGAAAGTGGTCGCTTTTCTGTTCAGAGAGTTGTTGCTATTCCCTTCTTTGATCTCCTGTTAAGTTCGTAGGTGTTCAGAATGGTTTGATCACTGTCTAGCTGAATTCCTGGGACCAGACGAAATCCAGATCTCCTACTCCTCCGCCATCTTGCTCCGCCCCCAGGTCTTTTTTTTAATATATATATATATATATATATATATATATATATGCAGACATGACACTGCTATATTGGAGTTTTAGTTGTTTCTTTAAGTATTTAGAAACAATTGAGTTTTTAAAGTAAAATAGTCATTGTACTGGTTTGGGTATAAATTTACTTTAGTAACTCTGTCCCTTCATAAACAGTATGAGCAATTATCAAAAGGTTCAAATCATCTGCGTCTAAATAATAGAAAGTTTTTAGGTCCCCTATTTTACCTGGTTTACATGTGAGAAAATAATTAGAAGCAGGGAAGGGACAGCCATACACTCCAAAAATTAGCATCAAATCTGGGATCTTTTTACAAGACATAACTTATGGATTTTATTTTCCTTAGAACAGTAAATAGGCCCACTAGAGAAAATGTGGAAAACTCAGGTAAGTAGGTAATAGAAAAGAAGAAAAAAATAAACTTTAGTACCAGCTTCCAAAACAATTACCATAAATGCTATGATGTATTTCCTGCCAATATTTTTTCCATACATAGAATTGATAACTTTTGTTATTTTTACACAAGAATTAAATTAAATGTAAGATTTATCATCTTCCTCTTTTTCTCTAACCGTATAGCATAAGCACTTTTCCATATTAGTACCCTGCTTCAAATCCTGTCTCATAACTCAGGATTCAGTGGTGTCTTTTCTATTCCTGCACCAAGACCTCATCCTTCCTTTAGACATGAACAGGCAGCCCAGCTCCATCCTCCAGATGTGTGTAGGGGGAAACATGTAGGCTTAGGTATAATAAAACTTGGTTAATAAAATGTTATCTTTAGAGTTCTCAGCAACATAATACACTTATTAATATCTCAATATATGAGTTAAATTATACATGCTAATTCTGTTTTTAACCAACTGTGATAGTACTAATGTCCCAAGTGAGTCAATCCCAGTGGAGGGTTATATTGATTATCTCTGACTGCCATAACAAAATACCACAAACTGGATGACTTAAAACAATAGAAATTTATTTCCTCACATTTCTGGAGGCTATAAGTCCAAGATCAAGGTGTCAGCAGGTTTGGTTGCTCCTAAGGCCTCTCTCTTTGGCTTGTAGATGGCTGTCTTCTCTCTGCATCTTCACATGGTCTTTCTTCTAGATGTGTCAGTATCCTGATCTCCTTTCCTTATAAAAAAAAAACAAACAGTCATGTTGGATTAGGGCCCACCCTCATGATGTTATTTTAACTTAATTACCTCTTTAAAGACCCTATCTCCAAATAGTCATATTCTAAAATACTGGGGGTTAGACCCTCACCATATGAATTCTCGGGGGGGACACAATTCTACCTACAACAAGGATCTATTAGACCCTATTACTGCACCTATGAGTTTGTTTTAACAGAGGCATACATTTCTTTTTAGTGGTGCCAACTGCAGATCTAGAAAAACTGAGAGCTGAGACTGTGTCTTAAGTCACTCTTTATTACTAAGATCTCACCACAGTGTTTGGCACTGTGAGTGGGAAAGAAGTTAAGTGCACAGACCAGACACACTTTATCAGTCTGTTCAGGCCTTCAAAGACTAAAAGGAGGTTAAAATTCCATTTATTTGTTTTCTAATTTGGCACCTAACTTTATCCCCAGCTATGAAGATGAGCAGTGACTTATTTGTCCAGAGTTAGGGTGAACTAAAACATACTAGCTCTTTTTTTAGTTTGAGGGAATATTTTACTCTCCTCCTATGTACATTCAAAGACATTTTCTTATATGAGGTTAGTTTTTACAAAAAGCAGGGGAGGAAGGAAGGAAGAGAGGAAGGAAGGAAGGGAGGGAGGGAGGGAAGAAAGCAAGCGAGAGAGAGAAAGAAAGAGAAAAAGCAAAAGGAAAAACCCAGAAGGGTCATTTTCTTCTCTAAGTTTTTTTCCCCCACTCTTGTGACTGTTAAGAGCATAAGTGTAAGTTTCACACAAATTACTTCATTTAGTTCCCTCAATAGCCTAGTTGGGTAAGTGTTATCAACATTTTGCCCTAGAGGAGCCAAGGCTCAAAGAGGTGAAGGTATTTGAACAAATCACACAATTATCAGTGGCAGAATCAGACCTGAACTTTCATTTTCCAAACGCAAGCCCATTGCTTATTCACATCTATTCTTGGTGCTTCACCCCCACTGGAGATTCACATGTTGGGTTCCCATGCCTTCTACCTTGAAGAACAGTAGGAAGTTGGGGAAGAACACTAAACTACAGGATATGACAGTTGGGCCCTACATCAAATTAACTGTGTTACTTTGAGTACGGTAATTTCCTGTTACCCTGAGTTCTCATTTGAAAGAGGATATGTTGCACAATGTTATCTTTAAAGTCCCATTAGTTATGTAAAATTCTACGAGGGGCAAAAAGGAAGTTTGCATACCGCTGGTGGAGTAGTACCCTGAAGTGAGGTTTGATAGCACTCTATAATTCTTGCAATTAATTTCCAACAGATTTGTGGGCCTTCTGCTATCACCACATCAAAGATAAGCTTTGCCTGTTTCACACTTTTGCCTCCATTCTTCTGGATCTTTGTGAGGGAACTCAATATAGGCTTTGGATGGAACTGCCTGTACTTTTAAAGAATTTTCTCCACTCTTAATTTAACAAGCACTTATTGAACACCTGCTATATGCCCATACTGGACCAAATAGAGAAGATAAAATCATGATTTAAAAATTATTCTAGGCTTCAAGCCTTGCCATTTGGTAGGGAAACAGAAACAGCTATGTAAAGAAATAATAGACAGCCTGGACTTCTGGAATGGCAAACTGAGGAACTCAGTAAATCTGCACGTCCATCAGAACAACTCGAACACTCCTCAAAGTGGTTAAAATCAACTATTTTAGAACTTTGAACATAAACCAAAGGCTTACAACAATCTGGGAATCATTCATTCAGAAAAAAAAACAAAAACAACTGATGAACCTCAATAAGAGTACCACAGTGTGTTGTTGACCTATCCCCATTCTTCCCTTGACCTGCTCCCATCCCTCCTGCCCCAGCTCTGTGATGGCCCTGAGAAACAGCAGCCTCACAACTTCGGTGGCTGTGAAAACCAGCAGCCTTGTAGCTACCAGTAGGAACAGACCATGTTTGGAGCACATAAAAAAGTTTCATTCTTAGAGCATTTTCACCATTTGATCTGTTCCAGTGTTCCTTAGAAGAGCCTCATTTATAGTGTTTTTTCATTAACTGACTTAACATACACTTTGTTCTGTGGTAAAAGCATTTTTTGAAAATAATCAGCAGCAACTGTTTAACATTGCAGCTGCCTGAGTTTTCTAAGCCATCTGAAGCAAACAAGAGCCTGGGTAAAAACTTAAAAGGAAGATCTGGGGCAAGATATCTTACAGGGGGTTGAAAAGTTCTGAGGGATATGAAGCATTCTATTCCTGGAGATCTAGAAACCTGCATACCTGGGTCTGTGTACATGACAAGAAAAGACCTGCAATGGCCCCAGTCTCTCAGCACTGGATGACCTAGAGGCCTTACACAGCAGAAAGTAAAGAGTAAAGCAGAGTACTGAACAATCTGAATATTAAAGGCATGCCCCATCACACACAGAGCCTCTTGATAAAGGGTGGAAGACATAATGGTTCAAATCATTTAAGGGAATTTCTCATCAATCATTAGCTGACCATAAAGCTAAGCAAGCAGAGACTTCAGTGACCAGACACTAGAGGGAATACAGATTTTAAATAATTAGTCCAAGAAAGTCATTACAAATATAAACAGTAACAATAACTGCAACCAATATCAATAACAATAAAACCTGGGGAGGGGAGAAATCTGATTTCCAGAGTTGTCACATTGTATTATCTAAAATGTCCAGTTTTCAATGAAGATTGTAAAATACAAAAGGAATTAGGAGAGTATGGACCATGCATGTGGTGGGGGGGTGAGGGTGGAAACAATCAATAGAAATGGACCCTGAGGGAATGGCTGGCAGCCAGGTGAAAGCAAGAAATAAATACAAAGATTGGAGGGAAGATGGTGGAAGAGTAGGGGACCCTCGTTTCATCTGGTCCCTTGAATTCAGCTAGATATCTATCAAATCATTCTGAACAGCTGTGAATTCAACCTGAGATCTAAGAAAAGAATTGCTGCAATTCTACAAATAGAAAAGCGACCACTTTTTGCAGGGTAGGAGGTGCGGAGACGTGAATCTGAGGGCAAATATTGGAAGATAAAGTGGAGGGGAGGGAGACTCTGAAAGCCAGCTACCAGAAACTGATATAGCAGCAGAGTGCAAAATCGGGGCTTTCAGAAGTCTGCTCCCGTGAGGGGCATCCCTGCCTGAAAGGTGCTCAGGTGGTGAAGTGGGGCAGAATCCTGGATGGAACAGTGTGGTCTCAGGATCCCCAGGGTCACAGAAAGAACCAGGGGGCCTGAGTGCAGCAGAGTTCCCAAGCATTGGAGAAGAAGTTGGCTACAATTAGTGAGCCTTGGAGGGGCCTCTCAGCTAGCTGTTGCCATAAACCAGGAGCCTCCGCATGATCAGGTGACCACTCTCCAAGCAGGGGCCCAACAAGGGACAACAGCTGCAAAACCCTGCTCCTTCCCCAGTGAGGAGCAGCGTCGGTGCGTGCTCCATCAGGCAACCGCTCCCTGAGCAGGGGCCCAGCGAGCGGCAGGGCCGGTGGGACCCCCTCTCTCCCTCCCCTGGGAGGATTGATGAGGGTGTGCATTGCAGGAGTCTGCAGAGTTCGGGGCACACAAAAGGACGACGGTTTTTCCCTGAGGGTGCACTGAAGAGTGGGGGCAGGGATCATTCAGCCCTGGGGCTAGAGATGGGGGCCCTGCCATTTTCACTTTTTTTTTTTTTTCATCCTCTAAAGTGGGAAAAAGCCTTCAAGGAACAAAAGCCACATAGAGCAACCTGATGCAGCTCACACTGACTGAGCCCGGCCCCCTGGCAAAGGGTGGTGCAACTCCACCCAGGCAAAGACACCTCAGAATCAGTGCAACAGGCCCCTCCCCCAGAAGACCATCAACATCAGGCTAATACCAAGTTTACAGATCACTCCTGCGCTAGGGGAAAATAGTATATAGAATTCAGGGTTTTTTTTCTCATGAGTCTTTAGTCTTTCAGTTTAAAATATTCTTTTTCTTTCTTCTTTTTTTTCTTTTCATCTAGTTTCTTATTTTATCAACTCTTTGACTTTAAGTCTTTTTTTAATTTTCAATTTTACATTTACATTTTATAGATATATTCTTCATTTTTGGCTTCCTTTCACTGTATTCAATTTTATTTTTGTATATATATAAGTTTTGCTTTCTTCACAATTTTGGGATTTAGCGTCTTCTAACAAACAGACCAAATATACCCAGGACCAAGTGGATCATCCTGTTTTGTCCACCTATGAAATTATATTCTCTTTTTTCATTTTTTTTCTTTTCTTTTTTGGTTTCTAACCTCTTCAGATTTGTCTAGTTTGTATTTTGCTTGGGTCATGTTGATATTTTAGATTTTGTCCTCTCGTTCATCTATTCTTCTCTGGACAAAATGACTAGAAGGAGAAATTCACAACCAAAGAAAGAAGCAGAGGTAACACTCTCTGCCATGGATCTAATTTATATGGGTGTAAGTAAAATGTCAGAACCAGAATTCAGAATAACGATTATAAAATTACTAGCTAGGCTTGGAAAAAACACAAAAGACACTGGAGAATCTCTTAGTGCAGAAATAAAATCTAATTAGGCCAAAGTTAAAAATTCTTTAACTGAGATGCAGTATAAAATGGATGCTCTAACAACTAGGGTAAATGAGACAGAAGAGAGTCAGTGACATAGAAGACAAAATTATGGAAAGGAAGGAAGCTGAGGAAAAGAGAGAAAGACAGCTAAGAGACCATGACAGGAGGCTTCGAGAAATCAGCAATACCATAAAGTGAAACAATATTAGAATTATTGGGGTCCCAGAGGCAGAAGAAAGAGAGAGGGACAGAAGGTATATTTGAGCAAATCATAGTTGAGAACTTCCCTAATCTGGGGAAGGAAACAGGCATTCAAGTCCAGGAGGCACAGAGAACCCCCCTCAAAATCAATAAAAATGGATCAACACCCCAACATATAATAGTGAAGCTTGCAAATTTCAGAGAAAAAGAGAAAATCCTGAAAGCAGTTCAAGACAAGAGGTCTTAACCTACAAGGGTGGAAATATTACACTGGCAGCAGACCTATCCACAAAGACCTGGCAGGCCAGAAAGGGCTGGCATGATATATTCAGGGTACTAAATGAGAAAAACATGCAGCCAAGAATACTTTATCCAACAAGGCTGTCATTCAGACTGGAAGGAGAGATAAAAAGCTTCCAGGACAAACAGAAACTAAAAAAATTTGTGATCACTAAACCAGTCCTGCAAGAGATATTAAAGGGGATCCTGTAAGTGAAGATCAAGCCCAAAAGTAACAGACCAAAAAAACAGAGACAATATACAGAAACAGGGACTTTAAAGGTAATACAATGCACTAAATTCATATCTTTCAGTAGTTACTCTGAATGTAAATGGGCTAAATGCTCCAATCAAAAGACATAGGGTATCAGATCAGATAAAAAAGCAAGACCCATCCATAATGCTCTCTACAAGAGACTCATTTTAGACCCAAAGACACCTCCAGATGGAAAGTGAGAGGGTGGAGAACCACATATCATGCTAATGGACATCAAAAGAAAGTTGGGGTAGCAATCCTTATATCAGACAAATTAGATTCTAAACCAAAGACTGTGGTAAGGGATGAAGAGGGACACTATATCATACTTAAAGGGTCTATCTAACAAGAAGATCTAACAAATATAAATATTTATGCTCCTAACCTGGGAATAGCCAATTATATAAACCAATTAATAACAAAATTAAAGAAACACATTGATAAAAATACAGTAATAGTAGGGGACTTTAACACCCCACTCACAGCAATGGACAGATCATCTAAGCAAATCAATAAGGAAACAAGGGCTTTGAATGACACACTGGACCAGATTGACTTCACAGATATACACAGGGCATTCCATCCTAAAGCAATAGAATACACATTCTTCTCGAGTGCACATGGAACATTCTCCAGAATAGATCCAATACTGGGTCACAAATCAGGTCTCAACTGGTACCAAAAGACTGGGATTATTTCTTGCATATTTTTAGACCACCATACTTTGAAACTTGAACTCAATCACAAGAGGAAATTTGGAAGGAACTAAAATATTTGGAGGCTAAAGAGCATCCTACTAAAGAATGAATGTGTCTACCAGGATAGTAAAGAAGAATTTTTAAAATTCATGGAAACAAATAGAAATGAAAACACAACTGTTCAAAACCTTTGGGATGCAGCAAAGGAGGTCCTAAGAGGGAAGTACATAGCAATACAAGCCTTTCTCAAGAAATTAGAAAAGTCTCAAATACACAAGCTAACCTTACACCTACAGGAGCTGGAGAAAGAGCAGCAAGTAAAGCCTAAACCAAGCAGGAGAAGAGAAATAATAAAGATCAGAGCAGAAATCAATGAAATAGAAATGAAAAGAATAGTAGAACAGATCAATGAAACTAGAAGCTGGTTCTTTGAAAGAATTAATAAGATCAATAAGCCCCTAGCCAGACTTACCAAAAAGAAAAGAGAAAGGACACAAATTAATAAAATCATGAATGAAAGAGGAAAGATCACAACCAATCCTAAGGAAATACAGACAATTTTAAGAACATATTATGAGCAACTATATGCCAGCAAACTAGACAATCTGGAAGAAATGGATTCATTCCCGGAAACTTATAAACTACCAAGACTGAAACAGGAAGAAATCGACAATCTAAACAGACCCATAACCAGCAAGGAAATTGAATCAGTAATCAAAAATCTCCCCAAAAACGAGAGTCCAGGGCTGGATGGCTTCCCAGGGGAATTCTACCAAACATTTAAAGAAGAATTAATACTTATTCTTCCGAAGCTGTTTCAAAAAAATCAAAATGGAAGGAAAATTTCGTACTCATTCTATGAGGCCAGCATTACCTTGATCCCAAAACCAGACAAAGAGCCCATCAAAAAGAATTACAGACCAGTATCCGCGATGAACATGGATGCAAAAATTCTCACCAAAATACTAGCCAATAGGATCCAACAGTACATTAAAAGGACTATTCACCATGACCAAGTAGGATTTATTCCTGGGCTGCAAGGGTGGTTCAACATTTGCAAATCAATCAATGTGATACATCACATTAAAAAAAGAAAGAACAAAAACCATATATCCTTTCAATTGATGCAGAAAAAGCATTTGACAAAATACAACATCCTTTCTTGATTATAACTCTCCACAGTGCAGGGATAAAAAGCCATCTATGAAAAGCCCACAGCAAATATCATTCTCAATGGGGAAAACTAAGAGCTTTTTCCCTAAGGTCCAGAACACAAGAGGGGTGCCCATTCTCACCACCGTTGTTCAACATAGTACTAGAAGTCCTAACCTCAGCAATCTGACAACAAAAAGAAATAAAATGCTTTCAAATTGGCAAAGAGGTCAAACTCTCACTCTTCCCAGATGACATGATATTTTATGTGGAAAACTCAAAAGACTCCACCCCAAAACTGCTAGAACTCATACAGGAATTCAGTAATGTGGCAGGATATAAAATCAACACACAGAAATCAATTGCATTTCTATACATTAACGATGAGACAGAAGAAAGAGAAATTAAGTAATTGATCCCATTTACAATTGCGCCAAAAAACATAGGATACCTAGGAATAAACCTAACCAAAGAAATAAAGGATCTGTACTCTAGAAACTACAGAACACTTATGAAAAAAATTGAGGAAGACACAAAGAAATGGAAAAATAGTCCATGCTCATGGATTGGAAGAATAAATATTGTTAAAATATCTATGCTACCCAGAGCAATCTACACATTCAGTGTAATCCCTGTCAAAATACCACTGAGATTTTTCACAGAGCTGGAACAAATAATCCTAAAATTTGTATGGAACCAGAAAAGACCCCGAATAGCCAAAGGAATGTTGAAAAAGAAAACCAAAGCTGGTGGTATCACAATCCAGACTTCAAGCTCTATTACAAAGGTGTCATCATTAAGACAGTGTGGTACTGGCACAAAAACAGACACATAGGTCAATGGAACAGAATAGAAAACCCAGAAATGGACCCTCAACGCTATGGTCAACTAATCTTTGACACAAAGCAGGAAAGAATATCCAATGGAAAAAGGACAGTCTCTTCAACAAAGTGTTGGGAAAATTGGAACATCCACATACAGAAGAATGAAACTGGGCCATTCTCTTACCCCATACACAAAGATAAACTCAAAATGGATGAAAGACCTAAATGTGAAACAGGAATCCATCAAAATCCTAGAGAATACAGGCAGCAACCTCTTCAACCTTGGCCACAGCAACTGCTTGCTAGACATGTCTCCAAAGGCAAGGAAAACAAAAGCAAAAATGAACTTTTGGGACTTCATCAAGATAAAAAGCTTCTGCACAGCAAAAGAAACAGTCAACAAAATGAAAAGGCAGCCTTCAGAATGGGAGAAGATATTTGCAAATGACATTACAGATAAAGGGCTAAAATCCAAGATCTATAAAGAACTTATTAAACTCAACACCCAAAAAAATAAATAATCCAGTCAAGAAATGGGCAGAAGACATGAACAGACATTTCTCCAAAGAAAACATCCAAATGGCCAACAGACATAAAAAAGTGCTCCACATCACTTGGCATCAGGGAAATACAAATCAAAACTTCAATGAGATACCATCTCACACCAGTCAGATTGGCTAAAATTAACAAGACAGGAAACATAAAATGTTGACAAGGTTGCAGGGAAAGTGGAAACCTCTTACACTGTCAGTGGGAATGCAAGCTGGTGCAGCCAGTCTGGAAAGCTGTATGGAGGTTCCTTAGGAAGTTAAAAATAGAGCTACCCTGTGACCCAGCAACTGCATTACTAGGTATTCACCCTAAAGATACAAATGTATTGATCCAAAGGGGCACCTGCACCCCAATGTTTATAGCAGCAGTGTCCACATTAGCCAAACTATGAAAAGAGCCAAGATGTCCTTTGACAAATGAATGAATAAAGAAGATAGAGTATATATATACACAATGGAATATTACTCAGCCATCAGAAAGGTTGAATACTTACCATTTACATTGATGTGGATGGAACTGAAGGGTATTATGCTAAGCGAAATAAGTCAATCAAAGAAGGACAATTATCATATAGTTTCACTCATGTGGAATATGAGAAATGGAACAGAGGATCATAGGGGAAGGGAGGGAAAACTGAATGGGAAGTCATCAGAGAGGGAGAAAAACCATGAGAAATTCTTAACTATAGGAAACAAACTGAGGGTTACTGGAGGGTAGATGGATAGAGGGATGGAGTAACTGGGTGATGGGCATTAAGGAGGGCACGTGATGTGATCAGCACTGGGTGTTACACGCAACTGATGAATTATTGAACTCTACATCTGAAACTAATGATGTACTTATATGTTGGCTAATTGAATTTAAATTTAAAAGAAACAAAGAAATGGACCCTGAGGGCACCTGGGTGGCTCAGTCAGTTAAGTGTCTGCCTTCAGCTCAGGTCACAGTCTCAGGGTCCTGGGATCCAGCCCCGCATCGGGCCCCCTGCTCAATGGAAAGTCTGCTTCTCCCTCTGTCACTGCCCACTGTGTGTGCTCTCTCTCTCTCTCTCTCTTTCTGGCTCTCTCAAACAAATAAATAAAATCTTAAAAAAAAAAAAAGAAATGGACCCTGAGAAGGCCCAGATGTTGCATTTACTAGTCAAAGACTTTAAACCAGTTATTATAAATATGTTCAATATCTAAATGAAACCATGTCTAAAGAATTAAAGGAAAGCAAGACAATTATGTTTTACCAAATAAAGAATATCAATAAAGATATAGAAATTATTCTACCTAATTCTGGATTTGAAAAGTATAATAACTGGAAATGATAAATTCACTAGAGGGGCTCAACAACACATTCGAATTGACAGAAGAAAGAATCAGTGAACTTGAATAAAGGTCAACTGAAATTATCCAATCACAAAGAAAAAAGAATGAAGAAAAATGAGCAGAGTCTCAAAAATGTATGGCATGCCGGGGGCGGAGCAAGATGGCAGAGGAGTAGGAGACCGAGATTTCATCTGGTCTCAGGAATTCAGCCGAATAGGGATCAAACCATTCTGAACACCTACGAACTCTACAGGAGATCGAAGAGGAGAGTAGCAACAACTCTCTGAACAGAGAAGCGACCACTTACTGGAAGGTAGGACGTGCGGAGAAGTGAATCCAAGGCGATATTCCGGAAGATAGATGGCGGGGGAGGGGCCTCCACTGGCCGCTTCTGGCAAGTGATAGAGCCGTGGAGCACAAAATCGGACCTTTTAGAAGTTGGCTCGGCTGAGGGACGTCGCTGCAGTGGCTAAGCAGGGGGTGGAATCCTCCCGGGACAGTGTGGTCTCAGGACCCTTGGGGTCACAGAAAGACCGAGGGTGCCTGAGTGCACCAGAGCTCCCAGGTATCAGAGCAGGGAAGCCGGCTGCAGAGACGGAGCCGAGGCGCGGGCTCTCAGCTCGGGGTTGCCATAAACTGTGATCCGTGGCCCAGTCGGGCCACTGCTCCTCCAGCAGGGACCCAACAAGCGGCAGAGCTGGGGAGACTCCCCTTCCTTCCCGGGGAGGAGCGGTGCGGGAACGTACCGCAGGGATCTGCTGGGTTTGGAGACTCCACACGGGGTCGGGTGCCAGAGATAGCAACGCTCGGTCACAGGCTGGGTGAGCATGGAGTGCGGCCGGAGACCGGGGACACGGGAGTGACTGCTTTTCTCTGGGGGTGCACTGAGGAGGGGGCCCCGAGTTCTCAGCTCCTCCGGGTGGAGATTGGGAGGCCACCATTTTTGCCCTGGTCCTCCAAAGCTGTACCGAGAGCTTGCAGGGAACAAAAGCTCCTGAGAGCAAACCCGAGGAGCTTCCTTAGCCCAGACCGACAAGGGTGGGGCAATTCAGCCTCCGGCAAAGACATTTGGAAACCACAGCAACAGGCCCCTCCCCCAGAAGATCAGCACTAACAGCCAGCAAGACAAGACCAAGTTTACCGATCAAGGAGAACGGGAGAACTCCAGCGCTAGGGGAATACTGCACATAGAATTCATGGCTTTTTTTTTTACCATGATTCATTAGTTCATCAAAGTTAACTTTTGTTAACTGTTTTTTTTTTTTATTTTTCTTTTTCCCTTTTTCAACCAACATCTTATCAATCCCTTTTTTTAAAAAAAACATTTTTTATTTTTCATTTTTAGAGTCATATTTTATCCCTTCATAGTAGTTACCCTTATTTTTGGCATATATATATAAGTTGTTCTCTCTTTAAAATTTTGAGATACAGTTTCTTCTAACAGATCAAAATATACCCTAAATCACTAGTGTATGGCTTTGTTCTAGTCTCCTGCCTGATCACATTCTCTCTCTTTTTCCTTTTTTTTCTTCTTAAATCTTCTTTCTTTTTTCAAACAACTTCTTATCTTATCAAGTCCTTTTATAAAATCTTTTATAATTTTCATCTTTACAGTCATCTTCCATCCCTTCATTGTATCAACCCTTATTTTGTACATATATGTCTTTCTTCCTTTAAAATTTTAGGAGGCACCTTTTCCTAACACACCAAAATACGCCCAAAATCTAGTGTGTGGCACTGATCTATGCACTAGCCTGATCATATTTGATCACATTCTGGTTTTTTTGTATTGTTCTGTTTTTGTTTTTATCTTTTTTATCTTTTTTTTTTCTCTTTCTTTTTTCTTTCTTTCCCTTTCTTTTCCCCTGGTTCCAGGTCTTTTCTGATTTGTATACAGTATATTTGCTGGGGACGTTGTAAACCTGTTAACATTTTGTTCTCTCATTCATCTATTCGCCTCTGGACAAAATGACAAGACGAAAAAAATCACCTCAGCAAAAAGAACAAGAGGTAGTACCGTCAGCCAGGGACCTACTCAATACGGACATTAGTACGATGTCGGACCTAGAGTTCAGAATCATGACTTTAAAGATACTAGCTGGGCTTGAAAAAAGCGTGGAAGTTATTAGAGAAACCCTTTCTGGAGAAATAAAAGAACTAAAATCTAACCAAGTCGAAATCAAAAAGGCTATTGATGAGGTGCAATCAAAAATGGGGGCACTAACTGCTAGGATAAATGAGGCAGAAGAGAGAATCAGTGATATAGAAGACCAAATGATGGAAAATAAAGAGGCTGAGAAAAAGAGAGAGAAACAACTACAGGATCACGAGGGCAGAATTCGAGAGATAAGTGATACGATAAGATGAAACAACATTAGAATAATTGGGATCCCAGAAGAAGAAGAGAGAGAGAGGGGCAGAAGGTATATTGGAGCAAATAATAGCAGAGAACTTCCCTAATGTGAGGAAGGAAACAGGCATCAAAATCCAGGAGGCACAGAGAACCCCTCTCAAAATCAATAAAAATAGGTCAACACCCCGACATCTAATAGTAAAACTTACGAGTCTCAGAGACAAAGAGAAAATCCTGAAAGCAGCTCGGGAGAAGAGATATGTAACCTACAATGGTAGAAACATTAGATTGGCAACAGACCTATCCACAGAGACCTGGCAGGCCAGAGAGGACTGGCAAGATATCTTCAGAGCACTAAACGAGAAAAATATGCAGCCAAGAATACTATATCCAGCTAGGCTGTCATTGAAAATAGAAGGAGAGATAAAAAGCTTCCAGAACAAACAAAAACTAAAGGAATTTGCAAACACGAAACCAGCCCTCCAAGAAATATTGAAAGGGGTCCTCTAAGCAAAGAGAGAGCCTAAAAGCAGCAAAGATCAGAAAGGAACACAGACAACATACAGTAACAGTCACCTTACAGGCAATACAATGGCACTAAATTCATACCTCTCAATAGTTACCCTGAATGTAAATGGGCTAAATGCCCCAACCAAAAGACACAGGCTATCAGATTGGATTAAAAAACAAGACCCATCCATATGCTGTCTGCAAGAGACTCATTTTAGACCCAAAGACACCCCCAGATTGAAAGTGAAGGGGTGGAAAACCATTCACCATGCTAATGGACACCAAAAGAAACCTGGGGTGGCAATCCTTATATCAGACAAACTAGATTTTAAAACAAAGACTGTAATAAGAGATGAGGAAGGACACTATATCCTACTTAAAGGGTCTATCCACCAAGAAGATCTAACAATTGTAAATATCTATGCCCCTAACATGGGAGCAGCCAATTATATAAGGCAATTAATAACAAAAGCAAAGAAACACATTGACAAAAATACAATAATAGTGGGGCACTTTAACACCCCCCTGACTGAAATGAACAGATCATCTAAGCAAAAGATCAACAAGGAAATAAAGACTTTAAATGACACACTGGACCAAATGGACTTCACAGACATATTCAGAACATTCCATCCCAAAGCAACAGAATACACATTCTTCTCTAGTGCCCATGGAACATTCTCCAGAATTGATCACATCCTAGGTCACAAATCAGGTCTCAACCGGTACCAAAAGATTGGGATCATTCCCTGCATATTTTCAGACCACAATGCTTTGAAACTAGAACTCAATCACAAGACGAAAGTCGGAAAGAACTCAAATACATGGAGGCTAAAGAGCATCCTACTAAAGAATGAATGGGTCAACCAGGAAATTAAAGAAGAATTAAAAAAATTCATGGAAATCAATGAAAATGAAAACACAACTGTTCAAAATCTTTGGGATACAGCAAAGGCAGTCCTGAGAGGAAAGAATATAGCAATACAAGCCTTTCTCAAGAAACGAGAAAGGTCTCAAATACACAACCTAACCCTACACCTAAAGGAGCTGGAGAAAGAACAGCAAATAAAGCCTAAACCCAGCAGGAGAAGAGAAATCATAAAGATCAGAGCAGAAATCAATGAACTAGAAACCAAAAGAACAGTAGAACAGATCAACGAAACTAGGAGCTGGTTCTTTGAAAGAATTAACAAGATTGATAAACCCCTGGCCAGACTGATCAAAAAGAAAAGAGAAATGACCCAAATCAACAAAATCATGAATGAAAGAGGAGAGATCACAACCAACACCAAAGAAATACAAACAATTATAAGAACATATTATGAGCAACTCTATGCCAGCAAATTAGATAACCTGGAAGAAATGGGTGCATTCCTAGAGATGTATCAACTACCAAAACTGAGCCAGGAAGAAAAAGAAAACCTGAGCAGACCTATAACCACTAAGGAAATTGAAGCAGTCATCAAAAATCGCCCAAGAAACAAAAGCCCAGGGCCAGATGGCTTCCCAGGGGAATTCTATCAGACATTTCAAGAAGAATTAATACCTATTCTCCTGAAACTGTTCCAAAAAATAGAAATGGAAGGAAAACTTCCAAACTCATTTTATGAGGCCAGCATTACCTTGATCCCAAAACCAGACAAAGACCCCATCCAAAAGGAGAATTACAAACCAATATCCTTGATGAACATGGATGCAAAAATTCTCACCAAAATACTAGCCAATAGGATCCAACAGTACATTAAAAGGATTATTCACCACGACCAAGTGGGATTTATCCCTGGGCTGCAAGGCTGCTTCAACATCCGCAAATCAATCAACGTGATACAATACATTAACAAAAGAAAGAACAAGAATCATATGATCCTCTCAATAGATGCAGAAAAAGCATTTGACAAAGTACAGCATCCTTTCTTGATCAAAACTCTTCAGAGTATAGGGATAGAGGGTACATACCTCCATATCATAAAAGCCATCTATGAAAAACCTACAGCGAATATCATTCTCAATGGGGAAAGGCTGAGAGCTTTTCCCCTAAGGTCAGGAACGCAGCAGGGATGTCCACTCTCACCACTGCTATTCAACATAGTATTAGAAGTCCTAGCCACAGCAATCAGACAACAAAAAGAAATCAAAGGCATCCAAATCGGCAAAGAGGAAGTCAAACTCTCACTCTTTGCAGATGATATGATCCTGTATGTGGAAAACCCAAAAGACTCCACCCCAAAACTGCTAGAACTCATACAGGAATTCAGTAAAGTAGCAGGATATAAAATCAATGCACAGAAATCAGTGGCATTCCTATACACCAACAACAAGACAGAAGCGAGACAAATCAAGGAGTCGATCCCATTTACAACTGCACCCAAAACTATAAGATACCTAGGAATAAATTTAACCAAAGAGGCAAAGGATCTGTACTCAGAAAACTATAAAATACTCATGAAAGAAATTGAAGAAGACACAAAGAAATGGAAAACCGTTCCATGCTCATGGATTGGGAGAACCAACATTGTGAAGATGTCAATGCTACCGAGAGCAATCTACACATTCAATGCAATCCCCATCAAAACACCATCCACTTTTTTCAAAGAAATGGAACAAATAATCCTAGAATTTGTATGGAACCAGAAGAGACCCCGAATAGCCAGAGGAATATTGAAAAAGAAAAGCAAAGCTGGCGGCATCACAATTCCGGACTTCCAGCTCTATTGCAAAGCTGTCATCATCAAGACAGTATGGTACTGGCACAAAAACAGACACATAGATCAATGGAACAGAATTGAGAGCCCAGAAATGGACCCTCAACTCTATGGTCAACTTATCTTTGACAAAGCAGGAAAGAATGTCCAATGGAAAAAAGACTGTCTCTTCAACAAATGGTGCTGGGAAAACTGGACAGCCACATGCAGAAGAATGAAACTGGACCATTTCCTTACACCACACACAAAAATAGACTCCAAATGGTTGAAAGACCTAAACGTGAGACAGGAGTCCATCCAAATCCTAAAGGAGAACACAGGCAGCAACCTCTTCGACCTCAGCCACAGCAAGTTCTTCCTAGAAACATCACCAAAGGCACGGGAAGCCAGGGCAAAAATGAACTATTGGGATTTCATCAAGATAAAAAGCTTTTGCACAGCAAAAGAAACAGTCCACAAAACCAAAAGACAACTGACAGAATGGGAGAAAATATTTGCAAATGACATATCAGATAAAGGGCTAGTATCCAAAATCTATAAAGAACTTATCCAACTCAACACCCAAAGAACAAATGATCCAATCAAGAAATGGGCAGAAGACATGAACAGACATTTTTCCAAAGAAGACATCCAAATGGCCAACAGACACATGAAAAAGTGCTCAACATCGCTCGGCATCAGGGAAATCCAAATCAAAACCTCAATGAGATACCACCTCACACCCGTCAGAATGGCTAAAATTAACAAGTCAGGGAACGACAGATGTTGGCGGGGATGTGGAGAAAGGGGAACCCTCCTACACTGTTGGTGGGAATGCAAGGTGGTGCAACCACTCTGGAAAACAGTATGGAGGTTCCTCAAACAGTTGAAATTAGAGCTACCATTCGATCCAGCAATTGCACTACTGGGTATTTTCCACAAAGATACAAATGTAGGGACCCGAAGGGGTACGTGCACCCCAATGTTTATAGCAGCAATGTCCACAATAGCCAAACTGTGGAAAGAGCCAAGATGTCCATCAACAGATGAATGGATAAAGAAGATGTGGTATATATACACAGTGGAATATTATGCAGCCATCAAAAGGAATGAGATCTTGCCGTTTGCAACGACGTGGATGGAACTGGAGGGTGTTATGCTGAGTGAAATAAGTCAATCAGAGAAAGACAAGTATCATGTGACCTCACTGATATGAGGAATTCTTAATCTCAGGAAACAAACTGAGTGTTACTGGAGTGGTTGGGGGGCGGGAGGGATGGGGTGGCTGGGTGATAGACATTGTGGAGGGCATGTGCTACGGTGAGCGCTGTGAATTGTGCACGACTGTTGAATCACAGATCTGTACTTCTGAAACAAATAATGCAACATATGTTAAAAAAAAGAAAAGAGGAAGATAGCAGGAGGGGAAGAATGAAGGGGAGTAAGTTGGAGGGGGAGACAAACCATGAGAGACGATGGACTCTGAAAAACAAACTGAGGGTTCTAGAGGGGAGGAGGGTGGGGGGTGGGGGGATGGGTTAGCCTGGTGATGGGTATTAAAGAGGGCACATTCTGCATGGAGCACTGGGTGTTATGCACAAACAATGAATCATGGAACACTGCATCAAAAACTAATGATGTAATATATGGTGATTAACATAACAATAAAAAAATTAAAAAAATGTATGGCATGCCATCAATTATTTTCACATATGTATAATGAGAGACCCAGAAGAGAGAGAAAAAAAGAGACAGAATATTTGAAGAAATAATGGCCTTAAACTTCCTAAAAATGATGAAAGACAAGAATCTGTTCGTCCAAGAACCTCAATGAACTCCAATAAAACAAGGTAAAAAAGATCCACACCAAGACACATCCTAATCATACTGCTGAAAGGCCAAGAGAGAATCTTGAAAATAGCAAAAGAGAAACGATTAATCATGAGGCAAGAGATCTTTGATAGGATTAATAGCCAACTTCTCATTGGAGACCATGGAAGCCTACAGTAGTGAGATGACATATGCCAAATGCCGGGGTTGGGGAGGAAGGAGGAGAACTGTGAGTCAAGAATTTTGTATCTGGAAAAACTATCCTTTAAAAATAAAAAAGAAATTAAGAAGTTCCAAGATGAACAAAAACAGAGAAATTCATCACTAGCAGACCTGCCCTATAAGAAATAGTAAGGAGAGTCCTTCAGGCTGAAATAAAGCATAGTAGCTGGTTATTTGAATCCACACAAAGAAATAAGGAACACTGGTAAGGGTAACTACAAGGTAAATATAGAAGAAAGATTAAAGTATGTTGTACCTCTTTTCTCCTCTTACCTGATTTTAAAAACAGCTCCATAAAGCAATAATTACAAAACTGTGTTGATGAGCTTAAAATACATAAAGATGTAATATATATGGCAATAGTACCACAGCAGAGGAGGAGTAGAATGGAACTATTACCAGAGCAAAACTTCTGGGTACTATTAAAATTAAGTTAGTACTAATATGAATTAGATTGTTTTTTAAGTTAAGATGCTAATTCTAATGCTCTGGGCAACCATAAAGAAAATAACCTAACAAAGATTATGAGAAACAGTAAGTGAACTAAAATGGTACACTAGAAAATATATAACTATTTAACAGAAAAGAAGGCCATAATAAATAATAAAGGAAACAAGAGGTTAGAAATAAAGAAAATACATAACAAATGATAGCTTCAAATCCCACTTATCAGTAATTACAGTAAATTTAAATGCCTTTTTACAAAGGCAGATCAGCAGAATGGATACAACAACAGGGTACGACTATGCACTGTTTATAAGAACACACTTTAGATTCAAAGACACAATTAGATTGAAGTAAAAGGAGGGAAAACATGCAAATAGTAACCAAAGAGATCTGAGAAAGCTGGGGTGGCAGCATTAATACTAGACAAAATAGATCTTAAGACAAAAATTGTTATTAAAGACAAAGAGGAACATTGTAAAATGATAAAAGCGTCAATTCATCAGGAAGATTATAAGTAATTATAAACATATATGCACTTAACAACAGAGCCCCCAAATACATGAAGCAAAAACTGAAAGAAAGGAAGAGAATGCAACAAATGATAATTGAGAAAGACCCCACTTTCAATCATGGATACAACAATTAGCCAGAAGTACACAATGAAATAGAAGACGTGAAGAACACAATAAACCCACTGGACCCAAGAGACATCTATAGAGAACATTTAAAGTATACGTGGAACATTCTCCAAAATAGACCATATGCTAGGCCATAAGACAATCCTCAAAAACTTATAAAGATTGAAACCATACAAAGTATGTTCTCCCACCGTGTGATGGTTAATTTTATGCATCAACTTGATAGGGCTAAAGGATGCCCACCAATAGCTGGTGAAACATTATTTCTTTTTTTTTTTTTAAGATTTTATTTATTTATTTGACAGAGAGAGATACAGCAAGAGAGGGAACACAAGCAGAGGGAGTGAGAGAGGGAGAAGCAGGCTTGCCGCTGAGCAGGAAGCCCAATGTGGGGCTCCATCTCAGGACCCTGGGATCATGACCCGAGCCGAAGGCGGACGCTCAACAACTGAGCCACCCAGGCGCCCCTGAAACATTATTTCTGAATGTGTCTGTGAAGGTGTTTCCAGGAGAGATTAGCATCAGCAGACTAAGTAAAGAAGATCACCCTCATCAATGTGGGTGGGCGTTATCTAATCTATTGAGGGTGTGAAGAGAACAAAAAGGTGGAGGAAGAGCAAATTCTCTCTTTTTCTCTTCTCGAGCTCATTTGTCCATCTTCTCTGGCTCACAGACATTGGAGCTCTTGGTTCTCAGGCTTTCAGACACCAGCCTTTCTGCTTCTTCAGCTTACAGATCCCAAACCGTGGCATACCTCAGCCTCCATAATTGCATGAACCAACTCCCATAACAAATCTTCTCTTATATATCTATCTATATCTATGTATCTATTTAGATACATCCTCCTCTGGAGAACCTTGACTAATGTGCACTGCAATGGAATTAAATTATAAATAACTAAGAAAAGGAAATTTGGGAAATTCACAAATAATGTGGAAATCAAACAACATACTCCTGCATATATTCCCAAGAGGAATGTCCACACAAAAATTATATATGAATGTTCATAGCTATATTATTTATAGTAGCCAAAAAAGTGGAAATGACCCAAATGTTCATCAACTAATAAATGAGTAAGTAAAATGTATAGATCCATACAATAGAGTGTGATTCAGCAATAGAAAAGAATGAAGTACTAATCTATGCTACAGCACATATGATCCTTAAAAACATGATGCTAGACGAAAGAAACCAGACACAAAAGATCACATTAAATGATTCCATACATACGAATGTCTAGAATAAGCAGACCTATATGGACAGAAAGCAAATCAGTGGCTGTCTAGGACTGGGGATGGGGGAATGGGGAGTGACTGCTAAGGGGCACAAAGTTTTTTTTGTCAGGCAGGGGAGTGTGGCTATAATAAAAACTGTTCTAAAATTAAATTGTGGTGATGATTGCACAGCTTTGTGGCTACACTAAAATCCATCGACTTATATTCACCTTAAATGGGTGAATTTATGGTATGTAAACTATATTCCAATAAAGCTGCTAAAAAGGGAAGGAAAAGAGAGACCAGCAGGCTCTGTGATAAGAAAGAAAAAGTAAGAAGCTAGAGATGAGATTTGGCTTTCTTCACGATTTTGCTTTGGGCCAGCCTGGCCTGGAATTCTGTCAACGCTGTCCCCATACCTACATCAGGTCCTCCCCATCCCATGGAGCCAGGGGCCACACACCCAGAGGAAAAGGGAAGGAGCTGAGGTTGGAGACCAGCAGGAGGGCATTCCAAGCAAAGAAAGGAGCCATATTGAGCAGAGGAGGGAGCCAGGAGTGAAGTGTGTCTGAGAGAGGAAAGAAGGATGGCGGTGTGGCCAGGAGCAGGGAGAGGGAGCCCTGGAGTCCCCCTGAGATATGCTGAGGAGGCTCGGTTACATCCTGGGTTTGGAGCAGTCAGCACGGGTCTTAACAAGAGCATGGGATCTGGTTTTTGAAAGTGCGTCTGGGCTTCAGCATAGCTGACAGAGTAGAAGGGTGGAGGGGTGGAGAGTCGGGGATAAGGGAGTCTTGCTAGAAGACAGACGCAATGGCCCAGGAGGAGAAAAAGTGGCTGGTCCGTCCTAACAAGCAGGCAGCATGAGAAAAATTCATTCTTTTAATACAAGCATTCATGTATCATCTAAAAGACTGTGGTTCTGGCTGTCAAAAGGTGGTGTTCAATGCTGTTACCCAAAGAGTGCATCATGCTTTTGATAAAAAGATTTCAGAGTGGAAGCTGTAATAAGAACATAACGAGCTGAGAGAAAATGCACTTCTGCAAATCCCCTGAGTCATATTTCACTGGATACATTTTTAAAAGTTCTATCACTAAAGGAAGTTTAAATTCTGTGATGGAAAAAAATGTCATTTTCATCACCGCTTTAATGGAAAGGCTCATCTTAGAGGCAGGGAGATGCTCAAATGGATGAAGGAGGCTTGGCGTCTGTAACTGGGGGGGGTGGGTATGAGTTCCTGCAGGCCTGATGGCTCTAGAAGACTATGGTGTGTGTTGTTCTGGTGGAACTGCTTCATTTCCTTAGCATTTGCTGCATACTAAATAGATCATGGACACTTGTCACATATATTAAGTAGCATTATGAGAATTAAAAAACTTCCATTGGTCACAAAGATAGCATTGGGGCCAAAAAATAAAAGACATTATCATCCTTTATGAAAGTCGGACCTCCAGAGAAATTGTAAATTCACTGAAGGGCCCCAGTGGGAATTCACAGAAGCACTCTACCTGTAGTTAAACACAGAGATGGAGTTCTGAATGCTTCGAAAAAGGCAGTCAGCTGTCAGAAGAAAAAAAAAAAAAAAATACGGCTAAATAACGGTATGCTTTCCTTCCAGGTGAGGTCGCAGGATACTGGAAGCTGAAGTTTTAGGAACTATGATTTCCCTATGAGAATCCTTCCAGAGAGGATCATCCATTATAACTACATTTTTATTTGTTATGGTCAGAAACAGAGAGCCATCAGAATGACCCCAAAAAACAGAGGATCTATGAGAATATCGGAATACTAGCTAACATTTTTAGGTGCTTAACCAGTGTGCCAGAAACCATACGAAGTCCGGTATGACATCATTTAGGCCTCACAATGATGCTATGAAGTTGACAGTATTACTCTCCCTATCACACGGCTGGGGATCTTGAAGTTTAGAGAGCTTAAGGGGCTTGCCTGAGGTCACACAGCTTGCATGAGGCGGAGTCTATATTCAGGTCCCAAGCTCTACACGTTTTGGTTAAATTGCCTCAAATTATCAGATGCATGTGCACTGGAACAAGAAAGCCCCCCAGGCCTGAGGCAGTGTGAAGGGATGTCTCTCTCATGGCCTTTGCACCTCTGTCCCATCCTTACCCTGTACATTGGCATTTTTGCTCCCTCGTCACTTTGATTCATCCCCGCCTGCCCTGGCCCAGAACCACTGGAGCCCCACTCCCAGCCAGCCCTATCTCTCAGGGCCCAATTCCAAATTCCTATGAAGAGAATCTTCTAGGTCCAGCTCATCTCATCCTTTCAAGCCAGGCTCACAGGTCAGAAGCCCCTGGTCAGCCAGTGCTAATCTGCCCTTATGGCAAATGTTCCAGTTCAGTCCGTGAGGCCCAGGTGGGGCCCCATGGAGCAAAATATAGCCACCCAAGCAGCCACGGTGGGGCAGGCAGCCACAGAAGGGCAGGATGGATACCCTGGGAAGGAGAGAGTGGGCAGGGCAAGCAAAGATCAACTTCTCTAGACACACCTGAAGGGCGGAGCATTCCTCATCAGGACCTACTTAGTGGATCCAGGTTCCTCCTCGAGAAGACACAGAGACTGAGAAACTACATGATCTGTTAATGACCCAATGACCCACGGCTAGGAACAGTGCTAGTGAGGAGAATCTATCACCAGTCCTTACCCCAAACTCAGCAACTCCATTCTGTTATATCTTTGCCTCCAATCACTCAGACCTACAATGGCAACTCTCCTTCTTCCTGGGCCTCCAAGGCTTAATCATGTTCATTTTTTAATTCTCCTGAATAGGTATGTCTGGAGTCCACAGTGGGTCACGAATCCAGGTCTGTATCTCAAGTTGCATCCATTGAGCATGGACTAGTACCACAGCCATTGCAACAACAGAGCTGTGAGGAAGGACCATTAGAACGCCCTTATTACAGATAAGAAAACTGAGGTCATGAGAGGTGAGGGAGCTAGTCTAAGTCACAGTTCAGCAGCAGTAGACCAGCACTCCCAGCAGATACTCCTGTGCTCTTAAACACTCAGCCGAGAGCTTACTGTATGCTAAGTGCTCAGTAGAGTGAAGGACATGGTAGCCGGGGCCTTGTCCCCACAGCAAGAGATACAGAGATAAAGTCCTAATTACAAATTGTGTGGAAAAGGGGTTCACCAAGCAGGCCTGAGGCTGCGATGCATAGAAAGCCCGCTTGCTGGTTTGAGCCTTAGCTGACCTTTGAGATCTCAGCTCCAGGAGTGTCCCCAGTCAACAGTTAACTGCTAAGGGTGGCTCCCTGAGCCTCCTCTGTTTGTGCAAACAATGCTGGTGTGCACCTGCTTTCCTCCTGGGAGTCTGGAATTTTAATAGGTGCTAGGCAGAGGGTGCACATATCATCAGCCCCCAGTAACAATCTTGGGCACCGAGTCTGTAATGGGCTTCCCTGGGCAGAAACATTACACACGTATTGCTATGTTTTTGCCGCTAGGAGAGAATGTGCTCCCTGTGACCCTCATTGGAGGGAGAGAGCACGAGGAAGCCCACACACAGCTTCCTCCAGATTCCGCTTGTGTCTTTTCCCTTGCGATCCATGTGTGTATCCTTACTATGTCACTGCTGTAAGTCTTCGCCGTGGGCACAACAACATGGTGGGTGCTGCGAGTTCTTCTAGCAAATCCCCAAATGCAGGGACAGTCCACCCACAAACTATGATAGCTGCTGTGAAGACAGAACATAGGTGACATGGGAGACAGCAGGAGCCCAGGTGACATGGGGGCTCTGGAAAGACCCCCTCTGTGGATGTTCTCTTGCAGCAGAGACCTGACGGAGGTAAGGAGACAAAGAGCAGGAGGAAAGCGTTGCAGGCAGAGGAGGAGGGATTGAAGAGGGTCCCCCATGGCGGCAGCCCTGCACACCGGGAGGGCCAGTGAGATCAGAGCCACCAACAGAGACTGCTCGAGGGGGCCTTGGGTCCAAGTGCCGGACTCCACGCCAGGCCTGCTGTCAAGCTATTGACTGACCGACGTTAGCAAGTGAGAAACATGATCAAGTTGCCTTTTTCAAGGATCATTCTGGCTGCCATATGGAGAATAGATTATGAAAGTTAAGTGGTGGAGGCAGGGAGAGCAGCCGGGAGGGAGTGACTGATAGCCAGGGACAGAGGATGGGCTCCAGGGACATTTTACAACGGGTTCTGACAATGGCCTGCTAGCTGTCTCCCCGATCCCCAGTGCTTACCCAGTGCAGGGCCCTGCCTGCCTGAGGCCTCCTGCTGAGTCCCCCTTCCCCAGACAATCATCCCAGCTTTCCACGGAGGGGGTGACAGAGCGGGCCTGTGTAACCTGCCAGCCCAAGGTGACGTTCTCAGTCTTTGGCAAACCTGTGATATAAGGTTATTGGTTGTTGCTTCTCAAAAGTATTGTCCTTTATTTTGATGTTTTGTTCTTTGTATTTTGTTTTCTGAAGAGTGTTACAATATCTTTCCATTTATAAAAGCACTAGAATAATTGATGGGAATAGTGTGTGTGTGTGTGTGTGTGTGTGTGTGTGTACGTGCACGTGCATGCGTTGGTAACCTGCTTTCATTCCTTCCCATCTCAACCATACTTTAAGAAAAATAAATGGTCTGTGAAATCCAGAGGTCTCTGGTGACCACTTAACTGGGGGCCAAGTCCAAACTCAGCCCTGCAGGGGGCTCTCCACAACCTTGCCCACACCCACCTTTACCTTCCAGTTTCTGTCTCCCCCACTCCCCTGTCCTCTGCCCCTGCCCCCAAGGCCCTCCCACCCGCCCCTCCTTCCCACGTTGCCTGAGCCCTCAGCAATCTCTCTCTCCTTCCTCCCTCCTCTAGCAGATGCCCTCCTCCTCCCATTGGGCCAATTTAACTTGCCCTGCATTTCTACCTGCTTCGAACCCTCCCCTCCTCGAGGCTGGGACTGCCCCGTCTCTGCACTGCCCTCAATGGGAGCTCTCCCCAGGCCTGGCAGGGCGGACCGCAGCAGGTGGGCGGCCTTGGACACCCCTCTGCTGGCTCCACCCAATGCTGTCCAGGTTATAGTTGTCTTGCCCTCAGTTAAAGCCAGGAGAGGAAATGAGTTGAAGGCTTGAAAAGCAGTATTCCCAGTCTTTCAATGGTAAAGCAAGCAGTAATCACTTCCCTTTGTTACCGGGTTGCATGACCCTGGAACAAAGAGGTCACTCTCACAATTACAGGGAAGTCAGTGCACGGCACTGAGCAGAGAATACAGTGTACTGACTACCTCGCACAGAGCTCAGCTGCAATGATTCTAGGACAGTAGAAATAGTTCTTTGACATAACTGTAGTTATGCAAGCTATAATAATGATACATTTCCTTAAAAACTCGGATTTCAGGGTATAAATAGATTGCTTTCAGGGGATTAGAAAATAGCTTCCCACATAGGGAGTACCTGCTCCCCAAACGAAGCATATCTTGGGAGCGTCAGTCTTCTCAAGTGCTAAGTCATTGTCCTAAGCAAAAAGTTTTAAAAGGTTGGGGGGGGGGGATGGGCAAAGTAGGTGAAGGGGATTAAGAGGTACAAACTTCAGTTACAAAATAAGGTCACAGGGAAGATAAGTGGAGCATAAGGAATATAGTCAATAATGTAATAATGTTGTATCGGGACAGATGGTGACGACACCTACTGTGGCGAGCACTGTGTAATGTTGTGTATTTTGTACACCTGAAACGAATATAACATTGTATGTCAACCGTACTTCAGTAAAAATAAATAAGTGAATAATCAAGCCATCAACAAGCCAGCAGTCTTCGGAGCACCGGGTTGTATCTGCTACAGAAATACGGATTGACTTTTAGTCGAGGAGACAAGAAAACAATAGTAAACCAGGTAAAACTAAATATTCTTAAATTGTTCTGCAGAACTGATGAGGGAGGAAGGTATTGCCTTGTAAAAGAATTTCCATCTAAAATGGAATGGGAGGATTTAAAATGAAGAACTTCATGGAACACCAGGGTGGCTCAGTTGGTTAAGGGTCCGACTCTTGATTTCGGCTCAGGTCGTGGTCTCAGGGTCCTGAGATCGAGCCCCATGTGTAGGGCTCCACGCTCAGCAGGGAGTCCGCTTCTCCCTCTCCTTCTGCACCTCCCTCCCACTTGTGTGCACTCTCAAATAATTTTTTTTAAAAATGAAGGTCATGCATGTGCCCTTAGGAAAACAAAACTTAAAGACTAAGAGACCACTCTTCCATAAATGCCTGATTTACAGAACCCTGATCATTTTGGAATTGTCTTAAATGATAAGGAGTTGGTCCAGGGTTGCCTCATATCAACCTTGGGAAGATTTACTTATGGTTTCCAGAGGCATGAACAAGAAGCACCCAGGTCAGGCTGGTCTCACAAAATAAGCCATCGAGCTTTGTTTGTGTGACTGGAATGGTTTTGTCTGCTCAGGGAATTTTCAAATCTCATCTCCAGGTTTTTATTTTGACAGACTCTAACTGAGCTCTCCCCTTGTTACATTTTGTGCCCATAAATGCGACCCACCCCAAACCCTCATCCAACTCCCCTGTGGCTTGCTACAGCGTGTGTGTCCCAAACTGCAATTCCTCTGCTATTTCTAAGTAAACTCATCTTTTTTGACAGTTTTGACCTTGCCTCAGTTTACCTCTTTATTTAGATCTACAGTTCTGTGTATGACTCAACATCTTTTATGTGAGGACTTAGTGATAAGTTCTGCTTCAAATATAGAGCCAAGAGAACTGTTTCCTAAAAGAAATAAACAAACCTTCCCCACATGAGGACCCTCTGGACCAGCCAGCTCCCTGCCCACCAGCAGATCGTCTGCCCACCCCCCATCCCCAGCCTCCCCAGCGCTGGCTGACCCAGCCTGCTCACCTCACCTCGCTGAGCCTGTGGCCAGGGCTCCCGTGTTTACCTCTTCCCCAAACCTAGTTGGATCTAATGCTTCTGGCTTCTCGTCTCATTTAGCGCTTTTGTGTGTGTCTCACAGCCCAGGGTGGGGAAGGTCCTGTCTTCTGTCTCCCCTCCCTCCAGCTCCCATACAAAGGATGGTCAAAGCTGCAGGACCCCTCCTTGCCCGGGAAGGGGGAACTGCAGAGGACTGGTTTTTATTTCTGCCTTATCCACGAAGGAGCACAGAGAAAAATGTAATGTTTGACTCCCTAAGTATCCAGAGTTTTATTTCTTCCTTCTTTATCTTACACTATTTTATTGTTAAATAAAAGTTACACCAGGGGCGCCTGGATGGCTCAGTGGATTAAAGGTCTGCCTTTGGCTCAGCTCATGGTCCCGGGGCCCTGGGATCGAGTCCCGCAGCATCAGGCTCCCTACTCAGCGGGGAGCCTGCTTCTCCCTCTCCCTGTGCTCCGCCCCCTGCTTGTGCTCTCTCTCTCTGAAACAAATAAATAAAATCTTAAAAAAAAATAAAAAAGTTACACCAAAAATCCACACAAAAGAAAGGTGCAGCTAAATGGATTAACAGAGGAAGAACCCCTGGAACCAGCCCTCCCCCTCCTCCCTTCCCATCTCCCCACCTTGGGAAGGGGGTAACTCTCTCTAGAAATGCTGCCCTCCTACTTCATTCTGCTCCCTGCCTCAGACCCCACAGCCAGCCTTGGGCCTATCCACTCCGCCTCCCATGACTACCCTCTCGTGAGTGCTCGGCCCCCCCAGGCCTTCCTGCAGGCTGCTGAGGGGGCTCCCGGGCCCTGTCCCCCACCTGGGTTCAGCCAGTGGACACAGTTGGAGGTGAGCGGCAGTAGCCCTTTCCTCCATGCTCTTGCTCTCTGAGAATGCGCCTGCTGGGGCCCTGGGCTCAGTGATACCACCCTCTCCTCCGCTCTTCATACGGCAGTGGTAGTGGCTTCCCCCTCTCCCCACCCTGTTTGCCTCCTCAGCTCCTCACCCACCCCCTCTCTGTTGCAGGTGGACAGAGTGCACCCTCACCTCTGCCCACTCTTGGCCTCCAGAGTTGCTTCACGCTCGCCTCCCAAACAGAGGTAGGCGAACACCTGTCTAGTTTGACTGGGACAACACTACTTTGTGCACTGGCCCTGAACACTTACCCACAGAGGCCTCTTCCTCAAAATTATCCCGGTAATTTATACGCACTTCATGTGCCACCTAGCAGCCAGAGGGATCCTTTAAAAAAACAAACCAGGTCATGCCACCCTCTGGCTCAGAACCCTCCAAAACACACCCATTAGGGTGGCTACTATTAAACACACACACACACAAAAGGAAAATAACAAGTGTTGGGGAGTATGCGGCAGAGAGGAGAATGGTGGTGGTTGCCAAGGGCTGGGAGACAGGGAGTAGGCAGTGAGTGTGCAATGGGTACAGTTCCAGTTTTGCAAGATGGAAGTGTCCTGGAGATGCATGGTGGTGATGGTTGCATAACAATAGGAGTGCACTTAATACCACTGAACTGTATATTTGAAATTGACTAAAATGATACATTTTATGGTATGTCTGTTTTATCACAATAAAAAAAAAAACTTTCCAAAGGCTCTCATCAAAATTTAAATAAAGTCCACGAGCAAAACCAAGGCCCGGAGGGCCTGCATTGGTGGCCTGCCTGCCTCGCCAGCCAAGCACAGTCCCACCCACTCCTCCCACGGCAGGCCGATCTCATGTCTGTCTCCTCTCCCATCTTACCTCACACCGCTCGGTCTCTGCAGAGACATAGCCTCCTCCGAGAGGCCTTCCTTGATCAACCTCCCCTCTTTCTCACCTCGTTATTTTTCTGAGTTGTGTGAAATAACTTACAGGTGTTAAAGGAGTTTGAGGATGGGTGCTCAAGGACAGCCAAGACATCATGGGGATCTCCCTCCCCCCACCTGCTCCAGGGTGGGCTGGTAGGAAGGAAGCATGAACTGAGAGTCTGAGGGAGCGGCTGGGAGGCTGGGAGGCTGTGGGGCATGCGGGCACTGACCTGCCTCACCTGTGATGATAAAAATCACTCAGAACACAGCAGACACTGCTGTATGGTTGGTTCATCTGACTTCATGATCTGGCTTCTCCACATGGCCTCTCTGAACCTCCTAAATCAATAGCTTTCAGTCCTGTAGCCAAGACTGTCCCCCCAGGTGAGCGTGTACACCCTCATAGGCTTGATTCTTAGAGGGAGGGAAGGAGGGAGTTAGAGAGGGCAGGAAGCTGACATCCTGATGAGAAGGGATCTGGGACATAGGCCCAGGAAAGGATGAAAGGGTCTGGATGACAAGGAGCCCATGGCGGCTGTCTAGGAAGACATCATTCCTGGCCGAGCAGGACATCTGTTCACTATCATTCTCTCTCACGTGGGAGTACTGCCATGAGACCACGTACCCTCATTGTGCAGGTCAGGCCAGCCATACCCCCCCGAGCTACTCAACCCCAGGAACAATAGGTTTTGATCAACCCCCAACTGACACCTATCAGTATGCTCCTCTGGGGTCAGCCTCTCAGCAGATCTAATGACTAATTTGAAACACAAAGACAATGAGAAGGGAACCTGGTCCAACTTTGGATTGAACCAGGCAATGTTTGCTTAACATCCAGAGGTGCAAACAGTTCCACTACCAGACATGGGGAAGGAAGGCTGAAAAAGAACAATAAAAGCCAGTGTTGCTCTAAGCCTTCCATCGTGGGCCACTTTATATCCATTTTCTCTAAATTGTGCGAAACCTTGCAATGTGTGTATCATCGAGGCTTCTTTACAGATGCAGATACTGAGGCTCCCAGGGGTTCATGATCCTGCCTGACTTCTTTCTCCAGGGCCTTTTTTCCTTGCCCTTGCCCATCTACTGGTCTCCCGATAAAGGCCACTCTATTAAATCATGGGCACGACCTGGGGGTTAATCATATCCACTAAAACCCCAGCGTCGAATATGAATAGTGACACCCTCCACCCCCTGCTTTAGAAATACAGATGTCAAGTGTGCTTGGCTGGCATAGCCTTGTCAAACTATTCACACACTATTCTGTTTGTGTCCTCTTGATGTTTGCTTTTGCTTACAAGCTGCATACAGTCATTAGGACAAATTATTTTATGGCCCTCGTAGGTAAATGACATATTCCCGGTAATGAAAGGTAATCCGTTGTCATCACTATATTGCAAGGCTCCTGCCTATGAGCTTGGTCTCTTCTTCCTGTCTGGAACTGTTCAGCTATAGAAAGATTCTTCCTCAGCTTCAAAAAAAAAAAAAAAAAAAATCCAGTTGATATTTTGCCGAATTTGAATAGCAACCAGAAAAGAAGGTCAAGTTTTAAAAGAAGCAACACGGGAGGGGATTGTAATTAAATCTGCTCTGGGCTGGGTACAGATGATTCATTTCAAGTACACAGCATTCTGGAAAGCACGTGACCAAAGGTATTTTTCTAAATAACCTCAAGTGCTAGTCAAGTTATTCTTTAAATTGCATGCCAGCGACATCTCCTAACTGGTATTTCGCTTGGCAGGCGCTGAGCCACCGCCACAGCCTGGATTTTCCTGCAGGCAGAGCCCGGCCTTGTTTTGACAGTCATTTCTGCTGCTTTCTGCTTCTGCTTGGAAGGAGCACACAGTTGCAGAGGTCTGGGGAAGGATGCCCTTGGTGGGTTCCAAATTGTCAAAAGTACCTCTGCTCAGATAGGGGGTTCTTCTCTGTCGCCCAAAGAGCTGGCCCGGGGCCCTTGGGGTGGGTGTTACAAAGGTTTTCTCCAAATGGTGGCATCAATGAAATTACATCTCTTTCAGGAAGCTTCCATCAAAACAATTAGGAGACCCCAGGCAGCTGTCTTCTGGAAACCTCCGTCCAACAGCAGCAGTTCTCCACCCACCAGGCCACTCCCAGCATCCAAATGGTTTCCAAAGGTGCAGTCAGGTTAGTACACCTTGACTCTGCTCTTGGGTAAGGCTAGGTCCTGGCATGACAGTGTGACCCAAGCTGAGCCCATCAGAGTCCTTTCAAAGCCAGGCTCTCTATCTTGTGGGCCACATAAATAGGGAAGCTCATCTCAAGAAGACAGGGAGAATTGATCACATTGGCAAAGAGGAGGAGGACTCGAGTCAGAGGGAGAGAGTTCTAATGGTGTCCTGGTCTCAGTTTTGCCTGAAACCCAGCTATCCTTAAATCCTGCAAGACATCAGAATAGCATTAAAATTAATTTCTAGGACGCCTGGGTGTCTCAGTTGGTTAAGCGTCTGCCTTCGGCTCAGGTCATGATCTCAGGTCCTGGGATCAAGCTCTGAGTCAGGCTCTCTGCTCAGCGGAGAGTCTGCTTCTCCCCCTCTGCCTCTCCCCCCCCCCACTCATTTCTCTCTCTCTCTCTCACATAAATAAATAATCTTAAAAAAATTTAATTTCCTTTGCCCTCAGGCTAGTACAAGTGGGGCTTCTGTCACTTGCAAGCAAAAGAGTCCTAAGAGTGTCACCTGACTCCCTTTCAATCACTGTGAGGTATGGAATCTCTGTAACTGCACTTCGTCTGCCGGGATCAGCGTCTTGTTGACAGGTGGGCTTGCTTTACAAAAGCTTGATATATTAAAATGCAAGTAATCAAGTCTGAATACTTAGTAAGTATTCATACCCCCAAAAGAATTGTTTGTTTTATAAAAAACAAACAACTTCCCCAAAGGGATTCTTTCAATTGCAATTTGCCTACTGCATTAAAAACATTCTTCCGGAAACAAAGTGTCCATCTAAGGGACTAGCTACATAAATGTTGATGCACCATATGTGTTAGTTTCTAGGGCTGCCGTAACAAAATACCACAGACTAGGTGTTCTTAAATAATAGAAATTTATTGTCTCACAGTTCTGGAGGCAGGAAGTTCAAGATGAAGGTGTTGGCAGCATTGTTTCTTCCTGAGAGTCATGAGGGGAGGAACACTCCCAGGCCTCTGTTCTTGGTTTGTAAATGGTGGTTTTCTCCCTGTACCTCTTCATAACAACCTTCCTCTATGTAGGCCTGTCTCTATGTTCAGATTTCTCCCTTTTACCAGAACAGTGGTCATTTTTGTACCTAATGATCTCATTTTCACTTCATCATCTCTATAAAGACCCCATCTCCAAATAAGGTCACATTCTGAAGAAGAACTAAGGGTTAGGACTCCAACATATTTTTTTGTGGGGGGGGGACATAATTCAACCCATTAGCGCACACAGTGGAATACTATGCAGACAGGACAAAGAGGGAGGTGTGCCTGCGCGTTCCAAGAGTAGAAATCTCCACATATGTTATGTGAAAAAGCCAGTCTTTATGTCTGTATATTCTGATCCCCCCATGAATTATACATGTGTGAGTGTGTGTGCATTGACATGAACAGTTATACATAGAGGTGTTTTTTTTTTTTTAATTTATGGAAGGAATCAAGAAAAGTTCATGAAAGTTACCTTTTTTTAATTTTTTTTAATTTTTTATTGTTATGTTAATCACCATATATTACATCATTAGTTTTTGATGTAGTGTTCCATGATTCATTGTTTGTGCATAACACCCAGTGCTCCATGCAGAATGTGCCCCTTAATACCCATCACCAGGTTAACCCATCCCCCTACCCTCCTCCCCTCTAGAGAAAGTTACCTTTTTTTTTTAAAGATTTTATTTATTTATTTGAGAGAGAGAATGAGAGAGAGAGAGAGCATGAGAGGGGGGAGGGTCAGAGGGAGAAGCAGACTCCCCGCCGAGCAGGGAGCCTGATGCGGGACTCGATCCCAGGACTCCAGGATCATGACCTGAGCCGAAGGCAGTGGCTTAACCAACTGAGCCACCCAGGCGCCCGAGAAAGTTACCTTTTTGAAGAGAGATGCAAAGAAAGGAAAGAGACTTTCACCTTCTGTTTGTATTTTAATGACTATGTCTGTATTGTCTGAATCTCATGTGTGTATGAATACATACAGATATGTGTGTGTGTGTATATGTATGTGTATATATGTATAAATACATATGCTATATATATATACACACACTTACTTTTTCTCTTGTACTTTTCTGTATTCTATTAACAATGTAAGCTATTTCTTGTCTTAAAGGTACAAGTTGATTTATAACTAAGTTTTACATGCCAAACACAACCTACATTCTGTGTATCTGTCTGTACTTGTAAGCTCTTAAAAGGTTGTGTTTGTTCTTAACCACATATGTGGTGCTTTGCACAACTGGCCAGGAAATCAAGTGTTTTGGAGGCAGTGACGGAGCGGAGTAATGGTGATGATGATGGAGAAGAAAACAAGGTTAGTCATGGCTTGGAAGTTGGTTGGAACTTCTTCCTTGGATGATGAAATGCTTTTGCTTATGTACCAGAGAATTATCAGGCAAGACCTTAGACATATCGTAGGCTCCTATTGCATTCTGATACCTGTGGTGGTTTTGTAGGTCCAAGAAAAATGTCCTTGGAAGGAATGAGAAGGTTGAGATCCACTGTCTTACTTTTACTTTTAGAGCCCTCTCTTTAGCCCAGTTTTTAAAAATCCCAGTTCCAGAAGGAAAGCAAGCCCTAAGGTCCTGAACATAAATAAGTCCCTTCTCCCCCATGTACCTAGAATGGTCCTAGATAGGTACCGCTCTTGAGAACACCGAAGAAATAAGCACTCCCCTTATGCTCTGTAGGGCTTAATTCTCTTATAGAACCTGGTTGAAAAGGATGCCCTAGACTCTGCTTCCTCCCCTCAGTGACCCCACCCCACATAATCAAACATCTTCTACTTCTAAGAAGGAGCCAGGACTCGCTGTGCCCCCTGTGACAGATAACAGCCAGGCCAGACCATCTGGAGGGTTGCAGTCCCATCCAGAAGGTAAGTACTGCCTGGCACATCCACTCTGGGACCTAGAATCTAGCCTCAGCTGCCCCAAATGGTAGCCATATGGCTATTTGCACTTAAATTTAAGTAAAATTTAAAATTCAGTTCTTGAGTTGAACAGCACAGATTGGAGAACATTTCCATCATCACAGGGAGTTTTACTGGAGAGCCCAGTGGTTCTCAGATGGGTCCTTGCTCCAGACTCCATCCAGTCCACACGGGGAATACCTGAGGACATCTGAGCACACACCGTGGGATGAGAGCTATACATAGCCTCTTCATGAAATAAAGCAAACAAATAGCTCAACAAGTTTTTGAAGCTCTAATGAGAAACATAAAATACTTTGGAAGACTGAGTAGAAGACAAAGATATCCACTCATTCATTCATTCATTCATTTTTGGAGTTCAGGTGCAAAGGGTCAAGTTAATTATACTCCTCAGCTCATGGAGCATTGCCACCACTGGCCTGGGTGAGGTGCCACTCTTGTTTATCTTATTAATTCTCTTTTATCGCTTTTCCACACTGCCGTCCTTTGCTCCCTCCTAACCTTCCATGACCATTCTATTTAAAATGTGGGCACTCTCTGGGGCGCCTCGCTAGCTCCATCAGTGGAGCATGCGACTCTTGATCTCGGGGTTGTAAATTCAAGCCCCACATTGGGTGTAGGATTAGGTAAAACTAAAATCTTTTTTTTTTTTAAATGTGTTTGCAAGGGCACCTGGAGGCCAGGCATGTTGTATGTGTTTTGTGTGCACATGTTTAATGACGGTGTTGTTTCTCTCATTCCATTTCTCACTTTTTTCACTCATTGCTCTATGGTATTGACTTGAGACAGGCCAGTGAAGAACAGAACTTCCCTGAGGATGCAAGGATGAGTCTGAGAACGGAAGCAGGTGCCTGAGCTTCACTTCTATGCATGGTTGTCTTCCACCTGGGACCTGGCCCCCTGGGCACACAACACAAGTGCTCATCTGTCTGTGAGCACAGGTGGGTTGTTGGGCCTGCGATGACTTAGGTCAGGTTATTGTGTAACTTTTATCAACTCTCCCTTCCCGTTTGGTATTATTGGTCTCCTCATCTTGGTTTTCTTTCTTCCCGAAGAGAATTGCCCAGGACTCCCCATGCCTGTCCCATGCTCTGCTTGTCCCATCCCAGGCTCAGGAACAACTCTCCTAGCCTCTTCTGTGACCCAGGCTTTGAAACTGAGTTACTGAGTTACACAGGTGGCCAAACTCCCTGCTTATGCCACTGACCAGCTCCACTGCAGTCAACTGAATTACTGTTTACCAACATCAGGTGTCCCTAGTTGAGAAATTATACTTTCCTGCTCGACTGAACTCGGGCCCTGCTGTGTGACCTGGCCAGTGAAATGTGATCAAAAGTGGCATATGTTACTTTGGAGCAGAAGCTGTATAAGCCACCATGCTCTTTGCCAGGCACTCCTTTTCTTCTGCTTGGGTCTCAGAGTGAAGATGACATGGTAGAGCCACTGCCAACACATGATGAACATGCCACTTGGGTGAAAAATAGACCTTTGTTATTATAAGGCACTGGGGTTTAGGGTTGTTTGTTACTGCAGCATATCATTGTCTAGCCTGACTGATACAACCTCCAAACCTGAGTTCTTACCTTCCTAGCCATGCAAGCGCTATTGCTGCTGCTATTCCTAGTAGCTAACATTCACTGAGCACCTGCTATGCCCCTTATATTGGACTAGGCTTTTTACACACATTGTCATGTTCAATGCCAGTTCATGTTTTATGACCACTTCGCAGGTGAGGAAATGAAATATCGGTTTGCCTAAGGAAGTTGCCCAACGTCACAAACATCACAGAACTGGTTTTGGAACATAGATATGACTCTAGAACCCAGGTTCTTAAAACCATGAGGTTATGCTACTCAAATGTCTTCCAAGACTGACAACGTGTCTTTCTTTCACCAGTTTCCAGCAGGACACCTCCCACCATCATCCCAAAGCACCTGATTCACACGTCCCAGCAGCGGCCATGCCTGGGGTACCAACCACTCCTCTAACTCCACACAGCTGCAGGATACTGGGAATCTTCTGGTTTGCCATCCCTGTCCTCCCTGTCATTTCAGCAGCTGGGTCTATCCTCAAGCCCTGTCCTTCACTGGACTTGGTCAACTTCAGCTGGTTTACCCTATTACTGACCAACACCAACCTTCACACTGCCCCATCTTGTTTTTCTCCTCCAGCCCTCCTTCCTCTACCATCCCCTAAATGTGAACAGTTTCCATGTTCTGTTCTGTTCTGAGCCCACCTCTTTTTCTGTGTAGAGTTTCCACCAGAAATTTCACCAGGTCCCATTATTTCAACTATTATTTCCATGTCAATGCCTCCTAAACCAGCATTCCACCCTGACCTCACTCCTAAGCCCCAGTTTTGCTTTTCTGCCTCCTGGAGTGATCTTTCTAGAGGCATAAGATCAGTATCTCCAAAAAGAAGCTCACATCTTACACCCCACTCATTCTCCTCTCCTGTCATCTTTATTTCTAGTAAGTTTCCTGCATTGTCTCTGCTATTGTTCATTCATTCACCAAACATCTGCTGGGCACACACATTCTATGAGCCCAGGGAGAGGCCCAACTTGGTCCCCTCCCATCCCTCACAGCCTGTCCGCCACCACATCCTGCTGCATCCAGCCCCTGTTTTCAGAATACACCTCCTAATCTTTGATCATTCTGTTCTTTTAAAAGGAATGCTGTGCACATGTGCAAACAAAATAATTTCAGCTCCCCCTTTCAAAGCAGAAAATCTGAAGTTAGAAACATGAGTCTCTGCTGAAGAAGGAAATTAACTTTAAATTAAAGGGAAATCATGAGATAAGTCACTTAAACCGAAAAGTGCCTTATTTATTTGGATGCTATGCTCTAAAGTTTCTTTATCTTACTTTTAAGGAAGCTGCATATACGACCTAGTGAATTACAGAGCTTTTTTAGCCAAGTAAGCAGTTTGAAACAGAGGACTTTAAATCAGATTAAATGCTCTATTCACTATCATGAGTGACAGATTTTCCTCCATTGTATCTTTGCCCCCATTCAATGTCAAGGTGATAAGGACTGTCTTGCTAGCAAATTGTTCTTTATGAGCCCATGTTTACCTGCCTGAATCAATAATCATATTGCTGTAGATGTAAAGATTCATGAGACATGCTTTAGAGAACCATGAAAAGTCATAAAAGATAATTTACTAGTTTTGTAGTTATCTTCTCTTCACCTATCCCTGAACTTAAAATAAACCTACTGCATATTTTTTGCTTTTTCTTGCCTAAGGCTAATACCTTTATCTTTTTATTCACCAAAATCTTCAGTATGATTTCCAACATTTGAAACTGCCCCCTTTGCTCTCTTCACTGTGCTTGAATGCTACTAAAATCTCCTGCTGTTGTCACGGGCCGAACGGTGTCTCCTAAAGAGCTACGTTGAAGCCCTAACTCCCAGTACCTGTGAGTGTGACCTTACTTGGAAGGAGGGTCTTTGCAGTTGTAATCAAGTTAAAATGAGGTCATGCTGGATTAGGATAGGCCTAATCCAGAGACTGGTGTCTTTATGAGGGAAGAGAGTGATCTGGACACAGAGACACCGGGAAGAATGCCAGACGACAGCAGAGGCAGAGACTGGACCGAAGCTTCTACAAACAAAAAAGCTCCAAGGATTGCTGGCAGCCACCAGAAGCTGGAAGAAGCAAGGAAGGATCCTCCGGGAGAGCATCAGAGGGATCATGGCCCTGCTGACACCTTGAACGTGGAGCTTGGGCCTCCAGAACCAGGAGAGAATAGATGTCTGTTGTTTTAAGCCACCCCCGAGGGTGGTCATTATAACAGCTCTGGGAAACTAATACGGTCAGTTGATTAACTAGTAAACTAACCTAACATACAACATGAAAGGTTTCTAGATACTTCAATACACCCTGCCCCAGTTCTCCGAACCACCCCTGACTTTCCAGACTTAGCACAAGACCTGCTGTTTTCCTGACAGTCATCCCAGTTTTCCTGGGATTCTGGACAACCAGGGATTTGCCAGCTTGAATCATTCCCTAGGTCCCTCAAACATAGATAAGAATGGTGATCCCAAGCTTGTGCCACCTTTTCTTGGCAGTGGGAAAATACATCCCCTCTTGACCACCATCAGGGGGTGGGGACCATGCCCCAGGGCCAGGAAGCAGCATTTTGCAGAGGGCCTGGGGCGGCAAGGTGGCTTTCCTCATGACCTGCTCCTCTGGTGCCCCCCTCCTGTGGTACAATGCTGTGGCTTCCTCACAAGTCCACAGACAGAGGACAGGGTGGAGTGAAAAGTCTGGGGAGAATCCTTGCAGAAGGGTTGGGGCATGTGGCCCAGGGAGGCCGGCTGCTGCTGGGCAAAGCAACCCAGGAGCGGCAGCAGGCCTTGCGTGAAGTGGGCCCGGACGACGT
Organism: Zalophus californianus; assembly: GCF_009762305.2. NCBI lineage: Eukaryota > Metazoa > Chordata > Mammalia > Carnivora > Otariidae > Zalophus > Zalophus californianus. The sequence continues at coordinate 80,393,728 of NC_045602.1, forward strand.
GCTGCGTGCTACGTCAGGGTGATGATTGAGGGACAGGGAACTCTCGGTAATTGTTGGGGGAAAATCCTGCATCTCACACTGTGTTCACGGTTTTTCTCTCCCTCGCATTAATACAATCTACTCCTGGCCCGAAACCATCATTATTGAAATACAGTGCTGGGATGCAGAGCAGAAAGAATGAGTTTGAGTCTAACTACTCTGAGCTTTAGAGATTCTCACTAGAAAATGATCATCGACCTGCTCTTTCTGCCTCCAGAATCTGTGCGGGCGAAACCAGACACCGCAGGTGAAAAATGCTCTGTAGGTGTAGGATGCTATATGCAGGTTCGCTGTCATTTCTGCTCAGTGTTGCTATCCATCTGTTAATCAGTAGAAGCTCCTCAAAAGCAGGAATAGTTTGCTCGGGGCGCAGTGCAGGGCCTGGCACTCAATACAGAGAGAGGATGCTGCACAAATGAGTGAATTTCGCTCAAGGATCAACTTCCCCGACTCCCATCACACAGCCTCTCATCATGCCTACCAGCTGAATCTTCTCTTTCTACCCTTGGCCCCTCTCCTCGGGGCCTGGCCTTTCTCAGGAACCTTTGCCCCGGCTGAAGTCCGGCCCTCTGAGGACAGCAATGCAGGACGTAGGTCCACTAGGGGCCACCCACCCACTCGAGGACCTTGGGCAAGCCTCACCGTCCTTCTCTTCATTTTATTCGCCCATTCCATGAGGGGACAGGCAGAAATGCCAGCCCAGCGTGAGGGCTGGTGCAGGCAATGTCAGGGAATATTCATTCTTCCAGACAGATGCTTCAGAGTTTCTGACCTCGTCGTGGGCCAGTCAGTGTTTTCTAGTTCCCTGGGGCGTCAACTCTCTACAGGCATCTTGCCAATTGGCCCCATGTGGCAAATAAAAAGCATGTGTGCAATCCTGGCCTGATTCTTTCAGCCACCCTGGCTTTGTTAAGGTAGAACAATGGGATAACGATGTCAAGTTGTAAGATCTCGATCGAAAAATGCAACATCCTACCAGCCGTGCACCATAGTTGAATTAACGCGTATATATTTATGTAAAATTTCATAAAATCTGCATGATCCCTTCACACACACACACACACATACACACACACACATCCCTCACCTTAACATCGAGCCTCCCACCTCCATCTACTCTTGTTCATATCTTTATGCCAAGAGAATTCCATATGTGGGAACAGAACCTCCTACTCAAGAGTCGCCAGACCAGCTCTGAGATGTTGTGTTACTTTAAACAAGTCACTTTACCTCTCTGAACTTCAGTTTCCACCTATAAATTCCAACTATAAATCTATGATTTTCCATCTATATGTTGAGAGTAATTAGACCTAACTCAGGGGATGGTTAAACATGTATTACAGATGCAAAAGCATAGTAAAAATATATCACCACTATCATTTGCCTCTTTCAAACATATTCATAATTCTCTTAAAACCTGGTGATTTTTATGAAGGCCAAATAAGATGAGGTAAGTAAAGAAACCATGAAAGGAATAGCTATACCATCACAAGATGTCTCTCTCAAGCTCCACATGGAAATAAACAAGACGATCTTGTATGTTCTACTTCAGACCCTGACACGGCTCAAACATGGCTCCAGCTTGGAGTAGAAGCAGATGCTACATCCCCAGAGCCAAGACCACCCAGAAGAAGACTTAGGCACAAGGGAAGAGGAGAAGGGCACTCCAGAAGCCTCCAGGTCCCCTGGGAGGGAGAGAAAAGCCCTCTCGAGATAGAGGACTGGATGGTTGAGAATGTCCTCTGACCTCCCTACAGCACTGCTTGTGAGGTGGGCCTGGAGGGACACCGGGTGGCTAGGTAGGCGCCAGGCTAGACACACTCCTTCAGGATGCCATAACCACTGACCAATCCCGGCTTGTCCACCAACCAGTTTATACTGAGCTCTCTAACCCAGGGTCTATGTGCTGCCAGACTGAGCTGAAAGTTGTTTCATTTGGCTCATCTCCCCGCTCCCACCCACCCTCCCCACTGTATTCTGGTCTGTTTCACACGTGGGAGCTCCTGTGGGTTGACTTCCTCAACCTCCATTCCTACCCTATTCTAATGCGTCTTCCCGCAGTTCCCTGCAGGAAAGGAGCTGGAAAGCTACAGTTTACGTATCCCACACTTCTTGGCTAGGCTTCAGGGTGAGACTTGGTACCGACACATCAGATGGGGGCGCAGGCACTCGTATTCTGAATGGAGTTACATGGAGAGAAGGTACACCTTCTTGCAAGTACCAAGCGAGGCAAAGGTGGCACGTGGCTCTGGCTGAGGCAGCATCTTCCTGGTCAGGAGAAAGGCATCAGCCTCCTCGGCAGCCTGACTCCATGGGATGATTTTGGACATTGTTCCTGTGAGATTATTGTATAGCCTTTCTTCGTCTGTCCCCAAATTCTGAAGGCAAGCTCTATCCCTATGTAAATATCGCTCTACTTAGACGGGGTAGATTCTGTCACCTGCAACTGAGAGCCTGGACCGACGCAGCCAATGACATTTTGCCGTTCCCTGAGATAAAACACTCCTTTCAGTGTGCCAGGAATCTGTTGCTAGGAGAACCATCCTAGGAATGTTTTTGTGAAGTGAATTTCTTATAACCTGGCATCAGCAGGTGGATACATTCTGACATGTCTAGTGCCCAATGTAAATAAATATAACCAAGCCTCCACAAAAAAGAAAAAAGCATCATTTTGCCTCGGCCCTCAATCCCTCCATAACTTAATTGACGGAGGCAAGTTGGAAGGGAAAAGACCACCAAAGGGAAGGGTTACAGAAAAGTGGCATCTGAAAAGGCCAGTTTCCATTCACCTTTGACATTAGGTAGTCATTCAGGCTCGACATGTGTATATTCACTGCCTTTTACAAATGAAAACTTGCAATTCTCATGGGGAGGAGGTTGCAAATCCTCTCAGTCTCTCGTGTCAAACATCATCTGCGTTTGGGTTGTTTCCAGAGCTAACACCGTTCTTAGGATCACCTACATTATTAGGTACATGAATATAACTTCTTCTGTGAATACCAACCACAGTGGGGTGGGGGGCAGAGAAAAAAAAACAAGTGATACTAAATAATTTTGGTAAGATTCTTCTTTGGTATTTTTAGGAAAAGACATTTTGAATTTTTAAGTTGTGTGAGACAGCCTGTTGTCGGGCAGGGAAGAGAGCCTGTTTGTATGAGAGTCATCTCTGCATGGAAAACAGGGTTTCTATCCCGGGCCTGGCCGCATCTACCCTGGCAACGCTGACGCACAGAATGTTATTGGAATTGGAAAAGGTAACTTGGGGAAACTCAGTGCTGGCATCTCCGAACCACGAGAATGACAGGCCCATCAGGGTGCCTTCGCATCCATGCCCAAGGCTCCTCACGAACCTAAAGCCACATTCGAAAAGATGAAGTAACTATGGGATTGGGCACAGAGACATGTCTTTTCAGTATAAATAAAGAGGGAAGAAATAATGGCTTCCTCCCTGAAAACTTAACTGGTCTTATGGATTGAAAACGGGACGAAATTCTGCTGACCGTTAGGAATTTCGTCTTAGAAATTGCCAAGCCACTAACAATCATAACAGAAAATTACCATATGGAAAAGTTATCAACATGTCCTTTTTGGAAGCAGAAAATCACTGCAATGTTTTTAAGCATCAAAAAAAAAAAAAAATCCATTCAACATGTTTCTGGGCATTTTTCCTCCCATTGGGGTGAGAACAGCATTCCCATTAACAGCAGAGTGAACTATTCATGTTCTCAGAAGTGGCAATGGGCTAATTGCAGATGAAGGACATAAATTCTGCTCAAAAGCCCAGGCAAGGCTCCCACACCCACACAGCGGCCCGCTCCTTTGGTTCAGGCACTCAGATGGAAGCATTACTTTTTTATTCCGGAAGCCCTAGTGGGTAGCCCAGGCCCCACACACGAAGGGTCTGGATAACTATCATTTTCCAGCACTTACAGCAACCTCCTCCTAGATCCAACTGTGAGGGAGTGGGAGGTGCAGGCCGTGGCACACTGTGTGTCAGAATTTAAGGCAAACTTTTTTTTTTTAATTGGCCTTCTCTCTTCTTTCTATGGCTACAGCACACGGCAGATGACTTTGATCTAGCTTTTCAACCATCAAAGATTGAGAGTTGAGTTGTGACACTTACTAATTGCCGACGGGGCCGTCGGTCAGAAGACAGAGACAGGAGAGGGCCATAGTGGGGTTCCAAGTGGAAAAGCTCTCCAGCTCGTGGCTTGGAAGAGAGAGCAGGTAACTGATGGCTGCTGGGAAAGTCCTGCCCCAAAAGTGAGGGTCCCAACCCCAGGTACCTGCTGGAGACTGCTGTGCTTGGAGCCAAGAACAAAGCCTGGGTCGCAGTTCAGCCAAGAACACCTCCTCCCAGGGCCGGGACCCCCTGCCTTCCCTGAAGCCCACACAAACCTCTGGCATTCTAGGTCAGTGATTCCTTTAGTGTAGCGCTCGAGGATTCTCTGAGCTGCACACAGGATGCTCTCGCCCTTTATTTCTTTCTGGTGAGAATTCAGCATCCATTTTATGAAAAAAAGGAGGAAGGGGGAGGGGAGGGGAAGGAAGGAGAGCGGAGAGAAGGAAAAGGCCTAGAACTAGATTCTCCATGATTGCTTCGGATGAAAGAGTAATCCTGTTCTTGGGAGCAGGGGATCAAAATTGTGCCCGGGTCAAAAAAAAAAAAAAAAAAAAATTGAAACCATTTGTTGCTGTTATGGGGATATTAAACACACATCCCCACGATGAAACCAGTGTCTTCTGGGATAGGAGCCAGAAGCTGTTCCCTTCTCAGATACCTCCTAATACCTCACTCGGGAGAAACGTCCAACCCTACTCCCTGCTCTCCACCCCCACCCCACAACTAGCAACTGTCTTCTTGGTCAGTGACCCAGCTAGGTGCCATTTTTCACTTAAAAATGGTTAAAATGGTATGCTTTACGTTATGCATATTTTACATGATAATATATATATGCAACTGCCTGACTCCCTTTGCATTTGGATTTGGGTGGTAAGAAATCTTTAGCTGGGTCACTGACCAAGAGGAATGGAAGAATGCAGGAAGCCAGAGGCCTGACAACCAGCCAAAGTGGCCACCCCCGACACAGAGCATAAAGGAAGAACCTCCCCACCCTCTCTTTTACAGACTCAGAGAAGTGAAGTCACCTACCCAGGTGAGCCAGGTACTAAGTAGTGACAGGGTGACAATAGGACCTGAAGCCAGGTTGGCCTGCTTCTAAAGCTCTTGATCGTGCCACAAGCTCTACTTGTCCCCTCTTGCAAAATACATCACCCCTTCTGAGTCTTCCTGCAAAAGGTACCCACTCCCCGCCATTTGCATCATCTCCCTAAGGGCTTCCTGAGTTGAAGTGCATTTTTACTGGATCAGTAGTCTATTGTGACTACAGGCCCCAAGTTGTACAGTGCACGGTCTGCACAGCTGAATGCCAGACCCCTTGTGAACACTTTATGTTACTTAAGAAAGGTAATATAATAGTTCACCAGCATGTTAACACCAACATATTCATTTACTGCAGATCGGTCTCTGGTAGAAAACAGGGCCTGCTTTAAATGGCTTAGACACAGGACAGGCAAGCTTGGATGACAAGGGTCAGGAAGAAGGTTTGAGGAGACGCCCAAACAAGCGTGTCCATGCTGACATGCCAGCCGGGAGTGGAATGCTCCCGGGCATCTGCGCCTGTACTTAGATTTGACATGAAATGCCCCAAGTATCTTCTTGTGCCCCTCTGCCCTACCCACGCTTGCTTTTCTTTTGCTCAATAACAAAAGCAGAATGTAAGTGCTGCTTCAGGGATTTCTGAGTGCAGTCGTTTGATTTCAACACAATTTCCAAAAATTCACAATCTGCCTCTACCAAGATCCTAGCATTAGCACATCCACACCTGGACAGCCTCCGTGGTGCCAAATGATCCTAGTGGTGACCTCTGTGGAACCAGACATGAAGGGGGCATGGCTGGACCACAGCTCCTCTTAAAAGGAAAACGAACCTCCCCGGAGACAAATAAGGGAAGAGATGCTGTGCAGAGGTTCATGGGCTAGAAGGATAAGGTGGGCTGATGCTCTCAACCCCCCAACCACAGGGGCATGAGAAGGAGACAGGAATGAGCAGTCTGGGGTGGGGAAGCTGTCCCTGAAGGAATCAGGGACCAGAACTCGGGGACAGGGGTGGAGACTAAGCCATGTACATCTCATGACACCTCCTGGTCTACTGTGGACGTGGGGGATGACACTGGGAGTACCACTTAGCCTCCCTGAGCCAGTGGCCTCATCAGCAAAATGGGGCAGTATGTGCCTCAGGAGGTTGTTCAGCGAATGTATGAAATGCCCGGCACATAGTAAGAACTCAGTAGTTCTTTTTTTATTATTTAAATTCAATTAGCCAACATATAGTACATCATCAGTTTCAGATGTAGTGTTCAACAATTCATCAGTTGCGTTTAACACCCAGGGCTCATCACATCCCATGCCCTCCTTAATGTCCATCACCCAGTTACCCCGTCCCCCCACCCACCTCCCCTCCTTGCAACCCTCAGTTTGTTTCCCGGAGTTAAGAGTCTCTCGTGGTTTGTCTCCCTTTCTCATGACTTGCCCTTCAGTTTTCCCCTCCCTTCCCCTATGATCCTCTACGCTGTTTCTTATATTCCACGTATGAGTGAAAACATATGATCATTGTCTTTCTCTGATTCACTTATTTCCCTCAGCATAGTTCTTAAAACATGGGCTCCAGGTCTCCTTCACACAACCAATAATCACGTGTGTAGTACTCAAGGCTGTGTACTGAGTACTGCGCTATAGAGGGAGTCAGCCCGCGACACATCCGCCCCTGAGGGTGCTGGAAGAGGGTGTTTAAACTGAGCAAACTCTAGAATCCTCCGCTCAGTGTCCGGGATATAAAATGTCAGCTCTGGTCCACTCAGAAGCCCCTGAGAGAACACTGACTTTTCCCCACTTCTTCTAACAGGGCATTGACTCATGCATGAGATGTCCTTTCTGCTAACTGGCTGGGGAAAGCGAGAACAGTCGATACTTTTTTTTTTTTTAAAGAAAGTTGTTAAATAAAATGTTTCACTCTGAGACACAGGATAGCTTACAACCCAAAGCATGTGAGGTTTAAGACCAGGCCTTTAAGTCGAAGGTGCAGCAGGAAAAGGCTGGGGATTTTGCATGTGTTGGATGCCATTCTCCCACTGCTCACGTTAGGACTCAGGAAGTTCCCTTTGCCAAGTGCACAAATGGGGTGTACGAGGTTGGAGTTACCCACCTGGGAGCCGTTGGCTGATGGGGTGGACAGGACTCAGAGCCATGAGGCTGTGTGGTAGTCAGAGGGGAGATGTGAGGACCAAGCCGAGCAAGCAGAGTTGGTTTCTGTTCCTATATCCGAAATAACCTTAAACTGAGAAACTAACTTTAAGGTACCAGGCCATATAAGTTGAAGAAAGAATACATTCAATTATATGCATAAAATGATATATCCATAAAATATACATATGCATATTCAGATACAGATACATATGTGTATATAGAGAGAAAGAGAGGCGAGGGGACATGGGCATAACAAATAACAGTGAGGAAGGAAAGATCACCTCTGGCAGAAGGGTGCTGGGGCAACTTCTTGGGACTGGTAGCGTATGAGCAAGACCTTGGGGGACCCAAAGGATTTCAGCAGACAGCAGGAAGGGAAAAGCAGAAGCAAAAATTTGATGTTGGGAGAGCGTAAGTCACATACAAAGAATGCACCGTAGCAGTCATGGAAAACAGACCAGAAAGCTAGGTTACGGTCAGATTAAGATGAATCCTGAGAATGCCAAGCAGTGCGGATTTGGTTTGGCTGCCCCTGGAAAAGCTCCTAAGCTGAGACCAGGGTGGTTATATAGAGTCAGAGCCTTTCGATAGCACAGCTACCAGCAGGGCCTCTAATCACTTTCAGGGAGTCATGGGGGAGCAGTAGGGAGGTGAGGGGCAATCGGGAGGGCTCCACACAGTGGCTTTTTACCAATCAGCACAGAAATCTTTTAGAGCGTCAACCACTGATCTGGCTGTACCAGATCAATACACTGGTCAATATCGGGCCTGTCAGTGGGCTCTCTAAACCCACCCCCTTGGGCATATGTTTCAATTTCCCCAAGATGACCTGTTTCATTAATGAATAGAAGCCTTTCTTCCCAGGCCCTTGGGTCTCATCTTTTGTTCAACTGTCTTGTGAAATCTCCTTAATGAAGTTCATAGCAGGGAGTTGTGAAGGCCTTCCTTAGGTTGCAATTCTGCCTTCTTTTGCTTCCACAATTCATATACCCTGTGGTTGGGTATGCCCAGTGGGAATGCTAGTGACCATCCCTAGTTAGGGCTGAACTGCAGAAGAGGGAGACCGTGGAATGGGAAAGAAGACATGAGTGCAAGTAACATTAGGAAGCAAGGATCCAATAGGATTCGGTCACTGAATGACAAGGGAAGACGAGGGGGAGAGAGAGAACATTTTGAGGCACAGTTCAGCTCTCGGGCTCGGGTAACTGGAATAAAAGAAGCAACATTAATAGGATTAGGGAAGATGGGAGAATGAGCTGGGGTAGGGGGAAAAGGAAAAGGGAGATATCAAATTATTTTTAAACAAGTTAAGTTGGAGGCATCCCAGTGGAAAAACCAGCGGGCAGTTGGGAACGTGGAAGAGAGGTGGGAGAAGCTGTCAGAACCAGAGAGAAAGATTTGAAAGACGTTGGAATGAGAACCACAGAGACTGGATTTGCACAGGAAAGAAGAAGCTGAGCAAGAGGCTGAAGATAGAACCTTGGGGAACCTGCCCACTTACGAGGCAGCAGGAAGAAGTGAAGGAAGAAGGAAGGCGGAGGGGCATGGTGAGGTGAGGAGGTAGGTAGAGCCTTGGCATGAAGGAAGTATGATGCTGAATGAATGACCGAGGCACCCAAAAAGGAGAACTGGATGGATAGAATACCCTTAATGGGTTTCTTTTGTTTTTTTTGTTAATTTTATTCAGACGTAACTCACATATAATTAACCCATCTGCAGTACACTATTCAACGGTTTCTAGTGTATTCCCAGAGTTATACAATCATCACCACAACCAATTTTAGACTCCAAAAAACCCTATACTCTTTATCCATCACATCCCAAACCACCATGCTCCCTGTTGTAGGCAACTATAATCTACTTTCTGTTTCTGTAGATTTGCCTCTTCTGGGCTTTCATATAAATGAAGTCTTCAGTTACTGGTCTTTTCTGACTGCCTTCTTTCATTTGCATAATGTCTTCAAAGTTCAACCATGTTGTAGCATGTATCAGTACTTCATTCCTTGTTATGGCCAAATAATATTCCATCGTGTGAATGTGCCACATTTTTTGTAGTCTATTCATCAGTTGATGGACATTTGTGTTGTTCCCAATTTTGGCTCTTATGAATCATGCCACTTACCAACATTCCCATACAAGTTTTTGTGTGCACATTTGTTTTCATTTCTCTTGGGCATATACTTAGCAGTGGAATTGCTGGATTAAATGATAACTCTATTTTCCACTTTTTTAAGGAACTGCTAGTCTGTTTTCCAAAGTGACTGCACCATTTTACATTCCCAGCCACCAGCAGTGTTATAAAGGATTCCAATTTCTCCACATCCTCACCAACACTTGTTATTTTCATTTTTTTGTTTTGCTTTGTTTTTTTTTTAATACTAGCCGACCTAGTGAATGTGATGCAGTATATCATTGTGTCTTTTTAATTTGCATTTTCTTTGCAATTATGTTGAGTATCTTATCGTATACTTATTGGCCATGCATATGTCTTCTTTGGAGAAGAATCTATTCAGATCCTTTGCCTATTTTTTAAATTGGGTTACTTGTCTTCTATTATTGAGTTTTAGGAGTTCTTTAATATTCCAGATACAAGTCCCATACCAGATATAGGACTTGCAAATATTTTCTCCCATTTTGTGGGATGTCTTTTCACTTTCTTGGTAGTGTCATCACAAGTTTTTACTTTTGATGAAGCTCAATTGGTCTATTTTCACCCTTTGGTTGCTTGCACTTTTGGTGTCATATGTAAGAATCCTTTGCCAAATCCAAGGTCATGAAGATTTACTGCTATGTTTTCTTCTAAGAGTTTTATAGTTTTAACTTTTACCTTTATGTATTTGATCCATTTTGAGTTAATATTTTATACAGTGTAAAGTAGGAGTCCAACTTCATCCTTTTGTGTGTTGATATCTCATTGTCTCAGTACCATCTGCTGAGAAGACTATTCTTTTCCAGTTGAATTGTCTTGGCATCCTCCTTAAGATCAATTGCCCATAGATGTGAGGGCTTATTTATAAACTCCCAATTCTATTTCCTTTTTTTTTTTAAGATTTTATTTATTTATTTGAGAGAGAGAGAATGAGAGAGAGCACATGAGAGGGGTTAGGGTCAGAGGGAGAAGCAGACTCCCTGCTGAGCAGGGAGCCCAATGCAGGACTCGATCCCGGGACTCCAGGATCATGACCTGAGCTGAAGGCAGTCGCTTAACCAACTGAGCCACCCAGGCGCCCTCAATTCTATTTTCTTAATGTTTTATGCTTGCCATCCTTGCACTAGTGAATATTTTTGTTTTTATGGTAGAGTACAAACTATCTACTTCTTGGCCTGTTGACCCAGGTCAGTGTCATTTCCCTTAGACAACTAGCTACCCTGCATCCAAACAATGCCTACCAAACCCACCTTGACAGCAGAAGTCACCAGGTTTTGGTTCAGAGCTATGTTTTACCCTTGGCCGAACCCTTGGCCAAACTATGTTTTACCCTTGGCCAAACGCTGATGAAGAGCTAAATGAGAACAAGGTAAAAGGTAGGATGATAATATTTTACAGCAGTTCATTTCCATGGAACAGGGCAAGTGGGAAGGAGGGAGGGAGAGAGGGAGAGCAAGAGAGAGGAAAAAGGACTAGAAGGCATTGAGAAAAGGAGAAGGAATAAAGGATAGGACAATGGGGAAAAGAATTGAGGAAGAGAGTTTATTAAAGTTCTTGTCAATCACTTGGCTGAGGTGTGCCCACAAGCCAGCATCAGTGCGGGTGGTCAAAGTGCAGGAGTGGGCAGAAGACAGACTCTACTCCCCGCTAACAGCATCACCTGTGCAAGTAACTTAACCCCCTCTAGGCCCCCATCCTCTCATCTCTCAGTTGAAGGGGATAGTAAGGAAACTGCTCTCAGAGGGAACCTGCAAAGATTAATCAAATTCATGTGTGCCTCTCTTAGCCTAGGACCCAGCACAGGAGAAGAAGTAACATGAGCTCAAAACGCATGAAAGTTGAAGCATCCCCAACTTGTATCATCACCAGCTGCCTAAATCAGTGGTTCTCAAACTGTATGTATATTAGAATCTCCTGAAAGGCCTGTTAACAATTTGCTGGCACTCATTTCTAGAGTTTCTGATTCAGCAGGTCCAGGCAGGCCTTGAGAATTTCCATCTCTCCAAAGTTTCCAGGTGATGCCAATGCTGTGGGTCTGAAGAACACACATTGAGAACCACTGGTCGGAATGTTTAAGGGTCAAGAAAACAAAATGCCACCCATTGGCATCTAAGATTCTCAAGTGCAAAGACTTTAAATAAAGGCCCTGATAGTCAGTCCCCGACACAGACACTGTACGCCATTTGAACCTCACTAATACCATCAAAAGGAAAAGTGACTTTAATTACAAATTCTGGAATGTAAGAACACAGTGAAGCCCAGGCGCCATTATGAAAGCATCTTTCACTTGAAGGGCAACCCCTCATTTGCTTCAAAAGGAAGAAATCTCGAGTGTCATGTAGCTGCACGCACATGTGCGCAAAAAACCCCCAAGGTGTCATGTTGTCTGTATTATAGCGTCCTGCTCGCTGGCAATGCAGGTGTTAAACTGGAGCCATCGAGAAAAGCTTCTTTATCACCAAAACCTCACAACAAAGCACACTAATAAAATAACGCTTGCCCATATGGGAAATGTGTAGTCTGCTGCCTTCTTGGGAGGGGCTATAAATAGCTCCTTGGAGAACGTTTTCCATAATTAGCTTTTCACTTCAAGTGAACTATGTGTAATGAATTTCATATCACTAAATGTTCTTCCTGGGCAAAGTACGTGGTAGGTTATGTATGTGTTAGTATAGAAACAACTATTCAAATAGCATTTGAGCAGAAGTCAGAGAGTTCAAAAAAATAAGACAGAATTGGAAGCCACTTTGGAAAACGAACTGAAAATGCCCATTTAGGGTCTATGTGCTCTTACTAACAGATACATGTAAACGCAGTAAACTGCCCCTTCTTAGTTGTTACATGGGACATGAGCTGAGAACCGCTAAAGACAATGGCCACTTGTGTGTCACCCCAGCTGTCTTTCTGCCCTGTTCTTAAAGCATGCTCCTCGCACTTGCTGGAGAAGCGCATGTCTCAACAGCTTGCCCGTGCCTTCATGAATGCCGCTAGAAGCAAACACCTTACAGAGCTGACGTGATTTCTTCTACGCTGTATGTGCTTTCGCTCTGACTCTACGATCGCTTTGAAATCCTCTCTGCTAATTGCAGGAGCTGAAAAGCCCCTCCCATCCTTCTGGCACATTTACAGCTCACGCACATTTGCATCCCTGGAACCTTCCTCTCCATCCCCCCCTCCCTCCAGCTCCCAGAACCTAGTACACAAAAGACTTCTCTCTTCCATTCCAATTTTCTCCATGCTTCAAGGCCAGTGTTTCTTCCACATTTCACAGGCCCACCCAAGATGGCTGTTAGTTTAAGGTGGGGTGGTTTAAATACTCCCTGGGAACCCTCATGATTTGAGCTGAGTACTGCCCCAAGAAAACAATCTGGTTGCAATGAGAAAGGCTAACACTCCCAGCCACTACATTAACCAAGAAGGGTGACCAGAGGTATGAGCTTCCTCCCTTGGAGGGCGCAGGGGGACCCTCACTTCTCCCACTCTTATGGGCCAAGAGAGGGAGGCTTGACCAGTACCCAAACTTTCCTTTTCCCCACAGAAGCTGGCTCTCTTTCCCAACCCATAGCCTAGAGCTGGTTTGAACCTCACACATGTTTACAAAAGGACACTCCCATCCCACTATCACCAAAGTCCAAACAGTGCCCTTGGCGGGGTGCCAATATACCAATAACACACATATTGACCCACTGACTTTCTTTCCTTCTATGAATTGTCAGGACTGGGAGTTGCTCTTCTGCCAATTCCGATCCTTCATCCTGGAATGCTATTTCAAGCACTTGGAAGATAGCCCCGCCTCAAGAATGGAATAAAGGTATTAATAACTAGGGGACCGAGAGGACCAGAGAAAACAGAGACAAGAGGCATGCAGGACGTAGCAGCACATGTGGTTTAGCATCACTTCCTTATCCAGCAAGAGCTCCGGGAAAGTGAACGATGCCTCCAGTAAGCTTTGTGTTGCATCCCACATAGCTGAGTGCTGGAGTGGGCGGGAGGGAGCGTGGGCTTGGCAGTCTTTGAGCCAGGATCAGACCCTGCTCTACCACATATGTGCCAAGTGACTGGGGGCACCTTGAGCCTCTCTCAGTCAGATTCCCTATCTGTTACCTGGAAATCATAAATCATTTTTTTTTTACAGGGCTTTGCGAAGACGAAATAAGGTAATGCAAATACCTGGCACGTAAGTATTAGATAAATGTTACCTTCTAGTTCTGCAAACATGATTTTAAAAAAAATATATTTTTTAAAAACCCTCTTATGCAGACAATGGAATGTTATTCAGTGCTAAAAAGATGTGAGCTATTGAGCTATGAGAAGACGTGGAGGAGGCGTGCCTGGGTGGCTCAGTTGTTAAGCATCTGCCTTCAGCTCAGGTCATGATCTCAGGGTCCTGGGATTGAGCCCCGCATCGGGCTCCGTGCTCAGCGGGAAGCCTGCTTCTCCCTCTCCCACTGCCCCTGCTTGTGTTCCCTCTCTCTCTGTCTCTCTCTCTGTCAAATAAATAAAATAAAATCTTAAAAAAAAAAAAAGACGTGGAGGGAACTCAACAGCTTTTTACTAAGTGAAAGAAGCCAATCTGAAAGGCTACCTACTATGTGATTATATGACATTCTGGAAAAGGCAAAACTATGGAGACAGTAAAAAGATCAGTAACTGTCAGGGGTTAGTGGGGAGAGAAGGATGAATAGGTGGAGCACAGAGGATTTTTAGGGCAGTGAAAAATATTCCTCTGTATGAGACCATAATGGTAGATGCAGGTCATTATACATTTGTTCAAACCCACTGAGTGTACAACTCCAAGAGTGAACCCCGATGTAAACTATGGACTTTGGGTGATAATGATGTGTCAGTGTATGTTCACTGATTGTAACAAATGTCCCAATCTGTTGGAAGAGGGAGTCAGGCAATATACTCGAACTTGGCACTTTCTGACCAATTTTGTTGTGAACCTAAAACTACTCTAAAAAATTAAGGCTATTTTTTTAAAAGATTCTCTTTAGAAGAGAAATAAATAGGACCTAAAATCAAAATTTATTATTAGAGAAAATGTACATGAAGGGACTTCCTCAAGGGGCTTAACTATAAGGAAAGATGATTCTCAGGTGCCCATACTGTCAATAGTCTTACCATATCTTTCTCGTGTGTGTGTGTGTGTGTGTGTGTTGTGTGTGTGTGTCGTGTGTTTGTATGCATGCACATACACATGTACCATTTCCTCTTGTGGTCCCCAAAAGCAGTGCAGTTAACTGGTGGGAACTGGCTGAGGCTTTGGGGCTTTGTCACCTCCAGACTCTTCCAGCCCACATTTCCTCCGCAGGTCCTCCACACCAGCTTTATACAGCAATCTTTCTTATTCTCGGGTTTGCCAACCACATGATCTAATAGGCACAGGTGCCAACTCTTCACCCTACCAGGCGGGCTGCACAAGGCCTTGATTGTCTCCTGGTAGCATCCTCAGGGCCCACAAGAGAGCCTGCTGCAGGGAACGAATCACCACCCTGCACTTTCACCCTGCGAAGCTTCAGCAGAACTGAAGTGTTCAAATTCTCACCTTGATGATTTCAATCGCAAGGTGGACATTCTTGAATCTTCCTTCTATAGGTGTCCAGAAGCCCTGGCCTCTGAGTCATTCAGGCTCTGGTTACTGGGCTCTGAGCCCTCTTCTTCATTTTCATACTGACCCCACTTGCCCTTCTGTCTCAGTTGCAACACTTCTCTTCCCTAACATGATATTACCCTACTTGACGATGCCTGGTATTGTGTTTTCTTTTTCTTTTTCACTGGAAAGTGAAAACTGCTACTCAGAGTTAAGAATCCATAAAGGGGTTTCCAGGTGTCCAGAAAAGGAAGAAGGCCCTCTATCTTATGACTATTCAGAAAAACTGTGATGATGTCATTTGGCAAAGAACCCTGTGCTTGTTGTCTACCCTCGAGTTTCTGTTTCGTTTACTGACTATACATACCTAACGTGGGTCCCAAGCCTTGAGCTAGCGCTGTAATTATTGGAATAGCCCACACATTCTTGCCTGTATGTAGCACCACATATGGACACCTATAGTGTATGTATTTTGAGAATTTAATTGGATAAATGTTTTAAATTAGGACAGGCCACAGATTCAACTTTTACGATGGAAAAGAACTTCCAGTTACATTGCAAAAACTGAATTGTTTCACTGATCTTCAAAGATTGATATAATTGCAACTAAAAAATTTGACCCTCCCCTCCATAAATTTTGATTCTTTGAAAAAATACCTGAGGTTCCTGGATACTCTACTGCAGCATTCAACGGCTAAAGCCATGTTCTTTTAAAGGACTAACTACATGAGACTTGAGAATTTCCCCAAATTGGCAATGTAGTTTTGAAAGGTTCTTTTGCTCCATGCTGCCCATTTTGAATAACGTGTAGGTTATGATCTATTTTGACTTTGTTTTCTAGTTGATGAAAAAGCCTAGCATCAATGTCACCTCCTCCAAGAAGCTCACCCGATTCCTTCCTTTGAACCCGCATGGCATTTTGTTTCTGCCACTAGCCGTATTTGGCCTCATCTATATCCTTGCCTCTACCCTGCAAATCCTTCTTGTACAGAACGGCTGTCAAGCTCCCCTTGATCCCTCACAGACCAAGGCCCAGCCTGACTCATGGACGCTGCCAATAAAAGGAATGGAACTGTCAAATGATAGAATGAACAGAAGGTAAACTTTCCTCTTTGGCTCTCTACATTTTGGGGGAAGGGCACATTCTTCTGAGGCCCCTGCTTGTGCTCTAGTCCTGATTGGGTTCTGTGCTGCAGACTCCACTTCCTGTTTTGGTCAGACAGATGTCCTACCTGTAGGATTAACACTAGGAGATGAGATGGAGTCTGGAATGAGTGCTACAACTACATATACATCATCTCCATTTTTAAGAGACAGAAACCACACATTTGGTAGGATATCCTACTGGGCAACAGGTACAAACAGTAGCAAAAACATTTGTTGCACTGCAGAATTATTTGATGCATTATTACTGTAGGTCATTCGTTTCCTAAAAGATCATTTAAGGATTGTTCAACTAGTTCCCAAAAGGGAGGAGGAGGGAGTTGGAATCTCTTTCAAAGCAAGAAAGGAAGGGAGGTGGCTTTCAAGTCGGCATTGAATCGGGTTAAAAGCACATAACTTTATCCTTTAGCAGATATTAGGACCATGCTTTAAGAGCAGGGCAAAACCTACTTGCCTGAAGAAAAACAAAGAAAAAAAATTTTTTTTTTCCTTTTGGAAAGGGAGGGACTTCAAAACCATAATGTGCCAAATGCCTCCTTCTCCTTGAAAAGCCCTCCAAGTCAGAAGCAAGCCTAAGGCTTCTCTTAGGATGCTCAAAGTTCCTTGCAGCTGATTATTTTTCAGGAGGAGAATTAGACAAAAATAATACAAGTGGGAAATAAAGAGAATGACCTACTTTACACGGGGGGAGAAAGGAGCTCTGTGTGAGCGTTTTGATCTAATTGACGGTGTGGGGTTGCATGCCCAAATAAGGCGCTGTTGGTCGGGTCTGCGCGGGAGAGGGCCTATCTTGAACTCGAGCGGGGAGAGGATAAAGCAAGGGCCCTGGAACTGAGTGGGCAGCGAACCCCAGCACACTGACCCGACTGGTGTTCAGAGGAAGTGCCCTAGGAGATTCCGTCTGACCACAAAACCAAGTATGATAGAAAAAGACTGGCGGGGGCGCCTTCCCTTCCAGGGCTACCTGCTGGAATGTGCGAGGGACCAAGGGACCTCTGAAAAAGGCTGCTGGGTGCACAGCACTGCGCCAGGCGCTGAACTTAGGTGATGTTAGGAAAGAGGTGACCTCTCGGGGGTAGGGGACCTCTCCCCTCCTTTGGGCTTCTCCCCAGGCGCCTCCACGCGGTGGAGGGAAGTCTGCGAGCCCAGAGGAACCTGGTCACTGTTGCGGGACACAGGATCTCCCCTTTTCACCCCTCGCTGTCTCGGAGCCCCGCAGAGTAGGGGCTCAAATCACCGCTCCTGGCTCCAGGGACTATTTATGTGCATCTGTCTCGGTTCGGCGTTTGCTGCAGGAGCCTTGGTGAAAGCCTCCGTGTTTGCTCGCGCGCGCGCCGCTCCAGCTTCTCCTTTTCTTGGATTCTCGCCTGTCTCCTCCCACAGAGGAAAAAAAAAAAAGGTCACGTATGTTTGGAAAAATATGTAGGTCAGTGGAACATTTCCTGCACTGGTGCAAAAGGAGTGGAGGGCAGCGGGGGAGGGGAGGGAGAAGCAGAGCGGAGCTCTGAGGGCGCGCTCCGGGCCATAGCCCCCCACCCCACGTGCTTCTGCCTGGGGCGGGGGGGTCAATTAGCCGGTTCCTTTCCTTCCTTGACCCATTTTCCGGACCGGCTATGTTCGCCTTGGAAGCAACACCGTTTACTCCTCCCCAGCAGGCGCTGCGGTCCTCCGCGGAACAGCGCTCGCCAGCTTTCTCCCCCAACCCCAGTGTCCCAACTGCCCCCTCCCACCCCGCCCGGCCTCCACCGCTCATTGAGAAATCGCAGTGGTCCGAGCGCAGAGACGCGCCCTGTGTCCGGCCTCTGTCTCCGCGCGCAGACCTGCCCCGCTAGGACGGCGTGGAGGGGACGACAGTCGTGTACTCGTCCCCCTCTCCCCCATCGCACGGGACAGCGGGGTGGCAGCGGGCACGGCGAGGGTGTCTGCCCTAGGCAGGGGGGGAAGATTCCCTGCCACCCCCGGCGACAACTTTAACGGGACTTCGGCTGGCAGCCCCGCGTCCACCTACCTGCCCTCTCGGCCAGTTCACCTCTAAGCACACACCCCCCCCACCCCCACCCCGCGCCCAGTCCTGACCCCGCGCCCCAGGCCGGACTTCGCCGCGCGTCCCTGGCAGCCCAGCAGAGGCGGCGACGGCCTCGGGCGCGCGGGTGTCTGCGCCGCCCAGAGGAGCTGGGGGTCCGGGGTGGGGGGGGGGGTCGCAGGATGCGAGTCCTAGGCTGGGTCGGGGCCAAGGCCCGGCGTGCGACCAGAAGAGACCCGGCAGCAGGAGCGGAGGGAAGGAGGAGGAGGCGAGAGAGGAGGAGGAGGAGGAGGAGGAGGAGGAGGGAGGAGGGAGGGAGGAGGGAGAGGGAGGAGGAAGAGGCGGCGGCGGCTGTCCCCACCCGCTCTGCGTGCGGAAGAGTTTGCCGCGCGAGCAGCCGGCCTCCCGCAGGAGCCGAGGGACCCGCGCGGCGGCGGCCGGGAAGCAGCGGCCGCGTAGCTCAGAGACCCGCAGCCGCGGTGGCGGCGGCGGCGGCGGCGGCGGCGGCAGTAGCGAGAGCAGCGCCTCCCGCCGCCGCCCAGGAGGAGCTCGCCGCGCCCGCTCGCCGCCTCGGCTCCCAGCGGCGGCGGCGGCGGCGGCGGCGGCGGGAGGCGCGTCTTCCCGGCCCAGTCCGCGTCCGGCCCCGCGGGGTCGCCCCGGCCAGCTCCGAGGTAAGGAGCCGCGCCCGGGGATGCGGGGGGCCCGGGGTGGGAGTCCGTGCGTGCAGGGTCGCGGGACTCGGTCACCTGCTAGCCGGCGCCGTGGACGCCGGGGCCAAAGGGGCGCTCAGGCACGGGGCTGCGCGGGGCAGGGGTCAGGGGCGCAGGATGGTGGGGCCCCACCCCCACCGCGGGTCCCGCCGCCCGGGACAGCGCGTCTTGTAGGACTGCAGCGGCGGCCGGGTTGGTGTGCTTCGTGGGCGTCTCGCCATAGGAAGCGGGGGACGAGGCACCCCCAACCTCAGGATTTGGGGGAGCTCAGAGGGTACCGTCGGGGTGGCTAGAGGCCGTGCCCAGGTAGCAGCCTAGAGGGTTGCCCTGTAGCCTCTCTGAGCCCCATCTCTCGCCTTCGCGAAGAGTGGGGAGCCGGGGAGCCCTGGGGAGTGCGGCGTGCGTGCCCCGGGCCCGCGATCTCTCCGGGTCCCTTAGGTCGGATTTGTTTCCGGGCCTTACTGGGTACCCAGTCTGCCCCCTGCACGTTTAGAGAACGCGGAGCCTGGCTCTTCGCTTCGCCTGGCCACCGCTTCCCAGGTTGGATGCCAGCGTGTTGTTTTGATAGGAGGTGTGCCCCCTCCCCGGGCGGAGGAGGGAGGCGCACCTTTGACCTTTCTATAGAGTTGCGCAGGGTCGTTAAACCGGGGGGGGGGGGGGGGGAGGGCGGGTAGGGACAGGTGCCAAGGGGCTAAATTAAAAACTAACCCCGCTCCTCTGCCTGCCACTCCTTAACTGCTCAAGGTAAGAAAGTTTGTTTTCAGCCCTGTGATTCATAAATAATTAGTAACCAGTTTTGTAGATTAAGCAAGATGGAAACCTTAAAAATACGCACTTCCAGAAAGTCTAAAAACTACCATGGTTGTATCCGGGAAGCTTTAGATCAGAAAGTTAAAAGCCCCGGGATTCAACAGGTGTTCAGAAGGGGTCCGAGAGGGGAAAACCCTACCTGTTTGTCTTTAGTACCTGCTGCTTTATTATCGTGCCCCAAATTCATTAAATTGGTTGGCCTGTTTCTTTACAGGTAAAATATTGAGTAGTTATTAATTAGCAGAGACGAACTGGTCATTTGTGATCATTTGGAACCCAAACCTTCGTTTCCTTAATAGGAGGGTTTTCCCTGTTTGGACTTTGCAGATAATTAGCTCGAAAGCAGTTCCTGGCAAGGTGTAGCTCTGTCCACACCTCTCTCTATCTAACACTAATTTAGTACCTGACCGGTGAATTGACCAACTAATTATGGCTTGCATTAAAGCAGAGCTGTCCTTCTTGGGTGGGAAGTGACAGTTCAAAATTCAAGGGCAAGTACTAGGTCTTTCTGCCACAACGATTTCCTTAAAGGGAAAGTTTGGCAAAAATAACCCCAAAATGGGGGTGCCTGGATGGCTCAGTCGCTAGGCATCTGCCTGCAGCTCAGGGCATGATCTCTGGGTCCTGGGATGGAGCCCAATCTTGCGCTCCCAGCTCAGCGGGGAGTCTGCTTCTCCCTCTCCCTCCTCCCTGCTCATTCTCTCTCTCTTTCTTTTTCTCTCTCTCAAATAAATAAAACCTTAAAAAAATAACCCTAAAATGTATTTTAAAATAACCCCCGAATAAATATCATGTTTAAAGGCGTTATTCTGACTAGGGCCACTATTTTTGCAAAAGTAAAAAAATAATAAAATTTTAAAATCTGTGTTTCATTACACAGCTAAACCAGGACCCATAGAAGTATTGGCATTTCTCAGCAGTCTTCTTAAACATTTAGTTAGAAATAAAGTGTGCACCATAAAGACATTCAATACTTGTCTTCCATCTCCCAGAGAGATGGGGAGTGTGGCTTAAAAGAATTGTAAATGTGCTGCTTTTAGCCATTTTCCTCTGGGAAATCGATGCCTCTGTTTATTTGCTGATCTGTCCCGCCGTGCGCGACCATAGAATTGGTTTTATTCTTACTATTCCCCAGAGTGACTCCTGCGGAGATGAGAGAAGGGACTTATTCTGGAGGAAATATGTTATTAATAAAACGTTACCCCCTAAAGAGTTAAACGTGCCAAGAAAAGAACCAAGTGAGGCTTTACTAATTAGTGTGATGAAAAAAAATTCCCTGATATGATGAGAGTGTTCAGATGGTGACTAAAGAATTCATCTTTATGTAGAAAATAATGATTGTTTTTAAGCATGTTTGGTTGTTTTAAGAGTTTGGGTCCTTTTTACTGTTTCTGGCTGTTTAATAATGAAAATGATAAAAATAATGAAAATGGTAAAAATAATGAAAATAGTAAAAAAAAAAAGACCCACATTATGTGATGTCTGTCATTATTAAGTTGAATTAATCTTATTTTTTGAACCATCTTTCTTAACTCTTGGTAATCTTTGTAACTGGCTCTTCATCCTGCCACTTGATTTCAGGTTACAAATTCAAAATTAGTGATTTGTTCAGATTAAAATAATACTGCATGCACATACCTTTTATATGATCATCTGTATCTGTTAATTTTTTTGAAGTCTGTTTTGAACCTTAAGAACCCAAAGGGCTAAGTCCTTTTTCCTAATTTTTCAAACAAGTATGTATCTTGTTCTTCACGTGAAAAAGTCAGTTTTTTCATTGTGATCAGGACACTGATTGTCCCATGCTGATCCCATGTAAGCGGTGACATCTCTTTCCCAAGAGAGGTCAAATTACAAGGTGTTGAAAATAGCCCAGTGACTCAGTATACTTGGCTGCTTTACACCAGCGGTTTAATTGGCTGCATCATAGAAGCATCTAATTGAGTTTCACATTTAAATAGTGGAAATGATACTTGATGCATTATTTGCTTACACAATGTTAATTAGCATGTTCCTGATCTTCATTCTATTTGTAGCAAAGATGGGAGGTCTGGGCCTGCCACATTCATATTCCCCACAGCATCTCATCCCTATGAGGCCTTGTTCATAATAGATGCTCAATAAAGAGGTGTAGGCAATGAGCTGAATTGCTGATGAGAGTTATCTAAAGGTTAGAAATTTGTGAATGCTAATGGAGTACTTAACTATGAGTAACTCAAGTTTAAATCTGATGATGATTAATAGTACCTTAGAGAACTAAATAAGCACTTATTAAATGTGAACATTTGTTGAAAAGAATTTCTAAACGAAGTCGTTAGCTAGGACACTACTGTTGCTCACTGAATTCTTTGACATTGGGGACCAGTGGGCATTGCAAGCGAAGTGTTGTCTCTGAGGTAAAGTTCCCTCAACGATCACCTGAACTTCTGTGGGTCATAAAACAATGTGTGGTTTCCATCTGATGATGCAGAATAGAAAGGAGAGAGCTTAGCTTCTACACTGGTGTGAGAAAAACAGTGTATTAAACAAGCTGGAAGGTGCCAAACATCATGTCTCAAACTTTACAGTGCATGTGATTTCCTGGAGATCTTGTTAAATGTACATGCTGACTCAGCACATCCGGGTTGGGAGCCAAGATTCTGCATTTCTCACAAGCTGCCAAGTCCTCCTGATGCTGTGAAACACCAGCAAAGTTCTGGAATACACTTAATTCAATTCAGCCTATATTTACTGAGCACCTACTACATGGTAGGCCCAAGTAATAGAAAAATAAAGAATATGGGACATCTCTGCCCCTAAGGAGCTGACCAGGAAGAGAAAGAGAGATTCTTTCTAGACTGAAAATGAGGTCCTGGACCAGAGAAGGGCCCAGGAAAGGAGATTTTCTGGTAGGGCTTCCACATTGCTGACCTTGACTTCTAGCAAGTCTTCTTTGAATGGAAAGCTTTGTGATCTGGCAGAAAATAAAATGCAGGTCTTGAAATCACACAGACCTGGGGTAGCTAATGGTACTCTGCTTGGATACTGTGTGACTTGGAGCAACTTTTTTTAACGTCTTTGAGCCTCAGTGTCCTGGTCAGAAAAATAGTGGGAATAATGCTTCCCTGGTCAAGTTGGTAGGATTACCAGTAAAGGACAAGTGTTAGGTATAACAAAAGTGATTGTTTTTATTCTTGTCGATGGGAAGGAGGGGGCTGTAGGCAAGAGGAAGAAGAGGTTCCTAAAATATTTTCCCATGTAGCTCACCAATTAGAGATTTGATCTGGTTAACCAACAAACCCAAGGTGAGCAGTAGAGAACCAGCCGAGGGCTGGAGGGTGGGCAGCTGTGGAGGTTCATCAGATGCAAAACAATTTTTTGGAGCATGCACATCTCCACTCTTCTCCTGTAGGGCCCTGGCTTCTGGTCAGCCGTGGTGATACCCTTCCAGCGGTATATTTACCTGAGGCTGTTTGTGGTGCTTAGTCAGTAGGTTCCATTGATCAAGACAACCGGTGGGGGCGCCTGGGTGGCTCAGTTGTTTCGGCGTCTGTCTTCGGCTCAGGTCACGATCCCAAGGTCCTGGGATCGAGCCCCATGTTGGGCTCCCTGCTCAGCCGGGGGCCTGCTTCTCCCTCTGCCTCTGCCCTCCGCCCCACCTCCCACTTGTGCTCACTCCCTCTCTCTCTCCCTCTCTCTCTATCTCAAATAAATAAATAAAATCTTTAAAAAAAGACCAACTGGTGTTCATGCAGTCAGTCACTCCTTCAAAATATGGTTCAGAGGGAAGGGCCAGTACCTTTCTTCTTTGAGGGGCACTGGTGCCTTCCCTGGTAAGGCACTTTTAAGGAAGGATTAAGCCATCAGCGAACCCTTTTCAGTTTGGATGAGTTACCAGCAATTAGTGCAGGGTGTGTCAGAATTCATCAGGCAGACGTTTTATACTTTATGCTCTGAGATGATTGTTTCCTCTCGACATCTGGGAAAGATGGATATTCTAAGGCAGTGGTCTCTAGCACCGTGATCTTAGGGGGGTAATCTGGGAATCTGGATGACCCTCAAAATACTTCAACAATGCTCTCTATTTTATACGAATACATATATACATGCATACATATATATTAGATTTGTATATATTAAATACATAGAGATATAGATATTTTATATATATGTATATATACACACACACATATTAGAGTTCTGTTTATTATTTGCAAAGGAGATTTTGCTGCTACCGTTCCCGCTCCATGTCTCCCTGCCTAAAATAAACCTTGCAAACCAAGTTGTAAGAGAACGCCAATGGTCATTTGATGTGTGGGGGAAGGAAAAGTAGAGGAAAGATTGGAGCCAAGGCAGTCCTTTGGGAGGTGGAGGGGTAACAAAGGAGAGGAAGGACGGCAACAAGCATGAGAGCACCCAGAATGGAGGTCAGGGCAGTGGCAGGGCCAGAGGGTGGGAGGTGGGAGCCAGGGACCCACCTTTGTGGACTGCTGCCTTGCAGAAGGCCGGGAGGATTTTGTTCCTGGGTCTTTGGGAGTAATCCAGACTTCCAGTAGACCCAAGCCCATCTAAAGAAAGGCAAATGATAGAGCTGAGCAGCCTCATTCTTCCCCCCTCCGGAACCAAAAAAATGGCACTGCACAACTTCACAAAGGATATCTGGGCCCCTTGAAAGTCAAACTACGGAGAACAGGAGAACATTTTTAAAATTATTATTTTTTAGTTATAAAAGTATGTGTAACTTTCGGAAAACATAGAAGAAAGCGAAGATCGTGAAGATCGCTTGCAGCCTCAAGGTGTATTTCCTTTAGGGCTTTTCTCTATGCATTGAATGTTTTTGTAATGTTAGACTTTTCAAAAAATATAATCTCAGGGCTCCTGGCTGGCTCAGTTAAGTATCTGCCTTTGGCTCAGGTCGTGATCTCGGGGTCCCGGGATCGAGCTCAGCTTTGGGCTCCCTCCTCAGCGGGGAGTCTGCTTCTCCCTCTCCCTCTGCCCCCCTTCCCCCTCTCAAATAAATAAATTAAATATTTAAAAAATATGTGTATAATCTCGTAAAAATTCACATAATATAAGGCCATCTCTAGTAAAAAGCTCCCCTTTACAGTCTGTGCCCTACAAGAGTTGTTCCTCTTTTTGTGCCTGGCAGAAACCTGGTTTTGCTCTAGTGTCTACCACGCTCCCGTGTGTCTCAGGGGTAAATCCTGATTGGCCAAAGCTACCCTGGGTGGGCCTGCTGTCCTTGCCAGTGATTGGCTCAGTGTGAGCATGTGGACTTCGTTCTGGCCAATAAAGCATGAGGGTGGGTCCCTGGGAAGCCTCCCTGGCCCTTCAAATGAGGCAAGAGGCGGAGGCAACCCATTTCTTCTTCTGGCCACGCAATGCTTGTAAGTGGGGCCGCCTGTAAGTGGGGCCGCCATCAGCCACCAGAGTAGGCTAGGCCAGGTCCCAGCTGACCTGCCAAAGAATGCAAAGGTGAAGAATTGGCCTCCATAGTGCCCTTGACCTTCTGAATTAGCCAGCAGAGTCTCTGTTTTGGGCTGTTTGGGAGATCCTGAAACCTCCCTGAACACTTAAAGCAGGTCAAGTTAGGTTTTTGTTAGCTGTAGCCAAAAGCATCCTAACCAACACACCCGGTACATAGCTCTCCACGCTTCTCAGGAGATGAACCATCGGGGTGTATTCTGCTAGTTCTTTTCCCGCGCATTTACATATATACCCATTTAAGTATGTTTTCTTTTTAAACTAAGAACTTATTTCATGCATTTTACGTAGTGACTTTTTTGGGGGGGTCATTTCTTATAGCTACTTCATTCTTTTTAAGGGCTACATAGTCATACTCAGAAGTATAATTTATTTAACCCATTGTTAAACGTTTATTGTGCTCTTTCCACTTCCTTGCTCTTATAGGCCATGTTGTCTTAACTTCCTTATCTGTATGTCTTCGAGTACAGTCCAGATATTTCTAATTCAGGGATTACTAGGCGGGAGGGGATTTCTGAGTAAAGGGGCACATCTGTTGGATGGATAGATGCTACCAAATGGATGACTCCAATCGCTGTGTCTATGCCCTTCCCACCCACCCACCCACATCTGAACCAGCACCACCCATTACCAGTCTCTTGAATCTCTTTTATGCATTTTCACATGCCTCACATCATACCATTTATATTTTTCCATTCTGGTTGGTCGCCTTAATCTGAACATAGGCATTTCCCCATGTCATTAAACATTCCATGTAAACATAATTTTAATGGCTGCATGACAGTTCATGATGATCATTTTTGGAGTGTTCTAGTGGTTTGTGAGGACACAAGAGAATATTTGATATTTGAAAAAGTAAATAGACATCATCAACCTTGCAATCATCTGGAAAGAGTCCTAAAAATGGTATTAGGAGACATACCCTTCTATGATCTCTTTCCAAGAAAACTCTGAGGACATGGCCTTCTAAACCCTTCTCATCCAGTCAGACAGCAGGCTGCCCCAAGCGTTTCTAAGAAGTTTTACTCTTTCTGGGATCTGTAGGGTTTACACCCTGACAGATATTCATTCTCTGAATATACAGAAGTCACTTAAACAAATACTTTGTGAGGGGTGCTTGGGTGCCACAGTCGGTTAAGCATCCAACTCTTGGTTTGAGCTCAGGTCATGATCTCAGGGTCATGAGATTGAGGCCTGCATCGGGCTCTGCGCTCAGTGCAGAGTCTTCTTGAGAGTCTCTCTCCTTCTGCCCCTCCTGCTCGTGCTCTCTCTCTCTCTCTCAAATAATAAGGCTTTAGGGGCACCTGGGTGGCTCAGTCAGTTAAGTGACTGCCTTTGGCTCAGGTCAGGGTCCCGGGGTCCTGCTCAGCGGGGAGACTGCTTCTCCCTCTCCTCCCGGCTCATGATCTCTGTCGCTCTCTCTCTCTCTCTCTCAAATAAATAAAATCTTTTAATAAATAATTATTTAATAAATAAATAATTTTAATAAATAAGTAAATCTCTAAAAAACACTTTGTGCATTGCCTGGCACGTACCTGAAATGTGAGTTTGTTGTAGTCTTTGAAATTTTCCAATTCTGCCAAAGACGACAGGAAAGCAAATGGGATAGATGGAGCTCATAAAGGATTTTCATCACATTTTTTTTCTCCTTAAATCAGAGAAGAAAATCTAATGTTCCCAGTATTGGGATAATTCCATTTCCAGTCTGGGGCCTGATCATTGGTCCTCTTTGTGGGCCTACATTCCCCTTGGGCTAGTTTCACTAAGAGCCCATTGCAGTGAGATTCGGATTTGTTGTTAGTGCTCGGAAAAGTCCAGTATTGTTTTTTCAATTTCAGAACTACCTTCGATTTTCCACCGTTCTGTTTTGCAAGGCTAAGGCCTCTTTAGAAATAGGCAGCGTGCAACAGGTGTAAACATTGCAGTGCCTGTGCTCAGCCTGCCTACTGACACAGTGGGGGCGGGGGGAGCTGGAGAAGCGGTTCTGAGGAGGTGGCTGGGGGACGGGGAAGAGCCCATCCAGGTTGCCTGTTTGCCACATCGACACCTTCGTCTGGGCCGTCTGTGAAAGACACGGCCTGCAGTGCAGTCCCTGCATAAGATGCCTGCTCTTCTGAAGACCACGACCCAGTGAAACTGAGGAAAACTTTAAAACCCCCGGTTTGGGGGGTGCGTGTGTGGTTGGAGTGGGGGCAGGCCTGTCATGTGGGATGTTACCAAGAACAATTGCCGTGCAGCTCCGGGCTATCAGTTCATCTCAAGACCCAAAACAGACGTCATTGCTGAGCTTGCCAAGGCTTCCATGGTCAAGGGGGATTTTATTTGTATTGCTTCTCCTCCCCTTTGCTTCACAGCGGTTGTGAGAGAGAGAGATGCAGGCGCAAAAGATTCGCATGGCAGTTTTGAAGAGGTTTTATGATCTCTCAAGTTAGAGAACTTGTTTCTATTTCTAATCATGTGTAGCCCTTGGCTGATGAGCATCTCTTGGATTTCTGGCTCAGGACAAACTGATTTCATTGGAGGTAAGAAAGCTGCTTGTTTCGGAGCTGCTTCCGCGACTTTGCCGCAACACTTCCGCTCTTGGCCTCTGTCTCTATCCTGAATGGTCAGGTGGCCTCCTCGTTCCTCCGGGTCCTGGGATCATGGGAGCACTTGTCACACTTGTCGTCGCAGAAGCATTTCTGGAATTGATGGCTCACTCCCACCCACCAGGTTTACCCACCAAAGGAGCTGGAGCTGGGTGTTTGCAGATGGCCGGGGGGGGGGGGGGGGGTTGGTTGGTACATAGCTCATAAAAACCCTCTATCCTTGGACTTTCTTCTTTACTTTTTTTTTTTTTTAAGATTTTATTTATTTATTTGACAGAGAGACACAGCGAGAGAGGGAACACAAGCAGGGGCAGTGGGAGAGGGAGAAGCAGGCTTCCCGCTGAGCAGGGAGCCCGATGCGGGGCTTGATCCCAGGCAGGACCCTGGGATCATGACCTGAGCCGAAGGCAGACGCTTAACGACTGAACCACCCAGGCGCCCCTCTTCTTCTCTTTCATCTGATCAAGAAACCACCACTTTTGGAGATTGTGTCTGGGGGAGCACAGAACCCCTCGATTTAGAGCTGTACTTGGCCTTGATGAAACAGCCCCCTCCCCTGCATTATGCATCCCATTCTTCCCCCTTCTTTGCTGTCATTCACCACCACCCCCGCCAAGCAAGCCGACTCTTAGCTCCTGGCGCCCTGCGTCCTTCACCTGCTCTTGAGTGAGCCCTGGGGTCTGGCCTGGCAGTGGCCCCAGCTGCCACTCTCTGTCGGTCCGGTCTTGCTTGGACACAGCCACCAGAATCACTGCCCCTGTCCATATGTGTGCGTGCCATTCTCACGGCCACGCTGGGCTCAGGCCGGGGGCTGTGAGCCCCGCTGTGCCCCTGGTACCTCCTGTGGGGGCAGGCGCCTAGGTACATGTACAGGTACACACCTGTACCTGTTCCGGGCTGCCCCACGACAGATGGGACCCACTCGACAGTGTCTAAGGAAGCACAACGGCGCCCCGCTCCCTCCACGGGGCCTCAGAGCAACTTGAGTCTGGCTCTCCGCTGGGGACAGCTCCTCGGTGATCCTGGCCCCTGAGTTCTCTAGAAACCTGCTCCAGATGCTCGCCTGGGAGGTTTCCTGGCTGTTCCTGCCCTGGCACTTCTTTGCTCCTCCTCAGCCAGGGCCTGCTGCTGGGGCCACACAGCTCCGGAGGCACCGTTCGTTCCCCCGTGTGCCACCGAAGCAACTGTGCTGGGCGGCCGGGGGGCTGGCTCCAGTTTGTGCCGCACGCATGTGGACTCGGGCTGTCTGGGGTATGCAGAGTGATGCGACGGGAAAATCTGTGACCCTTCCAACTGTCTGGTGGGTTTCTTCTCTCTTTCACCTCCCAGTGACTGGGCCAGTGGCAGTCTCTCCTCACACACGGGACTGTTGCAGCTAACCCCCTGCAGAGACCTGTGTTGGCCCCTTAGTGGCAAAGACCCAGGAGAGAGTGGTGGTGCCTAATGAAGGAGACATTGTGCTTAAATTTTTATTTATTTTAATCTTTTAAAAGATTTCATTTATGTATTTGACAGAGAGAGAGAGAGAGAGACAGAGCTAGCGCACAAGCAGGGGGAGCGGCAGAGGGAGATGGAGAAGCAGGCTCCCCGCTGAGCAGGGAGCTGGATGCAGAGCTCCATCCCAGGACCCTGAGATCATGCTTAAAACTGTGAAAGAAGAACAGTTCCTTTTGTGTTCCCAGTGTCTATGAAGGTGTGCCGTGTTTGCATGAGTTAGCTGTTCCGTGTGGCCAGCCGTTTAACCCATATGTACAGAATCTCCTGTTTCTGTCTTGCCGTGTGTCCAAGTACGTAGCTCTATTAAGCGGCGGAGTCTCATTTCTCAGTTTGTGCTACTGGGGGTGGTATCATTAGCATGAACTTACTTGAGGCTATGTTTGTGTTTTCTAGCAGTTTGCATTCGGCAGCTCTTGTATGTATTGTTTATATGAGCTACCTATAAAAACACTCAGCCTTTTCCTCCGGCGCGGCAGCGTTGACCCATGACCTGACTTTAAAGCATAGCGTGTGAGTGGCCGTCACCGTATGGGCCGGCAGCATCTTAAGTGGTTTGATGAAGATAGCTTGTGGCCTGTAGCAGGAAGCCTTGGCACCCTGACATGGTCGCCATGGCCAAGTGACCTTGGCGAGTCACAGACACCCCAAAACTGAGTCCCTTCATCTATAAAAGGGAGATATTAATACTAAACATGAAAATCAAGAGGCGAGACTGTCCATTACAGTGAAAAGTAGTGGTGCTATTTTTGTCACTCGCTGCTGAGACTAGCTCATCCCTCAGACTCCCCACACACCACCATTTCCACCAATAAATGCCAGCCTCAAGGTGATTTCTTTTTGAATGAAGTGCTTGCTTTTTTCCAACAAGGTACACGCTAGCAATTAAAGACACAATATATCCCAGTGTTCTCTTGAAAGCTAACGTCATGGGAAAAAGTGAAATACTCAAACTATAGAAGCCAAACACGTACAATGTCTTGGCAGATGCTTGGGGTTGGTTGCACACTTTGCTTTCAAAAGCTTTTGCCATTTACGAGGACAAAGTAGCCTGATAACCTTTTGTGTCTGAAAATTCAATCTAAATCAAATAGACCGTGTATTCCCATGGATTCTGAGATTTTATGGGATGTATGGGGCTTCTCACCACCGTAAGTGTGACATGTGCTATTTCTTATGACCTCTTGTTTTTTCTAAGGAGGGTTGGCCTGCAGAATTAGGGCTCAGCTCTGACCAAACTGGAAAGATCCTGTTACTTTCCTCCTGTGTCACAATCCCCTAAGGAACAAGAAACACCTGACTTTCAATGGAAACAGGAGTTTACTTTTGGATTGGACATACGCACACCCTGATTCTGGTTAATACGTCACTTTTGAGAAGGAAAGGATCTACAATGGACAGTATGTTTGTGTCTGCCTAAAATTCATATGTTGAAACCCTAATCCCAATGTGATGGTATTAAGAGGTCGAGCCTTTGGGAGGTGATTAGGTCATGAGGGTGGAGTCCTCATGGATGGGAGTAGTGTCCTTATAAGAGGCTGGAGAGCTAGCTAACCCTGTCTCTGCTATGTGAGGACACGAGAGCAGGCCCCCATCTGCAACCAGGAAGAAGATCCTCACCAAAACTGACTGTGCGGGCACCCTGTTCTCCAACTTCCAGCCTCTAGAACTGTGGGAAATAAATGTGTGTTGTTTAAACTACTCAGTCTATGGTAATTTGTTACAGTAGCCAGAACAGATGAAGACAGGACCTCAGTGATCATCCAGAACAGCATGGCTCATGTTTTCCAGATGAAAATGAGAGGCTCCGAAAGCCAAGGGGCCTTTCCCTGCTCCCAGAACTCGCAGCTCCTGCAGCCAGGCAGGCCTGCTGACCCATTCCAGAAGGTTCAGGGCTTCCCTTTTCTCTGCTGAGACCGGAGCATGTTGCCTCTGAGGCTGGAATACAGCCACGCTGCAAGAATGAGGCTCCCCCTGGCCTCAGCCAGCGCACTCAGTGCCCAGAAATCCTGGGAGGGAACACTGCCAGCACCCCCCCCCCCCGCCATTGTCTTATCTCACTCCGTGTGCTGCACAGCTGCTCTCTGACATGAGCAGAATAAGATAAGGAAGCCAGCGTCCTGGGGCGGCCGGGAACAGGGAGAAACAAGCACAAGGCTGGACACAGATTGTCCACTTTCACTTCTGGAACCCACTCACTCTTGTAGGCACTGACATCCGACTTCCTTCCAGAGAAACAGAATAAAAGCACAGTACTCCCTCATGTCTGTGGTGCAGAAGGAAATGCCCCCATGTATCTGAACAACTTCTAAGAGTGTTTCTGGTGCATGGGGTGCAGGGTCCACAAGCGGGACGCTCTCCCTGCACGTCTTTATCCCCTAGCTTTGTCACTGCCACTCCGGGGGCATCTCATTGTCATTTTTCCCTAATAAATTAGGCAGCATGAAAGATCATTAGGTCTAGGGGTCAAGGAGGGGCTGCGCTCACCTGCCATGGTCACGCACGTGAGCTCCTTTGATTTGCCAGCACTCTCTGGAGGGAGCACTACTCGGTTCCCACTTTACATACAAGATACCAAGGCTCAGAGTTGTTAAGTGACGTGCGCAGGGACATTCAGAGCAAGAACTTGAATGCAGCCCTTTAAAGAAGGACCAAAAATAGAACAGCCCATTTTTGTTTACTTTTTCTGAAACGCCACTTCTAAGAGGATAGGATGTGTACAAAACAAAGTGAGCATCTTGAACATGACTTCCGTAGCTTACACTGCTGTCTCAAGCAGGAGGTTACTGTGTGGTGGCTGGCTTCGTGCTGGGGTAGAGAGCCACCCCGATTTGGTGTCCGTGTTCAGTCTAGCCTTCGGGAAGTGGAGGCTGCGTGTCAAAGTCCGTAAGAGAAGAAAACTGGCAGGAAAATCATTTTTAGGGCAAAATCATTATGCTGTTCCTTGCTGTCTTTTAGTAGCTAACCCGCTTTTCAAAATTATTTCTTTAGCTGTAACAAGGACTGTTAAATCAGGACACTCCTTACGTCTCTCCTCATTTTCTCTGGAGGCAGGTATATCTTTCTTCAGCTGAGAGCAACAGAAAAGGTAGGGGCCACCATAGCATCCCATTTGTGAGACACCATTTCACCTGAGTGTCATCAGCCCCGGGGCCTAGAAAACCAGCAGCTGACTGGTTTATGGAGAAGTCTCTCAGAAGTCAGTCGGGGTTCACCTGAAGTGTGTTCTCCCACCTTCTTCCCTTCCACACACAAGTGTGAACCTCAGCACTCAGTATCCATTAAGAAAAATACATGCAGGCAAGGTATTGGAGAGTTTTGAATAACGGGGTTTGACTCCTGGGGAGCTATCTGCCAAGTGGCCCCCCTTCCCCCACCAGCTTTGGGCCACTGCGGACCAAGGCGCTGGGCTCATCTTGGGGGTAAAGCCTTGAGGAGCCGTTAGATCACCCGTGTCTTTGTCTCCCTGCTCCCACCACTGATGGAAACGGAAGCAGAACCCCAAATGAACATCAGTAAGGTAATTTGGTCTATCCTGTGATTGGCATACACAGGCGCACACACACAAAATCAAATTTGTTCTAGCACTTGGCTCAGGTTTGTACCACACCCACACCAAAGAGGCAGGAGGATTAGCCATCCAGCACCTTCTCAGAATGAGTGTGTTACACTGACCTAATAAATCTCCCCCCCACCTCCGGAATCCTTGAATAACACCTATCTTAATTATTCTGGACTGTATATTGTTTCACAGAGTTCTAAAAGGAAGTGAACTGATTTCGGATGGTTTTCCAGCTATGGCTTACATTTGTGCCTTGGGCAATGATGATGGGGGATGGTGGGGTTGGGAATCACTTGTTTTCATGGCCGACCGTGAATTAATAGGGGCAGGAGTTAACTATGATTCAAGAGCCGCTTGATTTCTGATTACGCAGGTAGGCTAGCCCGGGTGAATGCCTTTCTTCATCCATTCCACACACGCAGAATTAGCATCTCGGTTTCAGCATTTCCCTGGTTCTTCGGTGTTGTGTTTTGCTCCTAGCATGAAAGCACGTCCCCAGGCTGCAAGAGTCATGCCCGGGAAAGAGGTATGCAGGGCTTGGGGGGACTGGTGCTCCCCAACTTTCTCAGATGGGAAAAAGTGTGGTTGGAAATAGGGAAGAACTTTGGAAAGAACATGAGCTAAGGTCTGTAAATTGTGAAATGTGGTGTTCCTCTTAGTTCTCGGGCAGATTTTTCAGGACACAATTAAAAACAACAGTACCTTTGAGCACTACCGGCAGCACTTATATTGCTAATTCCAGTAAATTATGATGCTCGCAGACACTGGCGTCATTCAGCCAGTCCCCATCCTTCTAGAACTTCTTAGTGTTCTAGGGCAAACCTCATATCCCAAGATTTTTTTCCAACCAAGGCAGAAACCTAAATTCACTTGAATTCAGGCAGAGTAGATCATTGATTCCAATAACTTGGGCCCATAGCAGACCTATTTCATGTTCTGTCTAAAAGTTAGGCTATAAAATGCCATGTTTACCCCAATGTCCTATATTCTCTTTATTATACCTAACTACAGATTGCCATTCTTCAGATAAACAATTTACATTTTGCTTTTGCAGTTTCTGCTTTTGGTTAACTATCAAGAAACTCCTGGGAAATATTTGGGGTTCACCTCCAATCTGATTGAAGACAGACACTGTTATCCTCGGCTTTGACTTTTATAGCCGAGTCTCCCCAGGTTGTGTCCTCTAGGGGAGAGTCGAAGCTGTGGAGCTGGGAGAGACTCAGGGGTCAGGCCACCAGGGCCATCGTTTTACAGAAGAGGAAACTGAGGTTGGGGCTTGGTGGTGGCAGAGCTGGGCCTGGAAGCAGGACTCCAGCCTCCCTCCCAGCACGAGGTCATCATGCACCTTCCCTGTGCCTCCCCTTGTCTGTCTTTTGATGTAGGTGCTGATCATTTTACAAACAGGAGCAGGATTGTAGTTGTGAATTAAAAGACAAATACCGCGTATTTCAAATCCCCAGATCGCCACCATTGGCTTAGCTTATTTTTAAGATCCCCATAAGGTGTAACAGTCAACATTTAAATTTTGCTTTTCATGATCGTATGTACTGATTTCACTTCTCTCCCTTGAAGATGAATTTGCATAGTCACTGGGTTGAGATGGAGAGACCAGTGGCACCAGGATCAGGAGACCCCTGGTCGAGCCCCTTTTAGTCACGAGAAGTACTTCATTTCTCTGCGTCCTCTGAGAAATTAAGAATACAAGGCCCATCTTCCAAAAGGCCTTTGTGTGATGATCAAATGAGATAATCGAGGGTGAACATATTCTGAAAATTATTAGTGCCTAAGAAGTGTAAGGGGACAAGTGAAAAATGACAGTCTCATCCCATTTTAATTAAAAAATGGGTAAATGAAAGGACTGATCTGTCTGTCAAACATAAGAACACAATGCTTACAAATCAGGGGCTTGGAGTTAGGCTCCTGCTGTATTCCTTCCCAGCTGTGCAGCTCAGGAAAGTCGCTGAAACCTGGTATCTCCACTTCCTCCCCTGTCAGTTAGGGGTCTGGTAGTGCCTGCTTCATGCTGTTGATCTGAGGATTCACCGACATAGTCTATGCAAAGCCCCTAAGATTGTGCCTGATACTCAGTAAGCAAGCAGTGCCTATTAGTTATCACTGTTAAGTTTTCTTCAGTGAACATGTATGTTCATACCAATTATACCTAAGAAAATTGTGGAGAAAGTGTTAAGAGAGAAAGAAGCAAACATATCCTTGGGTGGCTGGGATCTTGCTATAGGGCTGTATAGGAGAATGGCCAGGACCAGTGGCTGGCCACTCTGTCCATTGACTAAGGGTTGGAACATTCCAGAGCCAGACCAATCCTGCAAAAACACACACACATAATGAAGCCCCAGGTGCCAGGGAAACTAGAGTGCTATCTCCCTAGGTATTTACCGTCCAAAGGGACAAAGCCCAGACCTTGGAGACCTTTCTACATCATAAAAGCCCAGACACACACGCGGGACGCTCTGACCCCTGAAGCAATTTTACATTCAAAAAGGTCAAGGTAGGAACCCAGGGTCCTTTCCATCCCATCTCCAAGGAGCGAAGGTATCTCTTCCTCCTTCCTGGACACACGGAGAGAGGCAGTTACTTCTCTCCTGTGCACAGCAGAGAAAATCATTTGTTTTCCATCCCTCATCTGTGGGGTGTAACCAGCACCCACGTAGAGCATCTCGATAGGCTCTCATCACCTTGCCTGGTGGCTAGGTGTGGGGGCCGATGCTGCAGCATTGGTGGCCGTTGGTCTGGACGTGAGTGTCCATACAGAGCCGCCTCATGCTTCTGCAACATCCACATACATGAAGTACATACCCGTGCGAGCGGGCAGCATCTCAGACCCTGCATGGTTTGACAAACAGACCATATAACTGGGCACATCGCTGTGCCCAGAGAAACCCACATCCTGTCTCTGGGACATGCTTAAGGAACAAGGGAGCGAGGTCAGCACGGCCCACAGGGGACATCAGCAGGACCAGGAAGCTCCAGGCGGCCTCACCCAGTGTCTCTTCTTTTAGCAAAGACAGCCCCTGGTACATGAATAAACAGACTTTTTTTTTTTTTACAACTTGTAGCTGGATTCTTTTACCAAAGAGTACAGCCCTAATGAAAGGACTCTGTCCCAAGCTATTCCTGAAAGAAGTGGAGAATGCTGGTGTCTCCTGGCGTTTCCGCTTCTGATCAGCCTCATCGGGGAATTTAATCCATTTTCTGATCAAAGTCCAAAGTCTCTGTTTTGCTCGAGCTTTAATCATTGGCTGTAGAGACTCCCTGCTTTTGCGCGCGCGCGCGCACACACACATACATACATACATACATACATACATACATACATTAAAATCGGGTTACAGCCAAACAGTGATTTGGTTCTGAGGGCTGGGGGGTTGGGTAGGGAATACACATCTAGATACATAGGCAATCAGTCCCTTCATTATGGGGAGGTACTCCCATAGCTCAGGTAAAAGTTAACAATGTTTTCAGCATGTTGGGAATATTTTATTCTATATGCTGAATTCTCTATGGGCTGAAGGCTATATGTGAATTGTTGAAATGGCCCCGACTTGTGTTTTCTGTTATTTTTTTTAACACTTCAGTCAAGCAAAAGAAGAAAAATAATTTAAATTCAAATGCTTTCCAAACTCCAGTATGAACTTTCACTTCTTTGTGATTAAAAAAAAAGTTTCCATTTCCTTTAAGGAAGTAGATGATATTTGTGAGGCTGGCTGAAGAATCCCTTTGTAGAGGAAAGTGGATGAGGCTTGAGGACTTACGCATCAGGAAGCCTGCTCAGGACTTCCTTACCTTACCTATCAGTGAATCTTGCAGATGGGTTCAAAGGTAGGAAGATGCTGTGTGACATTCCATACCAGAACTAAGGAATTCCAGCCCCCGCTCTGTACTGGGATGCCGCTGAGGGCCAGATGCCAGAGGAGGGGGATGGGAGCTGATGCTTGGAGGGGCCCCAGGGCCTTTGGCCCAGAATGTTTAGAGGCTCGGGGGCTCAGATCGGCCAGGATTTTGATGATTCTCCTTAACCCTGTATTTCATACTCAGAGCACCAATTTTCAGAGAATTAGAAGAAATAAGGATACGTAAAGTCTACTGAAAAGTGCACCTTTCTTTTCTCCCAGCAACGTGGAGGAGCCTGTGATTATGACTCTACAGGTGTCGAAGACGTAGGGTAGAAGGCGGACATGTGTAGGTCCAAGGGTGCATTTTGAAACAAATCCTTCATGATACATTGCCTTTGCACTGAGCTGTTAGATTGATGAGTATAGGGGAACTTTGGGTTGTTTCAGTTCTAGGTCAGTGAGTAGTCATTATTGAGGCTGTCCAGGCAAGTCCTGTATATGAATTAAAAGTAAGAATGTTTTGTAATTGTCCATATTGGTCTTGCATAGGTCTGCCTTTTCCCAGGGCAGTGGTTGACCCTTTCATCGAAATTAGTTTTCCTCCGGCTGCTCAGGCTCAGGAAGGAGATAGGCAAGGATAAGGAAGGCACGGGCAACACAGGACGGTGGAAATACACGAAGGCCAGCCAGATGAGAACCGGCAAAGGCTATTTATGCAGAGCTGACTATTACAGGGGTGTCGGCCACCATCTCTTGCATTTTGGCAGAGACTCAGAGGCAGGCAGAGGCGGGGGGGGGGGGGAGCACTCCAGGGGAGGCAGGGAAGGCTCCCGGTGTGCCCTGATTGGAGGCTGTCGGCGTGGGGAAGCTGGAGGTGGGCTCAAGAAGGGGGCATCTGTGATCGGTTAAGGTTGTGTGTTTGGCTTTTTCTAGTAGTTCCTTAGTTGGCCGTGGGGGGTGTTGGGAATTAGGGAAGTTATCCATTTTTACTCAAGTCCTGGCCATTTGGGGCTGATTGTTACAGAGGTTATCGGTTGGCATTTTGGATTATTGCCAGTGGAGGTCGCCTGACTTCCTACAGGCATGACGTAGAGATAGCAGGCTGGCTTCCTGGGCTGGTGACTGTAGATAGCACTTGGTTTCCTGGCCAGGATGCTGCAGGCTGTGGGTCAGAGTTCTGTTTCTATATACTTGTCTGGCCATTGTTTGTTCGCATACTTAGTATCTCAGCACCAACATAGCGCTGGCCGAGAATAAACAACAGACCCAGCACCTGTTAGCCTGGGAGCTACTCAGGCTGTGTAGCTCCCACTCAAGTAGCGGGCATTGAGAGTGGTCTGGTGGTCGCTGGCAGGGCCCCCCATGACCGTCCATTATCAGCTGTGCACTTGGTCATGAGGCGCATAGACACTGCAGCGTTTGCGTGCAGAGAGCTCCTGACTGCTTTCCTTCAACTTGGACTTCATGTTAGTGAACTACTGGTCTGAGGGGCATACTATTTTATGGGGCAGGAAAACCCCATCCTGGTTTTTAGTCCCATTTTTGGTAGCGACTGACGGTCCTCATCATCTGAGAACTCCCTCCAGTGGAAGATTCTCATCTGTCTCATTTCACCCCTGCTCTCAGCCTTGACATGGCAGAGGGTTTTCTGGCCAGGGATGGAGTATTCCCAATTGCTCTGAAATTTCTGTGGTAATGTCCTTCAGTCATTTTCTTGACACCCGCCGGAAGTTTGATGTCATGGTCTCCCTGCCCTGGGACTGTGTCTGGCCTGAGGCCAACAGAGGCCGCCGCCAAATGGTTTGGTAGTGTTTGTGCCAGCCGTGATGCCCATCGTTGTGGTGCTGGCAGCCCCCGGGGGTTCTTCTGAAGGGGTCCCCCTTGCCCCCCAGTTTATTGTTTGTGTGTTTATTGTGTGTTTAGCATCGTTGATAGTCAAAGGAGACACTGGAATCCTTTACTTTTTGAGAATTCAAAAAAAAGTTTTCAGAGTTTAAAACATTAAGTTTTACACAAAATGTGTCTAAAGTGTCTAAGTTTATAAATAAACTCTAAAAATATTATGTAGCTTTTTGAAAGACATCTGCAAGTTTTGAAGAGGGGATGGTTTTAAACAGGCATTTCTTCTCTTGCCTTTATGTGTGTTTGTACTTTTAAATTAAATGACATCCTCTGAGTGTCGGAGTTAAGTCAAAGCTGTCAAGATTTTTTTTTCCATCCTAATAACAACCCTTGTGCCATTGACTACCAAGAATAACAATGAGCCTTTTTTTAAAGCTAAAAAAGAATATTTATTTTCATTGCTGAAAGAACAATTATTCATGTCCGTAAGTTATTTAAGGTATTTTTATGAATTCTAAGAATAAGTCATTTTGAAGTTCAACCACACAAAATAAAAATGCCTTATTTGTAGGCCCGCCACCTGAAATATTTGGGGTGGTGGGTCTTGGCCTTTCACTAATAATAGCTAACATTTAGTGAGGACTTTTATGTGCCTTACACTGTTGGAAATGCAGTGACTATATTAACCCATCTACTTTTCACATTATCCTCACTTTATAGCTTGCAAACTTAGACGCAGAAGGGTTCAGTCCCTTGCTCAAGGTCACACAGCCACAATTTGGACCTGGGCCATCAGATATCCACCTTGGGCCTGCATTGACCCTAGAAGGTTCCACTTGCTGTTTTTTTTTCCTGTTGAGGCATTTAGTTTCTCTCTTATTTCCTCCTAAAACATAAGCTTGGACAGAAGAAGAAACATTTACTATTATGTTGTTATCTCAGAACCCTTCAGGCTTTTGGAGTATAAGCCATAATGATGATCATTAGGCTCTTCCCTGGAACTTGGCCCAAGCTCTTTCAGATATGGCCGCTGCTGCTGATCTGCTACCCATAGCACTAACTCGAGAAAACACAAGAAGAAAACAAGGAGGATGGTGGTAAAAGTATTTTATGATTATCTTCTGATCTTGTTTTTTTTTTTTGATCTTTTGATTAAATCGGTTTTAGCAGATTTTTTTTATTGCAGGAAAATATTTAACACCACTGAACTGTCCACTGAAAGGTGGTTACAGTGGTCAGGTTTATGTTGTATATGTTTTACCAATCAATCAATAGGAAGAAAAAAATGTTAAAATCCAAGGAGCTGATGAGCGACTTCTCAGCAAGTCGTGATGTACGCTGGATGTGCAGGTTGCATTGGCTGGAACAGAATGAGGCTTCGCCTAACATGTTCACATTCTGCATTGATCTCACAAGGAATCAGAAGGCCTCAGCAGGATAGGAAGACCTTCAGTAAGAAGCCAAGAATAGTGTAGAAGTGCCTCCTTTTGGTGCAAGAAGTGGCTGATTTAGTGACTTCAAGGACCAGTTTGGTTCCTGCTGTGTTTGGGGAGTGACAACTTCAGATAAAAATGCTGTGAAGATAGGCCCTCCTGTGCTGGAGAGGAGAAAACAAAGGATTGATGAAGAAGGGGGGGTCCCTGGTGCATATTTTTAAGTTTGATGGATCTAGTCTCTTTTAGAAGTGAATGTCTTCGAGGACTTTCCTCGGCAAGGAGGAAGCACAAGCCCAGGGAAGAAGGTTGCACAGGACTGAGCGCTGGGATGCTTGACTAGGCCCAGGAGGATTCAGCCTCAGCCGGGGTCATGTTTTTAGGAGGATTGTTATGGATTTTGTGAGAATCCTGATTACAAAGTCCCGTGGATTCTTGATGGTCTGTCCCATGCCTATTTTTTTTTCATAAGCCCTGGTTTTTTAGGGTGCAATTTTGAGGATCTTCTAATGTTCTAGAAGAAATGCCTGCATCATACTTGGGAGGGTAATGCCCTGAAAAGTTCTTATAGGAACAGGGACAGGTCAAGATCTGGATCAGAACTTGAGTTTTTGCCACTCTGGGCTCCAAGGGAACTCACAAAGGATCTAAAGAAGGAAGAGATGGAGAGAATTAGCAGAGCCTCAAATGCCCTACATAATGTGGCATAGAGCTAAGCCAGGCCACCATGAAATGGTCACCTCTATGTCTAGAGCATACACTCTTTCTCAGAAGCATCCTATTGAATGACAGGAATATACACATGCCATCATGGGTGGAAAAGTGATCTTTTGTTTAAATGTGTGGGTGTTTAAGAGGTTACCTGCATAATCAGAAAACACGGAGCTGGAGATACCTAAGAGGACATTTCTCTCTAGTCAGAGAATACATAGATCTAGAGCTGGAAATTATTTTAGATTTGACATTTACGTTGTCAAGAAACTTTCCCATATGTCCAACAAGACTTTCTATTTAACTTTAGACTGGTAAAAATAATTCTATTTGAGGGAAAAGCTTGTTGTTATTGTTTGTCCCGAATTGCCCTGACACCTGTTCTCTGCCTTGTGCTGCTTCACCATGAGCCCCCAGTCCCCTGCCATGGGGGGCAGCCAGTGTGGCTGGGACATATCAGTTCACGAGGCCCACTGTGGCGTGTCACCCGATGACGTTGTCTGCACGTCAGTCTCAGGAGCATGGGATTCCCCTGTGTTTGAATCTAGGTGTAACCTGAGTTTAGAGACTTGCTGGGGAGAGGAAGGTAGTCAGTTTCCTTCCCCAGTACTGTTCCATGGGCAAGATGCACATTTTCCAAAGATTCTTCTAGAAGCATTTATTTCAGCCAATGTGGCACCTCAGCCGAAAGTCAGCTCTCCTCTGTCTGGTTTGGATAGTGGTTGGGTGTAGGAATGAGAGTAGTTAAGAGACCCTAAATAGTGTCTTTAAATAAACTGTCACTTCCCTGCTTAATTATGACCACCAATAAATCCTGGAAAGGAGAGGATGGTGGCAGCCGGTCAAAGGGGTAGGAGCATGGTTGCCAGCAGAGACCAGCTGTGTATTCCAGCCCTGTTGCCCATGAGCTACAGGAATTTGGGCACCTGATTTCATGACTCTTGGTTTCAGTTTGTTTCCTCACAGGGACTGAACTATAGATGTTCCCTGAGGTCCCTTCAGCTCTAAAATTTCTGCTTCAACTATATTCAAATCACATTATTATAAAGTTACTATAAATGTGACTTTATCATATTTACAAAAAGCTATAATACATTTCCTAATCATCAGTAGGAAGAAATTAAAACTGTTGAATTTTTTTAAGAGATTTTATTTATTTGAGAGCGAGAGAGCATGAGCAGGTGGGCAGAGACAGAGGGAGAAGCAGCGCCCCCCTGGAGCAGGGAGCCCGACACTCAATCCCAGGACCCCCGGATCATGACTTGGGCCAAAGGCAGATGCTCAACCATCTGAGGCACCCAGGTGCCCCTAAAATTGTTGAATTCTTAACTCTGCTCTAACGCCACATTGTGAAAGTTTTCAGGTACCAGGAGTTTTCTCAAGGCTAAAGTTTGTGACAAAGTGGTTTTGAAAAACTGGAGAGAGGTAGGAGGGAAGAAGAGGGATATGGCATAGATGGGTCCCCATCAGAGGACCTACTGTCTGTAAGAATTTGATGGAAGCTACAAGAGGCCCCAAGAGTTGGTGACAGAGGGAGAAATGACACTGTAATGTTGGGGAAGGTAGTTAGTCATTTTGAAAAACAAAATCTTTAAAATTTTACATCTTCACTTTACCATAGATAGCCAACTTAAATTCCAGATAGATTTAACAATTTTTTTTAAGTAGGAGAAAATAGAAAAAGAAACATTTGTGAAACTTTAGTCTTCAGTAAAGACTTTTCTGTAGAAGAACAAAAAGAAGTTGCAAAAGAAAATATTGACAGATGTAACTTAAACTTCTGTGCTTCATAAAAAGGCAATCAAAATGCAAAGCCTATTCACCCAGAGAGGATATTTGCTGAAAAGAATGACATCTTCAATGTAAGGAAAACTCTAGAAACAGATTTTAATAACTAAGACTCTCATCCAGAATGTCTCTGATTCTGGTCAAGAATCACTTGCATCAGAATTAGTTAAAAAGGTAGATCCCCATCCTCCACTGAACATTTCCACCAATTCTTCAGCACGCTGAAGGTTGGGATCCATTGCCCCACTCTGGCAGAGAGCATTCCTTCCTGTGAAGGCACGGAAGAGGAATGGCATATGGTTAACAGGAAAATGGTTGGTCTTCTGAGAAGTTAAGGAAGTGCAAATAGAAACGATGATGAGATCATTTTTCATTAATCAAGTTATCAAAAAAAAAAAAAAACAACTTCAGTGGTAACTCCTAGGGATGTGAAACGCGCTTTGTGATGTGTGTGAGGAAAGCCATCTGCAGGACGTGTCAAGAGCCCTTCACATCTTCATGCTCAGAGCCCCATAATTCTACTTCCGGGACCTCCCCTAAGGGAATAAGCCCACCTGCTAACCACAGTGCTGTTTATATTAGCAAAAAGTTGGAAATAGCAATGTCTGAAAAGCTTAGTGTGGTCGAATAAACCCTGAGCAGCCACTGGTTGGAATAATCTACAGCTATTAAAAGTATTATTTCTGGAGACTACAGAGTAACACTGGAAAACACATAGAACATTCAGTGAAAGAAGGACCATACACAGTTATATCTTGCAGGATGATCTCAACTACATAAAATGCACCCGTACTTAGGAAAGGAAACGCAAAATGTCAGGGGTGGTTGCCTTGGGTCATGAGTCCATGAAAGATTTTAAAGGTTTTTATTTAAATGTTTTTTTGTTTTTTTTTTTACTTTTCTGGGTCCTCTAGGTTTTTGAATGACTAAGTATTCTAATTTATATAGGGGAAGGTGGGAACATGCTCAAAAATGGTCTTCAGTCTTCAGTCCTGCTGCAGGTAGGCTCTGGGGGAAGAGGCCCAGGGAGTCCCATGTTACCTCAGGTGGTGCTGGCTAGGTAGGTACGGTTGTGCTTTGTGCTCCCATTTTGAAGACAAGGCACTGAGGCTTGGGCAGGGTGGATAACTTGCCTTAGGTTCCTCAACAAGTAAGAGTTTTGGGAAACCCTGGGAATGATTACTAGGCCATTTTGGGGCAAGAATTTTCACCAAGGGACTCTACCCACCAGTCTTTATGCAGGGCTAATTGGACAGATGTTTGCAATTTCAGGTGACTTGGGGCGGCCCATTCAGACCCACAAACCTGTCCTCTTGCTGACGTAGGGAAGAAGGGACAGTGTGATGGGACAGTTGGAGGAGGGCACCCATACTAGTGTGGCTGCAGAGAGACGGGAGGGGCTGCTCCCTGCCTGACGGCCCCCCACTCTTCGCAGCTGAAGGACGATAATGAGCAAAATAGAAGAGCAAACCTCTGTGGTCCTGCTCCCTCCAGAAGCGTCAGGCCTGGTGGGCTCGCACTAGTTCCCTGGCAAGGGAGTGCGTTCAGTGGGTAAAAGAAAAAATCACCCACTAATGTCTCGATATGAATTTCACTCATTATTTTTCCCTATCGCTTAAA
Organism: Zalophus californianus; assembly: GCF_009762305.2. Lineage (NCBI taxonomy): Eukaryota > Metazoa > Chordata > Mammalia > Carnivora > Otariidae > Zalophus > Zalophus californianus. Next base: position 80,437,873 of record NC_045602.1, read on the forward strand.
ACATTAAGCACACTGAAGCATTAATTAGCGTGCTGAACTTCCTGAGAGGAGCAGGAATAATTTGAGCTGTGAATTTTAATTACCTATCTTGTAAACTCCTTCGAGGTAAAGAAGCCCTGTCGACTTCCCTGTCGACTTTCAAGGGGACTCCTACAGATTTCATAAGACTATCCATCAGAACTATAGTGAGTAAACTGTTGTCGTGGGAATATATTGATCACAGGCACCTGAAGGGAAGGCTCTCCGTATCTATCTGGAACTTGCTGAGGCGAGACCAAGACCTAAGCTAGGGGCAGAATTGATAAGTACTTCACTTACGACGAATCTTTGATTTGTTTCTTAAAAAAATAGCATAGGACATAAATTTAAATTGACATTTATCAGAATTCTGTCAGTCATCCTCTGTGATGGGGTCTAGACGGGTTGGGCTTTATTTACACAGTCCTCCAGAGGGTCACTCACCAGGGTCCTAGGTGGGTGTGCCCCGGGTGAACACACGTGCTGTCGCGCTGGGAATATCCGTGCAGATCCCACGCATATGCAGAGGACGTGATTGTCATCTTTGTGCTTATAACCTCAGGCCTAGAACAGTGTCCTTTTGTGCTCGGTTGCTTCTAAAAGGTCAGTGCTTCCGAATAGGTCTTTCATACATTTCAGAAGGAGGCCAGGGAGACCCCGTAGTGCCAAGACAAACTTGTGGTACTGTTCTGCTTGTCAAGGCAGGATGTGTGGAAGGGGAAATGAACTAAGACAGTAGACACGTGGGGAGGACAGAGGGGAACCAGCTCACTTTTCTGGCACGCATCCGTCCACCGGATGGAGGTGTGGGGGTGAAGATCCGAAAGGCAAGTGGTGACCAGGGGAGCTAACCCAGCACTGAAGAGCTGGAAAAGCTGTAAGGCCTGCCTTTTGAGGGTGGCCAATGGGCACTCTGTGGCCCGGTATGCTATCTTGGAGACAGCCCGGGGGCATGTCGTAGGAGATTGTGGCAATGGGCCAGGCATGGGGCTCGGCCCAAATCATGACCCTGTCTAACAGGAGTGGCTGAAACACAACTCAAATTAGCCTGAGCAAATGAGAGAACATGCTGGGAGGCTAGAGAGCAGGTGCAGAATCCACGGAGGAGAGATCCACACTGGGGCCTCAGGGCTTGGGACTAGGGTTGTCTTTGGCTGCTTCATGGCCCCATCCTGAGATAGGCTCTCCCTGGGACAGGAAGAGCCCCCACATCACACCCTAGTACCCTGAGGGCAAAGAGAAAGCCTTGGACAGGATTCGGGTTGGCCTTGGTTAGTCACATGCTCTCCTCTTGGGCTACTGCAGTAGTGGAAGTTATATTTGGAAGGCCAGGGTCACATGCTCATGCTGGGAGTCAGGTGACAGGTACTATGAGAGACAGCCCTACTAAAATAATGCGACAGGAACCCAAAGGAAGTAAGAGTCGGCTGGATTAACTGAAGTCCACAAAGAGGGGCACTCCAGACCTGCTGCTTCCATGATGATGCTCTTTGTGAGGATGTGCACTCGTCAGTCCTTCCAGACCCATGCCGACAGGGTATGGCCCTTGACTGCCTGTGGCTATTGAGCACCTGAAATGGGGTGAGTCCAAACTGACATGTGCTGTGACTGGATTTCAAGACTTAATGGGGAAAAAAGAATGTAAATTATCCTATGAATAACTTTTTAAAATTTACTACATGTTGAAATGATGATATTTTGTATATGTCAGGTTCAATGACCTATATTGTCAAAATTACCTTTATCATTTTACTTTTCTTAATGCGGCTTCTAGACATTTAAAACTATGTATATGGCTTGCATTTTATTTCTCTTGATGGCACTGTTGTAGGCTGGGTTCATATTTCTATCTTGGAGGTGTTCAAGTAGCAAAATAAATCCTTAAGTTTATTCGCCAGTGGGTCATGTACTTTCATTTTCCTTGAATCAGTCTCCTGAAACTTCAGTGTGTGTCCCCTGTTTGAATGTTGAGGGACTTCAGTGAGTAGGTCATTATTTGCCCTTCATAATTTTGAGACAGAAATCTAGTCTGTCTAGAAGGGCCCAGTCTGTCTTACCAAGCAAGACCTAGACTGTGGCTCAGACTCACCAAGCTAGAACCACATCAGATTCAGGGGGATAACAGCGACTGACGGATGTCACAGTTTATGCACAGAATCTTGTTCTTGGATCCCATCAGTGAAGGTTTTCAAGTCTCCATTAAAACCACCAGCATTCTGGGGCACCAGCATGGCTCAGTCCATTAAGCGTCAGCTCTTGGTTTTGAATCAGGGCATGATCTTAATGGTCGGGAGATCGAGCCCCGCATGGAGCCCCGCTTGGGGTTCCATGGGGTTCCGTGTTCAACGGGAAGTCTACTTGAGATGCTCTCCCTCTGCCCCTCCCTCCACTCGTGCACGCGTGCTCTCTCTCCTCTCTCCATCAAAATAAATAAATAGGGGTTCCTGGGTGGTTCAGTCAGTTAAGTGTCTGCCTTTGGCTCAGGTCATGATCCCAGGGTCCTGGGATCGAGCCCCGCGTCGGGCTCCCTGCTCAGCAGGAAGCCTGCTTCTCCCTCTCCTCCCAGCTTGTGCTCTGTCTTGGCATCTCTGCCGTTCTCTCTCTCTCTCAAATAAATGAATAAAACCTTTAAATAAATAAATAAATCTTAAAAACACAAAACCCACCAGCATTCTGAGTTACTTTGTTTTAGCTCTGACAAATTATTTTTGTATCGCCTTGTTGACTCACCAAGCATTTAGTCTGCAACCCAGATGTGAGAAAACGTTTCAGAGCTTAATCAAAATGGGAGCTCTGTGCCCACGTACAGGTGTCACTCTTGCCTCCCTCCATCCATCCGTCCTTCCATCCCTTCATTCAACTGGTGGTTACAGCCTCTGCTATGTGCTGCGCCCTGGGCTGGGCCCTGGGAATGCAACAGTGAGCCAGCCAGGCCGTTCCCCAAACCAGTGGATCTGGCACCAGCTTCCGCTTGCCTGCACGTCTGGTGCATCAGTGGCTCTAAAACACTTTTCCCCGAAACTCTGGCAGGAGGAGCACAATGCGTCGTACAGAGAGTCTCAGGATAGTTCAGCTAGAATAGGGAAGGTGAGGACGCTGACAGGGGCCCGTGCGGCTCCCCTCTTGAAGGGCTTCTCTGAAAACCCCTGTTTAAATCACCCTCCTCTCTCCAGACATGTTTTAGTTATTATGTCTTCCGGTAATACATTTTGGTTAGCTGGATTAGAGCTAAGATCCCTACTTAATCAAGCAAAATTAAGAAGCTTTTCCTGCAATTGACATATTGAGAGAAATACATCCAAAACCAAACCAAAAGAAAACAAAAAAATGGATCCGGCCCTGTCTGGCTCCTCAGGAATGTTCTCTCTAGGACAGGCATTAGACTTCAGGTAAGTCTCCCCGGGACATGTAAATAGCCAGTAAAAATCAGGCAAGACTGTAAATTAGTTCATTTGGTTGGGTGATGAGAACAGTTTCATTAAGCTGTTGCCCACTTTCGTGAGCAAAAGCTCCCAATGCTGTCTGCCCTTAACGGAACTAAATTGGTGAAAACTTGAGCTGTAAGAGAAAAAGAGAAAGACAATATTTCCCCTTTCTCCTCCTTCAAGACCATCTGAAACTGACTTTTGAAAATTCCATATTTTTAAGGGGAAAAAATTGAACATAATAACGTTCAGCAGAATTCAAACCACTTAGCGTGTTCTGAGTGCAACTCTGTGTGGTTCCTGGTTGCTCAACAACTAGAAAATCAGAAGCTACAAAGAGAAAACGTGTATATATGTGCGTGGGGAGGGAGGTTCAGAATCGTAATTAATATGAATCGAAAGTAAGTCTCCGTGTGGTCAGGGGAGGACTGTGCCATAGGAGAGGGAGACCTTCTGCCTGGCAGTTGGACGATTGCACCCTCCCCATTTTGGTCTAGTTATAAGTCATTAATAAAAATTTCAAAGTGGGCAGTAAGGAGGTGCCCAGGGGCTCAACAGAGCCAGTGTTGGAGAGTGGTGGGGTGCATTGTTGCTGGGATTGGGATGACCTGGGGTAGGAAGGAAGGGGTCATTCCCTGAAATCCCCTTGAGCTTCCGCTCACCGGAGAACCGGCTAATGGGAGAGGCAGCTTGTGGGCCATCACTCGGTGTGACAGTGGCCCTTGGATGTGGCCGCTGGGCTTCCTGCCTGGCTCCATGCTTGTCAAGGTGGGACAGGCCAGAGCAGGCCATGGCGATAAGCTGGTAAACTGCAGGCACAAGTCCCTGGGCTTTCGGGTTAGGGAGGGTTCTAATAATGAGAGCCCACTGCCTCCCCAGTGGAATCTGGCCAAGTAGGTGTGATTGTGCATCCTTAGGTGCCCGGGGGGGAGGCCACCTGCTGTCTGCTACGTCACCGCACTTCGCTCTGCCGTTTGGTTTTCCTTTGATATTTCCAGAATTCTTTGTGCCACTGATACAACCACTCATGCATATTTTCTCATCTATAATATCTTTTTCTTGAGGTCTCTACATCTTTTTTTTTTTTTGGAGAGCTCTAGCTGCCTTCCTCCGTGCACTGCGGCACAAGCATGCTGTCCTCATGCAATGTACTTAGCTGTTGTCCATCACAGGGGAGCTGGAAAGCCAGTTCTGAAACATTCTTTAGAAATCTGGAAGAAAAAGTTGGTCCTCAGAGGAGGAAATGATGCCATGTTAAGAACATGTGACTTGTTCAGTGTTCACTAGTATGTTGGCGTGATGGGCCTAGAAAAGAGGGGGGGTTAAGTCACCTCCACTTGCTTCCTATGGAGGCTTTTGCTACAAATGACAGTACTTGTCATCATAAAAGCCACAGGTCCTCTGACTCAGCCTCTGCCTTCCAGAGTTCAGGGTGCTGTCCACATTTAAAAACTGTGACTGAGGGAAAGTGAGACCTGGAGAAAGAACATGTTCTGCCAGGCTGTTAAGTGGTAGTAGTGGTTAGACTTGAACTTGGATCTTCTCTTTACTGAACATGGTCTTTCTCCCTTTTGTCCTCTGCTTTGTACCTTTAAAAAGTGCAGAGAAAAACACACTACTTCCCAAATGCTCTCTTGCTTGTATTAATTCCTTTAATTTCCTCTCTGCGCAATGCAAGCGCTGTCAAACCAAAGTTTTGCTGTGTGGGTATCTATTTCCGGTTCTCTGCGTTTCCCCTTTCTCTACAGAGAAGGCTGGACTGAGGCTGGAGGGAGGCTGGAAGAGTCAGGTGTGCTGGTCAAGGAGCAGTTTAGGAGAAGGTGGTGGGGAGCCCCCAGGACTGCGCATAGAAGTTAATCACAGAAAAAGACATCATTAACAGCAGATCTCACGGAAGGTCCCAGGGTGACTATTATGTGAAATTAATTAGTACTTATTTAACTTTTTTTTTAATCACCTTCTTGGTACTATGAAAGTTGTCCTAATTACCGACATCACTTGTTTTAAGTCATTACGGGTCATTATTTTCCATGTCACTGCACTCACGTCGTCCTGTGCCTGTGGATTTGAATAGAGCAACCCCTTCACCTCTGTGGGTAGTTTTCCTGCATGGTAACGTGTTCGGAAAAATGAAATAAGGTTGGCAAAATCAAGGACTCAAGGAAAGAAGATGTTGCAGTAAAATAATTGAGTCACGCTGGGACCAGGTCACGAGGGGCCTGATGTCGCTTTTTTTCGCGTTTGTCCTCAGTGTAAGGGGAAGGCAACGACGGTGTGTTTGTTTAACCTTTTTATTCTGAATCATTTCAAACTTAGAGAAAAGTTGCAAGAACAGCACAACTAGCTTTCACTAAGATTTCCTGTTCATATTTTATCACACTTGCCTCATCACACTCTGTATTTATATCCATATTACTATTTTTTTGCTAAAGCATTTGAAGATAAGTTGCTGATGTGTGCTGAAGGACACTTTCCTGTATATCCCTAGTATGGTCATCAAATAAGGCCATTAACCTTGATGCAGGTTTTCCTTCTAATCCTCAGGGCCCATTAAACTGTTGCAGATTGACCCTCTAACGTCACTGGTGGGTCTAGAGTCCAGTGGTCTTTCCCATCCAGGACAGTTACTCCTTTTTCAGGACCTAGACATTGTGGAAGATCACATGCCTTTTGCTTTATAGAATGACCCTCCGTTTGAGTTTGTCTCATGCGTGCTAATGATTAGATTCAGATTGTGTAGTTTTGGCAGGAACACACCGTGATGTAACATATCAAGACCGTGCTGTTGACGAGTCCCATTACTAATGATGTTAACTTTGATCACTTGATGAAGGCAGCGTTGCCAGCTTTCTCCACTGAGTATTTTTTCCTCTTAATAAGTATTAAAAGATATTTTAAGACTAGATAGATATATTGTTTCTCATCAAGCATTCACTCACTAGTAGATGCTCACTCACTAGATGCTTCTTGCTTGAAACAGTCATTACTATGGTGGTAGCCAAATGCCAAGCTTGGAATTCCTTCATCCCTTATACATGTATTAGTTGGCAACCTACTTGAAGGAGGAGCTTTCCTTCTCCCTCATTCATTCATTCATTCATTCATTCATTCATTCATGTATTCCTTTGTCGGTTTGAGTTAATGGATTCCTGATTCATTCCATGGGTTATAATTACATTTTTGGCACTCAGGCTGTCCCAGGCTTGATCAGCAAGAGCCCCTTTGAGCCGGTTTTTGACATGTCCCCATCATTCTCTGAGCACATGTTACCTTCTAGCACGATAAGATGATCCAGGTTTATACTTATCCTTTTCTGGCTCCACCCTTGGAATCAGAGCAGTACATGGAAGGGCTCTGAGCTCGCAAGTGGCCTGATCTGATTGGCATTTTAAAAATATTACTGTGGCTGCCTTTGAGAACACTGAAGGAAGAGGTGAGAACCGAATCAAGGAGGCCACTGGGATCAGGGAGGCCACTTCCCATCCCACGCTGATGGGAGGTGAGAGTGGATTCAAGGTAGATTTGGAAGCTAGAACTGACAGAGCATAATGGTGGGATGCAGTGGGGACAAGGGGGAGAATGGAGGTGTCCTTTCCTGAAATAAGAAAGACAAGGAAGGGGATGAGCAGCTTTTGGCAGAAAGATCGAAGGTTCCAGTTTGGACTTGTGAACTCAGGAGTGCCGTGTCAGCCCGGCAGCGAGGTAGAGGGCACAAGTAGACACAGGAGTCTGGAACCCAGGAGACGGGCCCGGCTGGAGATACATGTCTGAGAACTGTGAGGATGCACCACACATTTGAGGGCCTCTTCTAGAGGTTTTGAATCGGGCCCTACTGGCTAGAATAGCTTGTCCTGCTTACTTGCATTCTCCCTTGTTTTCATTTTGCAGCTCTTGCCAAGCACCGGGCATTTTCACACATATTTCAAAGCTTCAGGGCAAGTTTTCTGAACTGGCCCTTGATCCATTATCAAGAAGGAGGAATGTAAACAGATTTCCTCTCTGCAGTACCCCATGACTACCCAGCCCCAATAGACTGGGGAAGGTGTCTACCGTAATTGCCGCACATTTTTTGTGTTGAGGGATTTGTCCTGCACGACACATATGTTAAGAGAAGAAGAAAGAATATGTGTGTGTCTTTACACGTACATATACATGTGCATGTAGATATATATATATAGTACTTAAAATGTTTGCTGTCAAAAAATACATTATTGCAACTTTAAGATTGACAAGGGATTTTTGAAAACAGAATGTAGATAAAGAATCCATGATAAGGAGACCATAATGCTGGCATTGCCACAGCCCATCAGATGGGTAAAAGGAATGGATTAGAAGAACACATACCAACCAAGGATGGCCAGAGTCAGAACTGCCGCCAAGTACATGCTTGTGCACAAACACACGGTGCTTTTGTCGCCCAAGAATAATGGGGACATGTCAAAAACCAGCTTTTGTCGCCCAAGACCCTCAGACAGACCATAAACAAGGGATCTGGCTTTCATGCATTAAGTTCAGTCATCTTAGTAGATATGGATGTCGTTTGTTTTGGCATTTTTGCTAATGTTTTTGGAGTTATATTTGCCTCTAAATCATAAACAGCTGGTTTTACTACTGTTAATGGGGCTGCTTTTAAATTTTTGCTTTTGTCTGAAAAGCCAAGTTGGGAGCTTTCAGTGCCTTTTACTTGAATTTGGATTTTAAATCCAGGACTGGCACTAACCATGAGCTGGCTTTGAGGAAAGCCCGCCGGAAAGCCAGGGCCATGCCAGGCGGTGCTGGTCGTGTGGGGTACTGGTGGTGGAGGGGCTGTGGTCATGTAGATTTCCCCCCAGCAACTACTGTCCCAAGGCTTCCCTTATTATAACCTTCTTGGATCCTTGGTAAATGAGAAGAGGAGGTTTCCAGGTCCCCTTTTGCTCTGATTTTTTACATTTCCCATAGGCATATTTTTTCCATCAGGTCAGCATACCCTCCACTCTTTTTTTTTTTAAAGGTGTGTAGGGTCTGGTTTCTAGAGTCAGTTTGGCTGGAAGATCTATGGAGAAAGGTACAGACAGTGCTCGGCTCTTTTTTTTTTTTTTATTGAAGTGGAGTTGACATACAATGTTACATTAGTTTGGGGTGTACAACTTAGTGATTGGACAATTCTCTGCATTACTCAGCGTTCACCAGGATAAGTGTAGTTACCATCTGTCACCATACAGCATATTACAATATTATGGACTATTTTCCCTATCTTACTTTTCATCTCTGTGACTTATTTTTTTTAGAACTGGAAGTTTGTACCTCTTAAACCCCTTCACCTTTTTCACCCATTCTCCTATTACCCTCCCCTCTGGCAACCACTAGTTTGTTCTCTGTATTTATGATTCTGTTTGGTTTTTGTTTGTTTTGTTTTTTAGAGTCCACATATAAGTGAAATAGGGCACTCGTTTTTGTCTGACTTAATTTTACTTAGCGTAATACCTTCTATCTCCATCCATATTGTCACAAATGGCCGGATCTCATTCTTTTTATGGCAAAGCAATATTCCATTGTATATATACACCACATCTTCTTTATCCATTCATCTGTCGATGGACACTTGGTTGCTTCCATATCTTGGCTATTATAAATAGTGCTGCAGTAAACATAGGGGTGCATATATCTTTTCGAATTAATATTTTTGTTTTCTTTGGGCAAATACCCAGTAGTAGAATTACTGGATCATATAGTATTTCTATTTTTATTTCTATTTTTAATTTTTTGAGGAAACCCCATACTGTTTTCCACAGTGGCTGTACCAATTTACATTCCCACCAACAGTACATGAGGGTTCCTTTTTCTCCACATCCCTGTTGACGGTTGTTATTTTTTGTCTTTTTGATACTCTTCTTAATGAGATATTCCCTTTTGGGCATACACATGCACAGAACCCATTTTGTGTCCTCCATACTAGAAATGGCAGCTGTATGGGACTCACATGACTTTCTCCTTATACTACCTTTCAGCGGCATTAGTAACTCCTGCTTGAGGAGTTGTTAGTAAAGCAGTGTTGTGGGGTCACAAAGGAGTAAGCCCAGCCTTGTTTTGGGGTGGCATACTCTCCAATAAGGAAGAATGTGTGTTCACATCTCTATCGGGGACCGTAGCTCATGCAGAGCCATGTAAAAAGAGTAGCCAGTGGTCTGTCTGGTTATTGTGATCCCTCTGAAAAAGTGTCCCCCAAAACAAGAGCGAGAGCAGAAGGGCTAGTTTGTAGCCAGTAAACACTCACCCCAGTGAATGTTTATCCCATGCGTTTGAGCGCCACATTTAGGTAATGCAACTTTGCTGGTCAGTCACACGAGTTTTATGCAAGCAGGATGGACCACAGCTGCCAGACTATGCTCCCTTTTCCACATTTGGTTGGCCAATTGGTTGGTTGGGTGGTTGGTTGGATGAGAGCCCCGTGTGGTTACCCACCAACCCCTTCCTGGGTTACTGATTGTGTCTCAGAGGGAGAGACTCTGGCAGGTAGACAGAAGCTCTTACCAATGCTGTGCTGCCATGGGCCCAGCCATCCATACTCCATGCTCAGTGGGTTATTTGCCTTTTTCAACATCCTCAAGGGATATGAAGCCCAGCACTAGCTTGGATAGGGGAAGTATATCTGATGGGTCAGAATTGCACGTGAAGGACTTTAAATAGCTTTTCTTTCCTCCTCCTAGTCTAAACACAGGAATGGGAAATTGTGGACACCAAAGAGTTGCATATTTAAATACAGCTGGACTATTTTTGCACAATGGTGAAGGAATGGTTTTTTGTGCAAATATTTTATATCTTTGCCATTTTGACCATTCTTATTTTATCTCTTCCATCTGTGAGCTCTAATAGCTCCTATTATGTATATAATTCATATAGAGCTCCCTAGATTCCACTTCGGAGGGTGATTATTGCTGTATACTTCTCTCTCATACACTATACCCTCCCTGAAGGCAAGCTTTGGACCTAAAGCATATCTTAATTTGTCACCCTGCCTATCCTGAGCTGACCACAATTCAGCACTGAAGAATTGCCTGAAATGAATGAACAAAAACATTTCTGCTACATCAACTCTGGTCTGTTGTGAAAATGCTATGGTGGGATGTTGTCAAAATGGGATGTGTATTGCACATGAAATATCAGAAGCTAGATGCTTAGTGGGAATTTGGTTGACTTAGAGTATTACGATGTAGTGTTATATTTCTTTGGATGTTATGAATAATTCAGAGCACATAGGAGATACCTTTTATCTTTTCTGGCTTGTTGATTTCTCTGGAGTTATTGTGCTTAATAAAATATCAAAAAGAGGACAGAGGGCTCATCTGAATGTCAGCTCAACATTTTGTGGTTATTGTTTCAGTAACTATTAAGTTACCTTAAACCCTATACCCAGTAGGCCATTGAGGTAAAATATTAGGAGTATATCTAAACTGCTTATAAATTTCCTTGCTATTTTCTAAAACATAGTGGTATAATAAGATTCTCTGCTTCCTAAGAAGATATAAATAAAGCCTCTATAGCACATAATGGTGATGAGTTGGAAGTTAAGCTCCCCTCCGATCAGCCAATGACTGTAGAACAAATAACTCCAGGAGAACCCAGCTTTAGAGCACACATATGAAGTGTCTGGCTTTAAAATTATGGAGCCATTTCTGAGGCATAAGGCAAATGACATTGATAAATGGTTGCCAAGTCATTTATATGGTTTTTACATCTATTCAGCCAAAAACTGTGGCATAGTACTCCCTTAGCACTCCCTTATTTTTTTTAAAGTGACCACTAAGTGGTTCAGGGCTGGTCACCAAGGATTTATGGTAAAACTACGGAGCAGTAGTTTTCAAACTTATTGATCTCCAGATCCCTTTACATTTTTAAAAACCGGTGAGAATTGCAGAATTTTTGTTGACATGGCTTGTGTTTATGGATATGTACCATTGTAGAAATTAAAACTGAGGAAATTTTAAAATAATTATTAGTTCACTTGAAAATGACAATAATAAATGCATTGCATTTTACCATAAAAATAGTGACTATGTTTCCCCAAACAATACAACTTAGTGAGAAGAGTGGCATTGTTTGAACTTTTGCAAATCTCTTTAATGTCTGGCTGAATAGAAGGCAGATAAAACACGTTAGTATCGCCTAGGAAACTCCACTGTATACTCTTGAGAAAATGAGATTAAAAAAAAAAAAGACAAATCATGTCTTAGTATTACTGTGAAAATTATTTTGACTCTGTGGACCCGCTGAAAGGGTGTGAGCACCCCAGGGGTCATCAGACCACATTTTGAAAACTGCTAATACAGAGTAATTAGTTGAATCAGGATATTCTTAGACATAGGAACCCTGAACCCAACTAAGAATCTATTCTCTGTGCCAAGATGTTGGCGGTCCCTGGTGAGGAAGTGTGTCATTCTGCCTGCCCACGCTGATGGGATCCTTTGGACAGACTTTCAACTTTCCCTCTGTGTTAGGGACTAAACCTGGCCACCTGTTTGCTTAAGGTGGCTTAAGAAGGCTCTACCCACCTGCTCTTGTGTTCTTCACATACTTTCTTCTATACTTTCCTCCCATTGCTGTGCTTTGGGAAGCTCACATGATTCACCTGGTTCTCTGACCACTGACTACTGACATGTTCTGCTTTGTACAACACCTTTGCTCAACTGAAGTAACCTGACATGCTGATCTCCACCATGACAATAAAATAAGAAGGCGAGCTCTTGAACAAATAGAACCCTAGTAAAACCCAATTCTCTGACCCTGTGTCAGAGAAGAATTTAGAAAAGGGGAAGTTCCAAGTGCCTTGTGCTGTTGATTGAATCCTCAACCCACAAGCAAGAGGTCATGCTCCCACTAGACTTAGAAACTGAAGGTGTTCAGTCTGGAAAGGATAATTGCCAACTTTGGGGATGAGGAGACTCCTGCTTAGACCAAGACTATGTAAGTTCTAGAAGACCAGACCTGGAGCAGTGCTACAGAGGGAGACCTTGAGCTGTCTCCAATTAAAACTGCTAACATCCTAAGTGCTTGCCTAGATGCTGACCCTGATATCTGCCTATTCTTGCCTCTTCACTGGCTAACTCCAGCCTGTGACACAATCCCCAGCCTGACTCCCCGGGGTGGCCCTCCACCTCTGCATCAGTGTTCATATTCAGCTCTTCCCCTTATGAATGGACAGTTTCCTTCCTCATTGCCTGGCCTAGATCCCTGTTGTGTAACCACACATTCACCTGGAACCTAGCTGTGCCATTCGTTAGGGCTGAAACATTGGAACTGGAGTGAGCAGTGTGACAAAGGGGTTGAGACCAGAGAGAGGAGAGGAGAACAGTCGAACAGTACAAAGGATTCCCGACCATCTCCTGTTTTTCTCCTTGGACACTCCTGACACAGTTTGTCAAGAGTAGGCCACTCGTGAGTCACTTGTTTACTGTGGGATTTCATTCCCCTCCCTGTAAGAAAACTACCAGGGAAGTAGAGTGAGTTAATTTTCCTTTTATCCGGCCCCCTTCTGCTTTTCCCAGCAGGCTTTATCCCTGTCAGCAGGCCCAGATATTTCCATCAAGGTGTCTCTCTGTCAGAAGTTTCAGATAGAGTTAACCTGGCATGTCAAGGTTAACACAGATGCTGTGTGCTTTCTTTCTGAAATATCATGTCCCAGCCTGAATGCAGGATGATTAGGTTACTCTGCCAAACAGAATATACACTATAAAATATTCAGAATTATAACAATGCCACAAATAAAGGCAAGAGAACATCTTGTAGCAGTATATCATCTTTGTTTATTTATCCATCCAATCATTTATAAGTATTTATTGAAAGCTGTTATGTGGGAGACAATGATAGATACATCTGTAAACAAAACAAAACTAAAGATTCTTACTCTCACTATACTTACAGTCCTCCCAGTAACCAGTAATCATGTGTCCAAAATTTTGGATGAAATAAATCTTTTCTCTATATTTTCAGTGGTCATACTGGTTGATGTAGTTTCTTATTTGCTGTTGGGGAGATGTCCAGGAAGTTGAGGTGAATGAGGAAAACAGTGCTTGTTCTCTTTGGTGACATAAGGCACACCAGTCTAAAGGCAAGTCATTTACAGATTAATTTATTTTGTAACCAGTGTAATATTGGTCACTCAACAACAGTTGAATTTGAAGTGGTTGTTCCAGTCTTTTGTTAGGATCACTGAAAAATTGTGTACTCTGATCTAAAAAAGCAACTTCCTAGATAGTAAATATTTGTTTGCTGTGTACTTGAAAAGACTATTTATTCTTCAATTATTGGGTGCAATATTCCATATATGTCCATTATATCTGTGCTGTTCAATTTAATATTTCATAACTAATTGTTGTGTTGCCTAGTAGTTCATTTATGAAATAAGATTTGTCAGAAATTTCTTACTGTGAAAGAGTAGTTGTCAGTTTCTCCTCATGGTTCAGTACTTCTTGCTCTATATATTTTGGGGCTGTATTGTTAGGTGCATATAAGTTTAGGGTTATTTTCTCTTCCAGGTGAACTGAAACTTTTATCCACATTTTGTGACCCTCTCTTATTTCTTGTTATGTTTATTGCCTTAAAAATCTATCTGTCTAATACTAATAGAGGTACACCAAATTTCTTTTGTTAGTATTTACCTGGTATTTGTTTTTCCTCCTTTTACTTTTAAGTTTTCTGTTATGTTTCTTATAAACATAATTAGCTAGATTTTTAAAAATTGTGTCTGATCATTTTTGAAACTGGAGAGATTAGTCCATACATTTATTATGATTACTGAAATACTCTATTTTTAACCATTTTATATTATACTTGGTATTTGTCCTACTTTTTGGTTTCTTTTTCTTTTGCCTTTTTTTATTCTTCTTTTTCTCTTTATTATATTTTCCCCCAATCTGAATTTAAAATCTTTTTTTTTTCCCCAAAGATTTTTATTTTTAAGTACTCTCTACATCCAACGTGGGGCTGGAACTCCAACCCAAGATCAAGAGTTACATTCTCCACAGACTGAGCCAGCCAGGAACCCCTGAATTTATAATCATTATGCCTCTTGATTACCCTAGTATTTTAACGTGAGTACTTAACAGAGTCCTATTAATAATATTTTTCTGCTCCCAAAACACAGGGAATTTAGAATGATTTATTACTTACATGCTACTGTTAACCAGTATTTTAGTTCCATCTTTTTTGCACCCTCAATTAGTCATTATTGCTGTTATTTTGTAAAGTGCAATATCTTTTCTACCATCTCTTCTTGCCTCTCAGAACTCCCATCTGGAATAATTTCCCTTTGTCTGAATGATATCATTTAAAATTTAGTTTAGTGGGAGTTTGCTAATGGAAACTCCTTTTCTTCCTTCATCTCTATTTTGTTTTAATTCTTAAAAGATATTTTTATGGGGTATATGGTTCTAGGATGATGGTTAAGTTCCCTCAGGACATTGAAGTTATTCTTTTCCTGTCATTTGGCTTCTGTTGTTATGTTTGTAAAGTCTGGAGCTAATCCAGTTGCTGTTCCTTTTTTAGGTGATCAATATTTTCTCTGTCTGGCTGCATTTAATATCATCTCTTTGTCAGGGTTCCGGGCTGGCTCAGTTAGTGAAGCATGCGACTCTTGATCTTAGGGTTGTGAGTTCGAGCCCCACTTTGGGTATAGCGATTACTTTTAAAAAATGATTTCTTTTTCTTTGGTAATCTCCAATTTCATAGCAATTATCTGTAGGAGTAGAAACATCTTTACTTATACTGTTTGGGGTTGTTGGGCATCCTGAATCTAAAGATTCATGCTTCTCATAAACTCTGGAAATTTTTCTTTTTAATATTTCCTGTTCCCCATTGTCTCCAATATCTCTTACTAGAACTCCAGTTTGGCATGTATTAGATCTCTGTTAGATTGCACTCTGTCCTCTGTGTCTCTTAAACTCCCTCTTATATTTTCCATCTTTTTGTCTCTCTATTTTGCAATCTGGGTAATTTCTTCAGATCTGTCTTAAACTTTACTGAGTCTTGCTTTACTTGTGTCTCACCTTAATTTTAACAAGTCTATTGAGTTTTAAATTTTAAATTATTAAATTATTTTTTCCTTTGTCAAAATTTCAAAATTACTTGGTCTTTAAAAAAAAACAATTCCTTGTTTCTTTTATTTTGAAGCCTCCTGTTTATATCTTTAAGCATATTAAACATACTTATTTTATGGTTTATGTATGATCTTTCCAATGTCTGAAATCACTGTGAATCTGATTTCTCTTTCTATTGTTTCTGCAGAATCTTTCCATGGTGTCCTTTTTGCACATTTTGTGAATTCTGACTGGGCTTCTATTCCTTGGAACATGATCCATAAAAATGTTTAAAGCCTGGGTTAAGGTTACTTTCCTCTGAGGAGGATTGGTATTTGTTCTGTTGTGTACCCGAGTATTCTCAACCTGAAATCATTTTGAATTCTCTCTTATGGATTTTCAAACCACACAGGTAGAATTTGGGCCCGAAACCTGTGTGAAGACCATCTTGTGATTTTGACAGTTTGGAGGAGACTGTTTTTCTCCTTGGGGCTGAAGAAGTCACATTCCTTCCAGTCCCTTCTGTGTGAGCAGGTTTGCTTCTTCCTCCCATGTACACTGAACATAGTAGTCCTTTGAGATCTGAACTTTATGCAAGGGTTTCATATGGGACTCTTCACCATGGACAGGGTTTATCTCTTCCTTCTGCTTCTTTCCACGCAGCATCTTATCAAAGTTGATAGTTACCAGGGTTCGCCTCCTGGGAAAATCTAGCTTCAGTTTGCTTACTCTTAGGACCTCTACTTCCACTCTGTGTTTGGCCAGCTCAGGAGCAATTCAAGTGTTTTCTGTTCTTCTATCTTTCACTTTTAGTTGACTTCATTAGGGGGTCGTCTAGGGTATCTGAAAGTAGAACCACATGCAGTTAATAAATGGTCTGTAGGCCAGAACATTTGAAGCCAAGGGACCCCATTTTGTTTCTAGCAGATGCCACCATCTTTGTTAAGCCCCTTAACCAAGGATGGCATGGATAGGCCTCATCTTCTTCCTTATCCTTTGTGCTCAGCAAACATCCACCAACTAGCACTGTTGCACAAGGGGTTACACAGATACCAAGTATGGTTGTGGCAAATGCTGATGCTTCAGACACCTCCAGGTGACAGTTCTTGTGAGGAGTTGGCCCTTCCCCTTTTTGCCTCTGAATTGAGCTGTGTGGCCTTTAGTGGCACCTTGGGCTTTGGAAGAGTCAAGTCCTGTATCATTCAGGCTTGAGATCAATGACTCTTGACCTTTCTGTTACTGCTCTTCCAGCAGCCTTCTCCCTCGTGAGTCTGGGTGTCCTGCCACACTGCCCCAGGCATCCTGTTGCCTCCTCTCAACCCCGTGCTCAAAGGCAAGGACCAGCAAACTGCAGTCTGTGGGTTGCATCTCACCCATAGCCTGTTTTTGTAAATAAAGTTTTATTGGAACACAGCCATGCCCATTTGTATTTCTTTGGCTTCTTTCATATCATGATAACCTACCCACAAATCTGAAAATATTTACTATCTGTCCTTTGCAGAGTTTTCCAGCTCTGCTCTGTTGCCCCACACTAGGCTGCCCACCCCTCCTTCGGCTCTTCCCTACAGTATCCTGTAGCCACATGTTCCCTCCTCATTACCCACACTCATAACCTTGCCAGGTCTGGCCTTGCTCCACGGACAGCTCCCTCCTTTCCTCAGCCTGGTCAGCATTTGCCCTTTGAAACCTAGAAATGTATTTGTGCATGTTAAAAGAGAATTAATAACTTGTCCTAGGCAACCCTTACTTAATTAAGTTAGACACTTACAGTGTCTTCTCCTCTATTAGGATCTTCCTCTACCCTGGAGGAGGTCATCAATGCCAGACTCTTTGGGGAAAGACAGGTACCTTGACTCCATCCATTTATATGTTCACTGCAAATACACATTTCAAGAAGCAGACATAGTCTTGGAAATAAAACAACAAACATGTGAAACAACATTTTAGTAAAGTTAAGTAGCACTTAATGGCATCAGAGAAGCTCTCCTTTTAAAGCAATATCTTGAACAGTGAAGAATTAATTTCTACTAAAAATGGTCACCACTAAGCATATCTGTCTTGCAGAAGAGGCTCATCAATGTGCTTTCTCTACCTGAAAGAGCATGGCCTCGTGGTAAGGAGCATGGACTATGGAGCTAGACTGCTTAGGTGGTGATCCCTACTCTGGCATTAACTAACTGGTGATCCTGGGCGAGTCACTTGGTTTCTCCGTGCCTCAGTTTCCCCATCTGGATAAAAGGGCCATTGGGTTACTAACATGATGCAATGAGATAAAATATTTTAAAGTACCTAGAACAGTGCCTGGAGCCTAAGAAGCCTTCATGTTATTTAATCTTTCTGACCTTGTTTCCTCATCTGTAAAATGGAAATCAAAATAACAAACTTTTATGTTGTTTGAGGAGTGACCATGATGGATTTAAAGCACCAAAACAGGACACACAATAGAAGCTAAATAAATTATAGATAGATGCCTTTTTCTGGGGTTTCATTAATATTTGTTCCATATTTCCCTTTCCCTGATGGGGCTCTCTATAAATTCCTTTTTTAAAAGAAATCATTTTTGGAAACATCTAGAACCTAGTGGCCATCCTCAGGATGGTGGGCCTTCAATGACTGCTTTAGGCTTGTTCTATTGCTAAACACTTGATGAGAAGCCCAGAGAGGTTTGTGAGTATTCTCTTGTCTACCAACTCTACTTACCCCAATACTCAGCCACCACTTCCAGGAAGCCTTCCCTGATCCCTAATCCCCACCACCTTGGTGGTTCTGTGGCTTCCTGTAATAACTATCTGTCCGCTGAGACAGGGAAGGAGTTATTCATCTGCATATCTATTGTAACTGACACACTGTATTCCATTAGGTACCCAAGACCTACTGGCTCAGTGCATAAAAAATTAATAAACAGATGCCAATTAAAACCTCTTTGAGAATACACAATGAAGATATCTATCTTAAGAATTTTGCAGTATGGGTTCAATTTCTCTGTACAATATTAAATCTCCAAAGAGTACTGTATAAATATATCCCCCTTTTTTAAACATGTCTCCAAATTGCAGAGTTAATGGAAACACATGCACAAAATAACACGTGCAGTATATACCAGCTCAGCTATGTTGTCCTTTAAGAACTCTGTCTTCTCCTATTCTTTACATTTGGTTCAAATGCCATTTTGCCTTTGAATGCCATCTCTAAAAATATTTTAGAGTTATGATATAATAAGATGTTTAGTTTCGTAATAATTCAGTGGGGATTTTTTTGATGAGTGGATTTGGTCTATACGATAAGCAAGGCTGCTGGACCTATGCAGTGGATTGCAAGTGAGCTCAGAACCACCACCACCCCCGACCCGCTACCGTCCCTTCTAGATGTTGTACCTGCTCTGTTACTCCTTGCTGGAACTATCTAGAGCATGATAGCACTTAAGAAGGCCTTAAAGGCAGATAATGGCTTCACATTTCAATGAACCTGAAAAATGGAAGGGGCTTCTGGCGACTTTTTTTCAAGAGGGCAGTTTTAAATATATAATCGAATCTCGATTGTCAAGCAAGTAGAGACGAGTCGTGGAATGAGACCCACACAGTGGAATTAACCAAGATCAATTATATTTGAATCCGCCGTGTGCTGAGCAGCCTACATTGCCTTGCACAGGCCAGAGGTATGGTCTCTGCTTCAGCGGAGAAACTGGGAATTCTTATACAGTAATTATGATTTTAAAAGAAAAAAATAAGAAGGAAGACATGGTTTTCTGCGCTGTGGTCAGGGCAGGACACTCGGGTGCTCTTCACCACAGGGTTTCTCCAGTCCTCCAGGTTGGGGTGCTGTGATGCCAGGTTTCAAGCCAGAACCTGGAGAAGGGAAG
Source organism: Zalophus californianus (assembly GCF_009762305.2). NCBI lineage: Eukaryota > Metazoa > Chordata > Mammalia > Carnivora > Otariidae > Zalophus > Zalophus californianus. Next base: position 80,457,228 of record NC_045602.1, read on the forward strand.
GTGGACCTCCCGAAGGATCATTTGTCAATCACATTTGCATTTCTTGAAAATGAGTGTGGAATCCTGTCCCTTTTAGCAGGTTGAAGAGAATTTTTTCATCATTTTTAGAATCAAAAGCTTAAGGACAAGTGCTATATACATACACTGGAATATTACTCAGCCATTAAAAAGAAGGAATTACTGACATGTGCTACAACATGGATGAAACTTGAAGGTCATATGCTAAGTAAAGGAAGCCAGACACAAAAGGACAAATACTGCATGATTGCCACTAATACGAGGTCCCTAAAGTGGTCATATTCATAGAAACAGAAAATAGAACAGTGGTTGCCAGGGGCCAGGTGGAGGGGGGATGAGGAGTTAATATTTAATGGGCATAGAGTTTCAGTTTGGGAAGATGGAAAAGTTCTGGAGATGGATGGTAGTAATGGTTGCACAACATTACATATGTTCTTAATGCCACTGAACTATCCATTAAAAAGGATTAAGATGGTAAAACTTTTTGGAAGTAATGTATATTATACCATAATTTTTTTTTTAAAAGCTTAAGTGGGATGCCTGGGTGGCTCAGTCGGTTAAGCATCTGCCTTCAGCTCAGGTCATGATCCCAGGGTCCTGGGATTGAGCTCTGCATGGGGCTCCCTGCTCCGCTTGCCCCTCCCCCTCCACTTGTGCTCTGTCTCTTGCTTTCTCTCAAATAAATAAGATCTTAAAATATATATATATAAATAAATTTTTTTAAAAAGCTTAAGCACACACACAACACTGGGGGATCATATAGATGTGATTGTGAAGCCTCGTTACGTGGGTACTCGGGCAGGGGAAGCGGACAACCCCTTCTCTGAGGTCAAACAGGCTCAGACCCTGATGGATCCTGGAAGCATACAGCTGGTTGAGACTTAAAGTGGGCAGGGCTGTGTTCTCTTGGTTTTGCAGACTGGAGGTCATTTACTTTGGCATTTAAAATTTTTTTTTAATTTTTTTTTGAGAGAGCACGTGAGTGGCAGGCAGGGGGAAGGGCAGAGAGAGAGAGAGAGAGAGAGAATCTCAAGCTGACTCCCCACTGAGCCTGGAGCCCAACATGGGGTTCCATCTCACGACCCTGAGATCCTGACCTGAGCCGAAATCAGGAGTCAGCCGCTTAACCCACTGTGCCACCCAGGCACCCCCTACTTTGGCATTTTTAACAGAGATTTAAAGCTTATGAAATTTGCCAATCAGGCTGGTCTTAAGGCCCAGATTAAGCAGCATGTTCTTTTTTACTTAAATGCAGAACAATAGCAGACGGCATGAAAGCTTTCCCAGGGCTGTTTCTCCCCTGAAGTAACAAAAAGGAAGATGGATGGGAAAAAGCTCCCCGATGGAATCGGATACTGCAGAAAGCAAATTTCAAACCGCGTGATGTGAGCGCATAGGGAAATGGAGTCAGGTGAAAACCATGTGAAACGCAGAGAGTTCTGAAGTGAGGGCTCTTGTGCTATTTTTAGTATCAAAAATGCTGTGAGTCCTGTTATTCCATTACACTCCAGCGAATCAAATTATTTGCCTTTCTCTACATTTACCACTACTAATTGTTGTGTCTGATTAAATCAGAGCAGGCCTGCCTTCGAGGTGGCGGTCATCCGTGTAGAGCCCCACTTTGGGGTTCCATGGGGGGCCCCCCCCGGTTCTGTTCTACCTTCCCCGTACCTGGCATTCGGAGCCACACATTGGAGTGACAAATGCACTTTTCGGCATTTCTCCGGGGGAGACAGCACAATCAAACATTTCGAACCAAAGCACCAGGCCAGTACCATGTTGAGGGCCAGAATGCATTGCGTGGAGCAGCAGAGCCATGGCTTACCCCCCAGGCCTGTGGTGACGGGCACCTTCCACTGCTCTCCAGATTGGTGCAGCGTGGTGTCGGTGCCGCCCTCACTTCTGCTAGGCACCCCCAGAGAACATGAAATTAGGTGTCAGCCTCTTGTTTCCGGACCTGGCCTTCCCCAAAGAGGCCAGGTGTCAGAATCTCTGAGGGGCCCAAGGGTCTGTCTGTATTTTAGGGGCTCTCCAAGTAACTCTGCTGCCCAGTCAGACTTGAGAAGCACGGCCTTAACCAGTTATTTTCCATCAGTGGTAGTGAGAAAAGAGCTCAGATGTGAACTTGGTGCCTGGTGAGTGGAGAGGGAAGTAGCTGGAAGCCAGACTGCTATCCCTAGATAGCAGTCATGGTGTGCATGCTGGTCTTTTAGGAAAGCTGCGCCTCGCTAAAAGCCATCGCTTTGGCCATCTCACCTGCCCGAAAGACACAGCAAAACAGGTCACAGGGCATTGCATGCTGAGCTCCTAAAGAAGGCAGCCAGCCTGGCGGGCCCCTCCGCCTGCCCTGACTCTTATGCCAGACCTGCAGGTGGAGGTGCTGCCCTGCTCTCAGGTGCTCAGGGGAGAAGGGCTATGAAGAGCGGAACTGCAGCAGCCACAAAGAGACAGGTGACCCTGGTGACCAGAGAGAGGACAAACAAGGGAGAGAAAGCTGATAGAAGAACCAGAGAGGTCTGGTCCCTATTTCCGTGTCTAATCAAGAAGGCTACAGGCCAAGAGGAGACAGGATCACCCCCAACACAATGGGCATGCTTCAGAACCTCTGAGAACCTGGAAAGCCAGCCGCTCACCTTTCCAGTGTTGGCTAAAAGCATGAGAAAATTCCACAGCAACAAGCTAGAGAAAAATAGCTACCTGTAAAACTGAAGGAAGAAGAAGAAAGGCACAGAGTACTTTGGCTTCTTCGAAACGAAAGATGGCTTTAGTCTCATCTGCAATGGCCTTGTGTGGTCATTAGGCTCAATAAGAATATACACTCTCGGTTATCTGCCAGCCAAATCGAGGTCACTTCCCTCTTTTGTTTGCAAGAAAAGTTGGCTAATTTTGTTGGTGTTGATTTTGTACATTCTCATTGATACCCAGCTGTAAGGGAGTGATGTTTACTTGTTTGAAATGTATCCAAATTCAAATAATACAACCTGGGCTTTAAATGTTACCACTGATTTTTTTTTAAGGTATCTGTAAATTATTTAGGACAAAATGTCTTCTAAATCTTTTCATGAAAGTGCAGTAGAAAATACCACTGGGGCACATATTGGTAGATATGAATAATTTGCTTCACATAGTATTTAAATATTCAAGATTTGGTGGATCACATTTTTCTCTTTTCTTCCAATCTCTGAGATTTAAAGGTGACCCATTGGGAGGCATTTGACTTCAAATCCGAGGTTGTAATTATGTCCTTGGAATCAGCTTCCCCTGACTCCTCACTCCCAAATTCGGTATGGCCTGACCACCGAGAGCACCTCTCTCTAGAAATGCGGGAGCCAAGCTAATCAGGACAAGAATATCCTGTTGGACTCTTTGCAAAAGGCTTTCACATTTTTTAGGTTAAAAATAATCACAAACAAGGAGCAAGGCGTGTGCTACAGCAGCTTAGGGAGAGTGGTCACAGACTGTATGCCTGAGTGAGCCAGCTTTGGGGGGCCTCTGGCCACCTGTGCTCACGAGCTCTAGTCCGGTCACAGCAGGGCACACCCCTCTTACTTCCAAGGACAGCATTTCAGGAGGCTTCTTGACGATCAAGTGGAGGGGGCACCCGAGAATATTTGGCCTGAAACAGACAGGTCTCTGGGGGGACAAGATCACCTTTCTCTGATTCTTGAGAGCTGATTCCATCCCTAGGATGGCTTTAATAAAAAGAAAAAAAAAATATTAGCGGAAAATAGCAAGGCTGTGGAGAGATTGGAACCCTCGTATATTATTGTAAACTGATACAGCTGCTGTGGCAAAGTTTGGTGGTTCCTCAAACAGTTAGACGTGGAGTTAGCATATGACCCAGCAGCTCTGTTCCTGGGTATACACCCAGGAGAAATGAAAACATGTGTCCACACGGAAACTTACACCCACGTCCGTAGGAGCATTGTTCTCAGCAGCCAAAAAGTGGACGCAGCCCAAGTGTCCATGAATGGATGAATGAAGAAACAAAACGTGGTATAAACATAAAATGGAATAGTATGAACTATTAAAAGGGAAGGGAATTCTGAAACAGGCGCCCACGTGAATGGACCTTGGAAACATTTCATTTATGGGAGAAGCCCAAGACAAAAGGTCACGTGTTGCATGATTCCTTTTATATCCTATGTCCAGAACGGGCAAATCCATCGAGACGGAAAGGGGTTTGAAGGGGAATGGAGAGTAGTAACTTAATGGGTGCAGGGGGTTTCTCTGAGGTGATGACAAAGTTTTGAATCTAGAGACAGGTGGTGGTTGCGCACCTTGTGAATGCAGTAAGCAGCACTGAAGTGTACGCTTTAAAATGGTTAATTACATGTTAAGTGAATTACACTTCAGTTTTTAAAAATAGCAATAATTTTATAGTTTTTTTAAAGAATTTATTTGAGAGAGAGAGAGCGCACAAGCGGAGATGAGGGAGGGGCAGGGGGAGAGGGAGAAGCAGGCTCCCGGCTGAGCTGGGAGCCTGATGCAGGGCTGGATCCCAGGACCCTGAGATCATGACCGGAGCCCAAGGCAGATGCTTAACCGACTGAGCCACCCAGGTACCCCTAAAAATAGCAATAATCTAATCTGAGTGCTGTCATTCTGGATAGCCCCTGGACACATAGCAAGGAGAAATGAATAGAAGCCCCTGTGACGGGGAGGGAGGGACAGTGGTATTTTGGCTCAGTAGGAAGAATTTTTTAATGAGTTCAACTAACAGGAAGTGGAAGAGGCTGCTAGGGACAGTAGCACGTCCCTTCACCCCCCCTCCATGGAGGAGACATAGGGCACACTCGATGGCGTGTCGTGGATGGCATGCGAGCCTGTGGCACTGCTTCTCCACCCTGGGCACATCCGGAAAAAGGCTCCCGGGTGTCCCTCTGTCTTAGGTGGAAGAGGTGACCTCTGGTATCCCTCCCACCACCTCTCCACCGCAGCAGGCACTTCTGTCTTCCTGATGGTGGGGCCTTGTGCACCCTGCGGGCCTCACTGCCCAGCGTGAGCAGTGCACCTGCAGGTCCAAGGGCTCCCGGGCACTGGTGAGCAATGCAGGATCTCAGCCCTCCCCAGACGGCACCAGATCAGAATCTGCCCTTTAGCCCGATCCCAGGGGGATGCTTACGTTTCTACAATGCCAAACGCTGCTGTAGACCTTCATTTCCAAAACACTTGGAACTGCTTTTTTCACCTTATCTCCTGAACAATCACGAGTAGCCACTACAGCAGGTGACACCTTATCGCTGTTTGCTGGAAGAAGAGGTTGAGGCCCAGAAGGCTTGCTTCCCTCACTCCAGGGGCTAATGGCAGTGCCAGTCTTGCGGTGCCTAATCCAGGGCCCCCTCCACCGGGCTCCAGAGCCTGTTCCCTTCATGTCGGACTGCCTCCCCACCTCCCTCCTGCCGCCCACGATGCCTTGCCCACAGCCCAGGCTGAGTCAGTCTTTGATGTGCTGAGGAAGAAGAGACAAAGGATGGCGGAAATGCAGGGCCCCCTCTGCTGTATCAAACTCTCAGGTGCCAAACGCACCTGAGCTTCCGTGGGCGCGTTTCTGTTTCCAGATCTCAGTTCAGACTTTGTGCCGTATTCTATGTTGTGATGGGGTTGGGGGGGCCGCGCTGAAGACGGTACTGGTGAGAGTGGGAACGAGGATGAAGATACATGGCGGCTCCTGCAAAGGTGGGGAAGGGTGAATGCTAGGCAGGGATGCCGAAGGGAAGGAGCCCTTGGAGGGGGAGCTGGAGGAGCCCGTTGTTTCTGTTGTGCTGGAGTGGGGAGCCAAGGGGCAGGTGTAGCAAGCCCCCTTCTAAGTTTGACAAGTATTGTTCCTAGCATGACCAGCCAACACCAATGAAATATTTTCAGGCTGTGTGACCTTCTTAACTTCTCTCTGCTCTGGATTCCTCATTAGTAAAGAGGGGAGCAGCCCTGTGGAGCCCAAGATGGAAGGGAAGAAGTCTCCTATGGCCTGGGTGATGGGCCAACCGAGGGCCCCAGGTCTCTTTCCTGCAAGAGCCTGCTGAAGAATCTTGGTGACCCTACAGGGCCACACCGCAGTGTAATGAGAAAGGAAAGTATGGCTGGTAGAGGGAAGGTTTGGGAGAAGGGCAAGCTGGCCACTGAGGGTCACCATGCTTCTCGAATGTACTCCTGACACTTCAACTGCTTGGTCCCAAACATGTGAATTGGCAGCAGGGCTTATTTGCCAAGTTACCCTTTGGAAGTCGACAGTCTGTGGGTGTTGCAATGCTTGGTAAAACCGAGAGCTGGAAGAGCAATCAATAGAATAAGCAATAAAAAACAGGCAGGGTCTGAAATGTCTGAGTTCTGGCTTTCTCATCCCAGCGTCGGTGGCATCCAGCAGAAACAAGCAGAGGGACAGAATGGGGTCTTGTTTCTCCACACCCGGGAGGTGTTTGTGCAGGGTACTTCCCCAGGCTGGATGGACCTGCTGGAGGATGGGCCTGGAGAGAGTGGAGGACCCATCCCCGGCCGTGGGGCTTTATGCTGGAGGGTTCCTCACTGCTCAGTGCTCTTACTGTCATTTGCTGGTCCCTTGCTCTTGAAAAACTTGTATTTTGCAGTAATTATAGATTCAAAGGAAGTTGCAAAGCAGTCTGTGCGCCATGTACCCATCACCCGGTTCCCCCAGTGCCTACATCTTAGCACCAGGAAATGGATACTGGTACAACGTGTTTGTCTAGTGCTGTCATGTTACCACATACGTAGCTTTTTGCGACCACCATCACCTGTTCCCTTGAATTTTTTAAAAATAGCTGTGGAATCCTCACAAACTCTGTATGGACTGATTCCCTGATGCTTTCCTGAGGGCAGGAAGGGGCTACCGTATGTCCCAAATGGGGGAGGCATGGTTCACGTTGTATTCTAGAGCTGTGTGACCCAGCAACCCTCTGTCTCGCCTGTATGAAGTCACACGCACATGCACACTCTCATACTTTCTCTCTGGAAGCTTCGAAGTGTGGAGCAGATAGCTCCTTGGCTGGGCAAGGGGAGGAGCCTGTTCTGTTTATCTGAATTCCTTTTTAAAGGAATCAGCGTGAAATCAGACAGACTTGGAAGTAGAGGTTGCTTTTATCTGTAAGAAAAGGAAACCAACCTAACCAGTGGGAAGTCACTCCGAGTCATGTGCACCCTCCACATGCAGGCATCACTAATCATCCTACAAGGACACCAGAGTCTGCAATGGACTGGAATAGAAACAAATAGAGGAAGAATTTGCACCCAGACACCACAGCACAGACAACCCACAAGGATTGCCATTTTGCTTCTTTACTACCAACTTTCAGATAGAAGGTTAATTTTTTTTTAACTGACCCCCATCCAAAAAACAAAGGACTTGTGGGATCCACCAGGGCTGGATGTTGTCATCAGTGACTGTGTTTATGCCAGGCCATCAGCAAACTTCGTCACAGGTGGTGCAAGCAAGGTCCCATAGGGTCAGAATGGATTCATATTCTAGTCAGCCCCGACTGAGAGCATCAGCACCTGACAGAAGACTGGAAGTCGTGTCCTTGACCTGGGTCTGACTCATTTGTGCAGAGGCGTGTCAGAGGCACACCCAGTAGCTGCACAGACCTGAACTTCAGGCAGCAACATGCTCCAGGGTATGAAGGATTTAGGTACCCAGGGTTAAGACAGCACACATGGCCCTGATTCGTCACCATGGCACAGTCATGGATGGACAATGGTGTGCTGTAACCGGGGTTTCTACTCTAGTGGGTTCTTACCATCCTTCCTCACCCTGCCTCCTTATCACCTGTACGGACGCCTGTGCAGGTAATTCTTACCTAGAATAGAACATGGGCTAAATGACCATATTCAAATAGCTATAAGATCTCATTTTTATATGACATTCCATAGTTGACAACGTTATTTCTTATTTTAACCCAAGGAAGAATCCACAGTCCAAAAACAGTAGGTGATTCTCAAAGCCACCCCACTGCTCAGTGACGGCGAGAACACCACAGTCCCCATCTTCGGATTACACCTTCCCGCTGATGAGGCTCCATCACACAGAGCAGTCTTCCTGTCTCTCTCTCTCCCCCTGGATGGTGGTGTGCGGCCCTGAGGCCTTTCATGAATTTGCAGAAAGAAGAGCAGCTCCTAGCATGGGGAGCCCAGCTCTGGCCTCCTATCTCCTCATCCTGCCCCTTAAAGTCCCCCAAGGGCAGGGAAGGTGTTTGAGAGAACTTTACCCTGGTTCTGAATTCTGGTTTCCAAACCAGATCTGTGGCTACAGTCTATGGGTCATTGTTCAAGCTGCTTGCTCATGCATGAAACCACTAGATTTTTCAGCATTTTAAAGTTTCTATGAGGCTGTTCTTCCTGAATTCAGTTCCTTCCTCTTTGTCTAAACCCAAGTCACACTCTCAGTCTTCTCCTCGTGGCCATACAAGGGCACTTAGGAACTTATCAGAAAGCAAACCAAGATAAGAGACAACAGAAAGAGGAAAGCATATGCTTTGCACAACTCACCACACTCCCCTCTCTGACGTGGGGGTTCCTGCCCCTGGGATTCTTGGCCTCACAGTGGTGTAAATCTTACTGTGTTACCATCTTATCATGTTGCCATGCAACAACATATGGGAACGCCATGTGCGTGTGCACATGCGCGCACGCACACACACCCCCATACATTGTTAAAACCTCACTTGTGATCATGGCTTAGAAGGGCTATGATGTTGTTAATATAATTTTTTATAACCTCCAAATGTTTGCAAGTGCAGGGCCAGAGACGGACCACTCCCCAGAGGGGGCTGGCCTGGTGTCGTTCTTACGTAGTCATGAACTTGGCTTCTACTCTGGAGCAAGGCAGAATAAACACTTTAAACCACATGAAGGAGGAAGAAATCTCAAATGAGTGAGAGTGTCGGTAAAGAAGAGAGAAAATATTTCTAGGAGAAAGAGGAAGGACCTAATAATTCTTACTGCCATTTTATTTTTTTAAATTATATATATATTTAATTTCATGTATATACACATATATAATACCCATATAATAGAGAGCTTGACTTTACTTAATGAGAAGTGGTCTAAGATCCTTCACCTTTTTATTCTTAATGAAAGAAGGAATGAATTGCAACGAATATGCGTTGCTTCTCCGTCAGAAAACAATGAGAAAATCTGTAAATGTTTTCATTCAAACCAGACATCTCCTTTTGTTTTATTTATTTGCTGTTGGCTTCCTTTTCCTTCAAACAAGTTTGCAAAAAATGAAATTTATGTGTTTACATTTACAACATCCAAAAATGTTAGTGTGATCTTGGAGTGATTGTTTAGTTTTGTTCTAAAGAATCTGATTGTTTTTTCTTAGACTCAAGAATTTAGTGTACTCTGGGGATTGAAAACTGCATGATTTAATTTAGGTAAAGATAAGAATGTAACACCACTAAATATACAGAATTACTTAGTTAACTAAGCAAGTAAAGCAGACATGCTTTGAGATGTTGCTGCTGCATTGAATTAATAATAATGCATTGAAGAGTAGATTTGACTAATGTGCACTCAATGTATTTGAACAGCCCTTCACTTCCAACTTCGTTAAATATGGCTAAAAATGTAAAATTAATTATTTAAAACCATAGAAGGAATCCAACCTTCCCCCAATTTTACCCCGAATTACAAAGTTTAAAAAAAAGTGCAGTTAGTTGTGGCCCTAATGGAAAGCAGGTGTACGATACTCTGTTAAGCAGACTAATTGGGGGTGATGAGCTTTGCATTGCAGAAGGATCATTAGTGAGGGTAGGATTCTGCACTCCTCCAGCGCGTGGGCCCTGAGCCACTCACACATTTAAAGTATGATTCAGTTCACAGAAATGTTGTTTATCACCAGCTCTTCAGGAAAATACTCTTATGCAAGCTCAAGTCCCTTAGTACAGGAACCTTTTGGATTGCAAGGGACATTTAAAAGGACTTGTTTTGTGGGTTTCTGGTAGCTGGTAAATATCTTTGCAATTTAAAAATAAGCTAATTGATGTCCATGATTAGTGTCTGTTATTTAAATGTGAAATAGCACCTTTATTTTTTTAAGAAAATTTTTTTTTTATTTATTCGAGACAGAGATAGAGAGAGAGAGCAGGAGCAGTGGGCAGAGGCAGAGGAAGAGGCAGACTTCCCTTTGAGTAGGGAGCCCGATGCAGGGCTCTATCCCAGGACCTGGAGCTCATGACCTGAGCCGAAGGCAGACACTTAACCATCTGAGCCACCCAGGAGCCCCACCTTTTGAATGGTTCCTAGGATTGCTGTTGTAACAACCGCCTGAGCTAACATTAATTGAGCTCACATTTGAGGTGCTTTACAGGTATTGTGTCCTTAAGTCTCAGCTGCTCTGTGAAGGTGAGAAACCGAGGCAGAGATAGGTGCAGTAACTTGCCTGAGGTCACTCAGCTACTGAAATGTCAGAGCCGCGTTTTGAACAACGCTGCGTCGTTGCCTCTTTGCCCGAGCATCCACATCCATCCAGGGCACAGCTATGTGCTAAGTGAATGCGTGAACAAAGGCTCAAGGGCCAGGAGGAAGAAGGAAGGAAGGACTCACTTGCAAAGGCCAAGGGATGCCCTTTCTGCCTCTTTGTTCTTGAAAATGCTAAAGAGAAAAATTTTCAGATCGTTTCTGAAAGAGGGTGGGCGAACATTCTCAAAGTCGTGGGGTTTCAGAGCTGAATGTTTCTAAAAGGTTTATTGACAAGACCTTGTGATACCTTTGTCACAGAACTGAAATAAAGAGGGAACAATGTCCAGCATTTTAGAAGAAAGCCTTCTAAAAATCATACACATCTGCATTTACAGATTCTGTCACCGAGGCCTGGCCTGGGACACAAGGCCACCACTCTGTGGAGAAACTTCTCTGGGACCGCCCCCCCCCCCAGGACTAACTTCTGTTTGTTCCTGCTCTGGGGGCACCAGTAAACTATTTGAGGGTTGAGCTAGGGGTCCTGTCCCTCCTGGGAGTCCTGGGGAGCAGAACCTGACCCCCTGGGACCCCAGCATCAGCCTCCAGTTTTGTGCTGGGCCCTTCTGAGAAAACCGGATTTCAGACATCAGCTCCTGGAAGTAGGTTAGACCACCTGGGCCTTGGGGGGATTTCCCTCATCATGTCCAGGGCTTTGTCCAGCTTCTGAGCCCAAGAGGCCCGAAGGGGTGGTCTTTCCGTCTGGACAGCTGCAGGCTGGACCAAACACGGGGAACATAGCAACAGTACAGCGCCCCCTCTCCAGCAGGGGCTCCTGGGCCCGCTGGTCCTGGCGCTGCCCACCCAAATCTGTCCTTGCCCCCAGCGAGCATCTGGTGATCACTGGGAGCTGTGGGGGTGTTGTTGGGGGGAAGAGGCGGCAGGTGGAGGAAGCCCCCCACCCCCAGCCGGGCGGCAGTGCCACCGTTGGCCACCGTGTTCTCGCCAGTTGGCAGGGCGGTGCACCTGTGCAGGTGAAGCAGCTTCTTTCACTGCAGTAAAGACACGAATTGATTTGTCTTTTGAAGACGGGAAAATGGCAGTGGGTGTCAGTCCACGCTGTCCTTTTTGTGCAGGTTTTTTTTTTTTTTTTTAAGAACCAACTCTCCAGCTTTCTTTGAATTTTCCTCATTACCTGGGTCCCCTGGCTGCCCCCTGGAGGCTGGCCCGAGCCACCCAGCCTGGGCTGTGAGCCGGCACGCACATCAGTAGTTCATCAACGGTGCTCCGTGCTGCCGAGCTGACCTACTTTTGCTGTTTGCCCACAGCAGGCTAAGCCTGTTTAGCGTTGTCCAGAGGGGCTGGGCAGAGCAAGGAGCTTTCCGAGTCGTACAGATGGCAGTCTTCTGGGTGAACGTGGTTTAATCTGTTTGCCCTGTTTTCCATTAGTCTAAAGGGTTAGGGCCCAGCACCCAAGGTGACGCAGGGACAGGTCCAAGTGCAGGGCATCCTGTGTCCCAGTTCGGCCTGTCTCCTGGAGATCCTGTGGCGTGGTGAATGATTGCTGGGAACCAAGGCTTCTCTCCAAACTTTAAAAACAGATTTCTAAACGGAAGCTCTTTGGCCACGTGTCTCCTTACTGGGGTCCTGTACTGAGCCCCAGGAACCTCTGCTTGCTGAGACACAGAGAGGATGGGAACTGCGTTTGCCCTCCCTGGAGGGGGCTACCTTCTAGTGTGGGGGGGGCGGGGGCAGGGGGCACAGGGGTGACCGGCCAAGGCCAAGGCCCCGCAGAAACAAATAGAGGTTATAATGAGGTAAGGACGGCAGACGTGGGGGCAGGAGTAGGGTACTTCCCTGACCTTGGATGGGACCAGGGCTGGGGGGAGGAAGAAGATGGTGTTGCCGGTGTAGATGTCAGGGGACGAGGGTGGAGGAGGGGACAGTGTGAGGGGGGTGGCAGCTGGTCAATCCAGGGCTGAGCATGGATGCCATGCTCCGGAACGTGGAGCGTGTCCTCCGAGCCGAGGGGAGTGTGCACTAGTAGGTGTGCATAGCCCCCCACAAACACATAACACACACTGTTTTTATTCTTTGCTGAAATCTTGCTGCGTTGCTGCTTGTGGGCGTAGGATAGTGTCTGTTAGAGTTGTTCAGGGAAAAAACTCGTGGGATCAGATAGGCATGATTAAATAAGCTGACATATGAGAAAGCCAGAAGCTAGCGCTTTATCTTTTTCACTAACTCCTCCTGTATTTGTGCATAGCAAAATGCCTTATGAACGGTGTCCTGGGCCTGCCCTTTCCGATGGCGAAGCCCTGACGGAACCGTCCTTACCATGGGGCTTGTGTCTGAAACCCTCCTGGACACCCTGAAGCCGCCACCCCCCCCCCCCGGGAGGGTCAGGCCAGAGAGCTAATGGTGCATTTCCTGGGGTCACTTCACTGGACATGCAGGAGAGGCGAGAACGCAGGCTTTGTTTCAAAAAAGAAAAAATAGACTTCTCCTACTTTCTCTCGCAGTTTCTTCAGTGTTACTGGGCCAGATGGGAGGAGAGAGATCTTCTAAAATACCTTTCATTTACAACATGAATATCTGAATGTACAAATTGGGGAAAGTGGAGGTTTCTAGTCCTGCCAGGGCAAAACCCAATTGGCCTTTAAATGGTGTGAAAGTCGGGCCCTTTTGGACCTGCTGACAACTGTCTGCTCACTTGATGAACAAGCCTGTCTCAGGTAGTGATTCCCCCACCGTCCGCTGAGGTCTTCCTGGTGGAAGGGCTTGGAGCCTCTTCTCTCATGGGGCTGGGGCTTCTTGGTCTGTGTTTGTGTCTGTAGAGCAGACCTTTCCTTAGACTCCATGTCTGCCAGGGGCTGTGTGTTTCTGGAAGGGAAAATGGAAGGCAGGTGTCCAGCAAGGGAGGGAAGGACATGAGTCTGTGTTGGAAATCACCCTCCATCCAAAGCTGGTGGGGCATCCAGAAATGGGATTGTTTCTACAGAACCTTCCTGCTTTACATCTCATGAAGGCAGCTTGTTCACTGACAGGGGCACCCCTTTTCCTTCTGCCCCTCCCCCAGTTAGGGGCTGCTTGCTGTGAGTGGGCTGGACCTCTCCTCGGGGCGCCCCCTGGCCAGGCCCCTTGTGGTGTTGGTGACTGTGGCTCAGTCTGTGCACTGCGTGCCCACAGAGGCACACGCGGGGCGCGGCACCCAGGAGAGGAGCGGTGACTTTGAGCAGGCACGAGGCCACCCTCTGCTTCAACATGTCTGGGTGTCAGTGGTCAAGGCCCATTTCCCGACCGTGGGCACCAGATACAACCAGACTTGTGTCGGGTGGGGAGGCCTGTCCAGGCGGCTTGGATGCACCTGTCAGCACTCCGCACCGCAGAGGAAGGCCCCACAGGCCAGCAGCCCCTCCCCTGGGGGAATTATTCTCAGCTGAATTGTACCACAGAGAGCCAACAGCAGGAACACCAGGGGCTCTAACTCCGGGGATACCTGTGAAAAGTGAACACGGTCAATACAACAAGTCACCGTAGGGTCTCGCAGCACAAAGAGTGCTCCCATGGCCTCTTATAAGCCCACGGGCTTGGCAGGAGCTGCCTGGCTTTTCACAGAGAGCAGACTGCATTCCCCGTTGAAACTGTAAAGAAAAGAAAAATCTTTCAACGAGAGGAGAGGGAAGACGACGCAAGGTAAGGCCGTTTGTACCAACGAGGTATGTGGTGTTAGGTGTGCAGCTCTGAAGGTCCGGGCCTGCTCTCACCGCAGAGTCAGGTTTCGGACCTCCGTGCTGTGAAAAAAGGAGGCGATTCAGCTTTCTTGCCCACCATCCCTTGCTAAGTGCTTTGCAGGGGTGAGCTGCCCTCCTGGGTCTCACATGGACGGGGGAAAGTGGGCATCATCCCACAATTGCAGTGAGGTAGTCCTTCTTGAGGCTCTGTCTAGGCCACCACGCTGTGAAGGGAAGAAGGCAAAGGACATTCAAACTTAGATCCTGTCAGCTCCCAAATTAATTGTGTTGCCTCCCACCGTTGGCAGTTCGTGTGAAACATGCCACATTTTGATTAAACATTATTTGAAGCTCTGATGTGAAATCCCAAATTCCACAGCCTGGGTGTCCAAAACAGGCCTGGCTTCTTATTTCAACGGCATCTATTCCTTTGGCTCTCCTTGCAAACTTGAGCACAATGAGGATGAGTGTTCCCAGGCCGGAAGGAGCATTAGTACCAACGGTTACATGGAAGGGAGATGTTGGCTGGAGCAGGGTTTTATGGATCCATTTCAGTTTGTCGGTGGCAGCTGACGAGCGGTTCCCAACAAAGGCTTTCACTGACTCAGCTCTGAGCATGACTCATAAATCTCCTCTTCTCCTCTTGCTGATTTTTATAGGCATCTATTGTCCACACCCTGACCACACACTGTCCCCCATCGGATTCTCTAGTTGACTCAGGTTTTCGCTGTGGAGGCTAAACTCTTTACAAAGGGGCCCTCTGAAAGGAATCTGAAGTGATTGGAACATAAGATCCAAAGGTTGCAAGAATAATAGGTCCTGCAAGGATGACCCTAATATCCAGATATCGAGATGCTTTTTATTTTGGAAGTTCTTTGTTGACCGAACGATGTCGTTGTAAATTTACTTAATAACGGAGTTTCTAACTTTCTCTATCCCCTCCTTCATTGCTCTGTCACTCTTTCCCTGAATAATGAATCATCAGACCCTTGGAAGCGGGACTCATGATCATAACTGACAGATAAAGCCGCAGTGTTGACCGTGGAGAAGCTTGTGGTATAATTCTCGTGTGTTCGTGGAAGCTCGCTGAGGTTGGGGGGGTCTCATCTCGGTGACATCTGGGAACCGGGCCCAGTGAGGCCCCCCAGCAAGGCTTGGGAGGCACAGCTGCGTGGGGGACTTGCTGGAGTGGCCAGGGGGACGGCGGATGGGCCTGTTCACCGTGCATTTTCCAAGTTGCTGGATGTGCCAGAGTGTGGCGAGCATTTCTCAGTTGGAGGGAATTGGGACTGTAGGAGCGGGTGGCGCTCAGATTTTTACTGCCCGTTTCCTTTAGAAAAGCTATTTTTTTTTCCCCAGCAAATGAATCATTGCAACCAAAACAACATTCCCTGGAGAGGAAGAATTAAAATGTGGAAGTTATTTCCTAGCCTCCCCCAAAGGACAAAGGGAGACAAGTAAGCATGGCAGTTCATCAGTGACTGTTTTTCAAAGCCTTTCTATTTCTTAAATATAATGAGGAAAAATTGTTACCAAGTTCGCACATAGAAGATAGAGATGTTAATCCGAAACGACATGCGGTCCCCTCACCAGGGGCTGACTGGAAGGACAGAAGGCACACTCACTGTTGACAGTAAATAAACCCCAGTGGACAGGAGGGGCGATGCGTGTGTTTGGTATCACCCTTTTGATTTCAATACATTCTTGTTTTTAATATTTTTTTTTCTTTTTAATGAACTAAATTCACCAGGTTTGGTCGGTACGGTGGGGAGGAATATTAGGATTCTCTGGGTAAGTTGGGTCCTATAATTCAAACATTTCTCAGCCAATTTGAAAATGTCATGATTTCATTTTATAAAAACAACGGCCTTGCAACACAACAGGCTTATAATAGTCATTTGGAAGAAAATTCAAGATGATATGGAATGACCCACTGGCTTATCCTGGCTGTACAAAAAGTTAGAAAGTAAAAGACCCTGAAGAGGAAGGCTGAGTGGTGATTCTAGTGATTCTATCTGGCCCCCAGCCTGTTTTTGTAAATAAAGTTTTATTGGAACACAACCATACCCATTCATTTACATATTGTTTACAGCTGATTTTGCCTAAATGATTCATCAGCCTCCCATCTCACTGCTGACACACTGTGGGACCCAGGGCAGATGTGCCATGAGAAAACAAGCACGCTGCCATTTGCAGGCCACTGTTCGCCAAGGGCCAGAGTTTCAATCCGTTGTATAGCAGTAGGTGGCTGTGATAAAGAACATTCCAGAACCCTTAGTGTAGAAATTTCACCTAGGTAATGAAAATGTCACTTGCAGACCTCACTTTTGTTCTTCAGTTCAGTTAAGGTCAATAGCCATTTCTTGAGGACATCCTCAGTCATTCTGTGTTTGTCCCATTTCCTTCTTTCCTTTCCTCCCAGCCTGACAACAACCTAGGTCTTTGCTGAGTTACCACCGCACACCTCGGGCAGGGCCACCACTCCAGGCAGTGTGTGGGCATGTCTGATGTCTGTCTGTCTTTCTGCCATGCCCCCCACCACACACACACACACACACACACACACACACACACACACACACACTTTTCAACTCTGGTAGACAGGAACAATAATCCCACTCTGATCAAAGATATTTTATAGGCTTAAGTACCAGTTTCCACTGCCTACTATTTAGCTTATTATCATTCCTGATATTGTGATCAATAGTAGCTAGAAATTTTTGAGGATTTCTATGTGCCCAGGGCCTGTGCTGGCGGTTTCTCACCAGTTCTCTCATTTTCTTCTTGTCACCGCACAATGAAGAAGTCCCTACTGTCACCGGTGAGGCACGAGGACTGGCAACACACCTCCTTGCCCAAGGTCGCACAGAGCAGCTGAAGGGCAGAAGCAGGGTTTCAGCTCGGCGACTCCAGGCCACCACGGCCTTTTCCTCTTCCCAGAGGTGGATGCCAGCCGCAGGAGCTCAGAGACCCCGTGTGTCCCACTAGCTCTGTGCCCTCCTCTAGTAGCAGGTGGGGACTTCCCAAGCCCAGCCCGTGCTCACTGGCCTTGCTGGCTTCGTTCTGCAGCTGGGCTGCTTCCTGGGCCTAGCCCAAGGTGCTTTACCCACCCCACTCTGCTTGGCGGTCTCCAACCACCCTGCTTGCTGGCAGCCACACGTGGTCTCTGGAGGTGGGGCAGAAGCACCCATCTGTGGGTGCCTCTCGGCTGGTAACATATCTTCCCACCCATACAGTCCTCCCTTTCTCTGGTCGGGAGCACCTCTCGGAAATGTTAGGTCTCTGTAGCTCCATTCACCCTGCGGTGACCTTCCTGCTGTGCAGAGAGTATGTTCGTTGAAATTTAAGGCCGATAAGAAGAAAGAATGAGCCTGGAGTCACCTGCCTTAGCAGGCTAGGACCGTTATGGGAGGCAGGCATGGGATGGACAGGACTCACCCTGAGGCCTGGTTGCAGGCGTCTGGCTGGCCCTTTTTGCACCCATGCGTGCAGACATACTTCTCATTGACGGCTCACACCATCTCTGCCTGGTGGGTGTCAGCCTCACTTTAGGAATGAGGGAAACAGAAACTCAGGAAGTTTAAGGGACTTGCTCAAGGTCATAGAGTAAGTGGGTTGGAACTGAAATTTAAATCAGCCTGGCTCTGAAGTCAGAAGCCCCACATGCTCAGCGGGTTGTGGGTGAAGTGCCCGAGTCCGCTCCAAGAAGACACAGCCCGGGGTGGGCTCTGCCCGCAGGCTGTGTCCAGGCGCAGGTCATGCAGCCCTTCTGGGTGGTGCTTCCTGATTCGTAAGGGGAGATAACCAGAGCCAGCCCATTCTCCCCATAGAACCGGATGGAGATAAAATGAGATTATGATTTTTCAGACTTTTGTCCTGGCTGAGGGTTGATGAGGGAGCCATTGGCCCCTTTGAAGAGTCCGAGTGGATTTTACCTTTAGGTAATAGCTCCTGCACACACGGCAGTGTTTGTTTTAACTTTTAGTCATCAGGACATAGTTGTAGCTTTAAATGTACTTTGTGAGCACTGTCATTCTGGATTAACCATGGTCATTGAGAGATTTGTGGGAGTCAGTGTTAGTCAATCACACCAGAATTCAGATAGGGTTTGGCTCTGGCCCTGACCTTCCTTTCCTGCTCTCTGCCTGTCTGTCCCTCCCTTCCTTCTCTCCTTCATTCCTCAGATACTTGTTGAGCACTCAATATGGGTAAGGAGCAGAGCTGGACATCATGGCATGTGTAAAGATGCGTTATCTCTCATCCTTGCCATCAAAGAAGATGACCTGATTTTGAGTATTGGCTGTGGGCCAGGCTTGCGCTGGGCACTTTCACATGTACAAACTTAATTCTTTCTAGAATTGCAGCTGTCCTCTGAGGGAGCTATTTCTCGCCTCTCTGATCAGAACCTCAAGTGCCTTCCCATTCACCCAGAGCAAAAGACAAACTTTGTCCAGTCTCCCTGGTATGTATGCCCATGGCTCACTTCCCTTAGTTCATAGCTCAAACGTGGTCTTATTTGTGGGCCTTCTATGACTCCCTAAAACACCAGAGCAAGATCCAGCCCACGACAGCACTCCCCACCCCTGCCCCACCCCACCGCCCCCCGCCGCCAGGGAGTCTCCTTTATTTTTCTCCACAGAAGTTATAAGTAGTTGACAGTGTTTACTTATGTACTTGCCTGTGGCTTTCCCGCACTCCCCTCTACCTGCCCCCCACCCTCTAAGAGCCATGAGAGCAGGGGCTTTGCAGGTTCCCTGGCACTTGGGAACTACCTGTTGAATCACTGAACATCACATTAGTGCTTCACTGAATACGCTCTGTTACCTCTTCACAGAGAGAAGCCGCATGCAAGGATCAGAGGCCTCAACATGCTTAAGCTTCAGTTTTTCCCAAATTAGATTCTACACAATCTAGATTCAACACAATCCCAATCAAGGTTGCAGCAGGCATTTTTATAGAAACTGACAATGTAAATTCCAAAAATTTGCAAGGAAATGCAAAGACCTAGAATAGCCAAGAATCTTAAATAAGAAGCACAAAATTGGAAAGCTCACACTACATTGCTACCAAGAATCCCGATAAAGCCAGAGGAGTTGAGATCGCGTAGAACTGGCATAAAGATAGACAAATACAAGATACCACAGAGTTGGGAAGCAGAATAAGCTTCCCTAAACAGCAGGTTAGCTGTCTTCAAATCATGTGCTCTATATGTTTCCAGGTAAAGTGCCTCTAAGTTGAAAGCAATGGGCCCAATTGTCCATCTGATCAAAGTTCAATGATTATGTATCAAGACCTAAAAACAGAGGAGATAGTATATTCATTGTACTTTTTTGAGATTGATAACTGGACCTACACTTTAAATTTAGCAATTCTTCATCTGGAAAAGGGGTATCTGAAAGTTGAAGAAAATTATTGCGCATACTATGTATAAATGTCACTAACGTGCAGTTTAAAGATAAGTTTAGCACTACCTCAGCCAGGTGGTTAAGGCCAATGTCACAGTGATAGATGCTGTTAATACCCTTGATATGATGTGATAAGAATGGCACTTGGCCACTGTGGACTTCTTCCGAAAAACCCACAGGCCCAGTCTGTGAGAAAAACATCAGACAAACCCAAATTGAGGGACGTTCTACAGATACTCCCCTGAATTGTCAAGGTCATCCAAAAGAAGGAGAATGTGAGAAACTATCATGTCTATGGGATGCCTAAGAAGACACAATGATTAAGTGTAATGTGGTGTCCTAGATGAGATCTTGGGACAGGAAAAGGACATTAGGTAAAAACTAAGAAAATATTTAAAAAGTGTGGACTTTTCAATAAATGATCCTGGAGTACCTGAATGTCCAGATTGGAGGGGAAAAAATTTAATTTACAATGGACTATAGATCTTAATGTAAAAGCTAAAATGATAAAGCTTCTAGAAGAAAACAGGATAATTCTTCATGACATTGAAGTAGCAAAGATTTCTGAGGACACAAAAATCACTGACCATGAAATTAAAAACTTATGAACTGGACTTTATCAAATTTAAAAGACACCATCATGAAAGTGAAAAGGCCAGCCACAGACTTGGAGAAAATGTTCACACATTGATCTCTAGATCTGGCAAAGTCCTGTATGCAGAAGAGAGAAACTTCTACAAATCAGGACAAGGAAGACAAACAGCCCAAGTTTTAAGAAGAAAGAAGAAATAGGCAAAAAAAACTTGAACAGACGTCTCACAAAAGAAGCTATCTCAGTGGTCAATAAGCACATGAAAAGATACTCAGCATCATCAGTCAGAAGGGAAATGCAAATTCAAATCCCAGTGAGATCCCACAACACATCCACTAGAATGACTAGAAGTAAGAAACCGATACCAAGTGTTGGCAAGAATGAGGAGCCACTGGAACTCTCACATGCTCCTGGTGCGAATGTAAAATTGTACAGTCACTTTGGAAAACAGTTGGTAGTTTTTAATAAACTAAGCGTACGGCTACCCTATGGTACAGCAGTTACACTCCTAAGCATAAGCACTCAAGAGAACGAGCACTTATTTCCACCAAAAGACTTGAGTATAACTTATACTGCTGATGTTAATTTTGACCCCTAGGGAAGGTGGTGTCTGCCAACCTTCTCCACTTGTAAAGTTACCATTCTCCCTTGTAATTAATAAATATATTGTGGGAGACAGTTTAAACTATGCAGATATCCTGAGTCTTCTCAAACGTTTGTGTATTAATTTCAGCATCCACCAATGGATCTTGCCTGCAACAATTATTACTATGGGGTACTGACGGTGAGTTTCTGTTTCCTATATTCATTCCTTCAACATTTATGAATTGGAGTTCTTGTGTAAGGGAGATCTGCCTCCCCCACCAACTGCCCCTTTATTTATTATTTTATTTGTATCAGTATGGACTCATGAATAGTTTCTTCTGTGGGTTACACTCTATCATTACTGATTTTGTGTCTTAAGTAGTTCCAAGGATCTTCTCTGCCAGGCTCTCTTTCTTCAGTCTCTCATCATTATCGTGTTATTATTTCTTGAATGTTTAGTTCCTAGATGCAGATGCCGATCCTTCAAATTGGGGGAAGTGTAAAAGGTTTTAAAAGATTCTAAATAGTTTGTGTTCCAGAAAATCCAAGAAACCCAGAACTGGAAGAGCCTCTCAGGAATGAACATGACTGGCATGCTGGGTAGCCTTCCTGTTCCCCTTCACACCTCTCCACCCTTCTGTCTGCACCTGGGGTTCCCCCACACTGATGACATCATGGGCTCCCTACCTCAGCGTGCTGGGTGGTGTGTGTAGCCAATAGGAGACACCCGCGGTAAATGGGGCAGGTGGAGAGAGAGGTGAGGTATTTATTCCCTTGACTCTCCTCTTAATGAAAAGGTTTCTTCAGGCTGACTGCGTCCTTCCACCAAATGTCCCCTCCCCTATATGACACACTCCTTCCAGGTTTGGGAAACTGTTTCCCTGTGGTCTCTTCACCCTCGGAGGTGTTAACAGCTTGTCTGATACCAACCCTAGGTAACCACACCATCCCTCTTGGTTCCCCTAGGCCCCGCCTACAGCTTTGTCACGAAGTCCCGTTTCCTGTTGGGATTTTGACCAATAGCTCTCATAAATGTCTAAGGCACTTAGAACATGTGGTTGTCCTGAGTAAAGATTCTATAGCTTCCCTCCATTGTTAATCACATCAACAGTTATTTTCTTAACCCCAGACAGAATCTTCTCTGCTTTCATTTGAGCTCCATTTTCTCTTTCCTGGCTCTGTGTGATCCTAAAAAAAAAAAAAAAAAAAAAAAAAAATCGCTGCTCAAAATCCTTCTCATTGCAAACTATGCAATTGAGAAGAGTAGTTGCCACCCCCTTAGACTTCTCTGCTGTTCTTTTAACCAGAGATCACAGAAAAAAATTTTCTTCCCTTTGACCCCCTCGCTTGCATGCCTTTGGGCCCTGTCTAGCTCATCCACATCCTGAAATAAAAGGATGGCTCAAAAATACAAGGGTCGGGGGTACAGCCGTGTTCATAGTGGCACTGTTCGTGATAATCAAAAGGTGGAAGCCACTCAGTGTGCGTGGATGGATGACTGGAAAATAAAAGGTGGTATAAACACACAGTGGAATATTATTCAGCCTTAAAAAGGAAGAAAATCCCCATACACGCTATGACATGATAAACCTTAAGGACATTATGCTAAGATTGAAATAAGCTTGCCACAGAAGGACAAATACTGTATGATTCCACTTACATGAGGGACGTAGAGATGCATAGAGACAGAAAGCGGAGTGGTGGCTACAGGGTCTGGGGGAGAGGGAATGGGGAGTTAGGGATTGATGGACACAGAGTTGCAGTTTTGCAAGATGAAGGGAGTTCCGGAGATGGTGGTGATGGTTGTACAACAGTGTGAATGCACTTAACCCCCTGAACTATCCACTTAAGAGTGACACATTTGGGGGCACCTGGGTGGCTCAGTCCTTAAGCGTCTGCCTTCGGCTCGGGTCATGATCCCAGGGTCCTGGGATCGAGCCCCGCATCGGGCTCCCTGCTTGGCGGGAAGCCTGCTTCTCCCTCTCCCACTCCCCCTGCTTGTGTTCCCTCTCTCGCTGTGTCTCTCTGTGTCAAATAAATAAAGAAAAAATCTTAAAAAAAATAAAGAAGAGACACATTTTATGTAATGTGTATTTCACCACAGTCTTTTTAGTACTAAAACAACAACAACAACAACAACAACAACAAAACCATGGAGGGGCTCCTGGGTGACTCAGTAGGTTAAACGTCAGCCTTGCCTTCTGCTCAGGTCATGATCTCGGAGTTCTGGAATCGGGCTCCGTGCTCAGCGAGGTGTCCGCCTCTTCCTCTCCCTCTGCCCCTCCCCCACTGCTCACCCTTGCTCACTCTCTCTCAAATAAATAAATAAAATCTTAAAAACAAAACCATGGGGAGGGCATGGGAGACAATAGGCTCAGTAGGTGTGGCGCTCCCATGGCAGGTGCCCCCGGGGAACTCGGCTTAGGCGCCGTCTCTTCACACAGGGGCAGTTAAGCAAATAGCATAGACAGGAGTCAAGTTAACAAGAATCAGGCAAGGAAACAGGAGGGATAAGGAAGAAGAGAGAGTACGTTTAAGTCATCAAGGCTTCATGGTTTCAGGAAATGTTTAAGGACCAACAAATATAAAACAGAGAAGATGGGGTTGATAAAGAACAGCTATTAGTCACTTGTAAGTTTTCATTTATGACTAAGCAATCCCAGTAATCCCAGGATCCCGGAACCTCAGGGAAGCAGCGTGAAGCCCACATCCCTCCCATGAAGCTGCTCTGTCTGGGGGCACCTGGTGAAGGGCTTGGCTTGGCTGGGTGCTCGCTCACGCCCTGGACACATGCGTAGCCGGCACTTTCCTGGGAGCACAGACCTGGGGTAGTGCATCACTAACTTGACACCACATTTTTCATGTCTTAAAACTTGGAACAGACTCCATCTGGAAAACATGAAGCACATGCCCGTTTACAGAGGTGGTAACCCCATCTTAATTATGATACAAGCCTCAACTGCTGAATGGCGTGTCTCGCACATCTATCACTAAAATATGGCTGCCGTTGACTGAACGGAGTGTGTGTGTGTAGACAAACTGAGTGTAAGCATGTGGAGCTGCAAAATTCTCCCTCCGCGTCCAGCTCACACCCGTCCCTGTGCACGTATCAGACCAAAGTCACACAACCAGATTATCTTAGACATAGATTCATTGGCCCCATTAAAACATATCTACAACTTGAAGTTTTGAGACTGTTAGTGCATTCGCAAAGTGTCGGGTTTGGAGTTCTGACCTCAGACCCTCTGAGAACAGAAGTGTGTGGGCAATAGTGACTCAGCTCTCCCGGGGTCCCCACCCTGATCCCGGCCACTCTGCCCGCTCGGCCACCACAGCCTTCACCTCAAGTTCCCCCTGCAGGCTCTGGCCTCATGGACACCTGCTCAGAGGGCTGGCGGGAGGGGGCGCACCCTAGACAGACGGGACTCTGGGATGAGTGTGAATAAAATAAGGAGTCTGAGCCATGGCTCCGAAGCGTGAAGACTCACAGGCCTGCATATGGCAGAGGAACCCGGATCTGTGAGGCTTAAGACATCCAGCCAGCTGCCTGGGAGAGTGCAGGCTCTGGGCTGTGAGGTAGTCTCTGATGACTTTGGGTTGCAAGAACATTCCTGGATTGTTACTTAATTTTTCGCATTTGTGTGCCTTGACTATCTAGGGAAGTGTAAATGCCTTAAAGGAAGGACTGTGGATTATAGTACTTTAGGGCCCTGTTTTTTCCTGGCTGCATGCAAGAGGGGTTTGTGTGTTTGAATGAACAGATATATAAATGCTGTCTGTCCTTTACAATGTCACGGGCACCTTGCAGGTTTAAGGTCTGAGATAAACAGATACTTCATTGAGCTGGGTCTGGACAACAATTGTCAAAGTGTGATCTGGGGACCCCTGGGGGGTCTGGGAGGTCAAAACAACTTTCCTCATATTAACACATTATTTGCCTTTTTTTACTCTGGTGAATATACAGTGAACGTGTCTAGAAGCTCTTTTGACTTCTGATGATGGCATGGCTCTGACATCTATTGGAATGAGTGCTTGCGTATTTAAGATTTCTCAGTTTGGACCCGCATACACAAGAGCTCTGCAGTGTCCTCAATAATTTGTTGAGAGTGTAAAGGGTTTTGCTGGAACCCAAAAGTTTGAGAAGCTCTGGGCTCAGGCTTGTGGGTTAGATAAGAACAAAATGGTGACACCCAGACAGACCTGTAAAAAAAGTCTAGAAGCAGAACAATAATCATCTGTTCTTTTTTACAGGAAAAACTGCGTAGAAAATCTAATGGATGAAGATGAGAAAGACAGGGCAAAGAGGTAAGAAGGCAGGGCTTTCCTGCCTCGGCACGTTTTGTGTGGTCTGCCAGACTCAAGCATGCTTGTCCTCGCTCCGCATGGATGAGAGCACCAGCAAGACAGGCTGGGGGTGGGGCGGGGAACATGCTCTTGGTATCCACTGTTCTTGATATATTGCAGTTGCTCTACTAAAAAAAGAAATGTATACCAGCTCCCTCAATTTTGTTCCTTATCCTGAAATTCCTCATCGTCTGGGATTTGCCAGGTGGTTTTATTTTTCACATGTTTGTGTATTAACCCTGGTGACCTGGGTCTCCTTTCACGGGCCACTGGTTACCACTTTTCCAGCACAGACACTGCTCGTAAGGCAGCCTGGCTGGAACCAGGCACGCCTGGGTTCAAATCCTGGCCCCACTGTGGGAGCTGCCTGGCTTTGGACAATAACAAGAATCATCTTTCCCACACATGGAGCACATAGTAATAATCATCCCCGTGCACTAAGCACTTCCATACACCCTGCCTCAGTTTCTTCATCCGTTCTTGGAGATCCCATGCCTTATGTGGTTGTGGAGTTGGCCAGAAATACTAGCTTGGTAGCTGGTGTGTCCGAGCTGTTATAACCCTATCCTTGCTTACTCCTCCACTGGGCATTTACTGAATACCTACTGTGTGTGGAGTCATGGAGTTGATAGTTTGAAGGTAAAGAGCCTTCGAATATTCTCGACGTCACACAATTCGCCCCCAGGGGCAGTTACTGTGCTAGGCTTCAGGGAAGAAAGGGGACATGAAGAGGACACAGGTAAATGGAGGCAGTTGGTAAGTGACTACAGACCATCAGGCTGCTGGTGACAGGCCTGGCAATAGAGTGTGCTCTCCGGGGAAAGCCTTCACTCAGGCCTGAGGATGCGCCTTCTTCCTCTGGTCTCATCTCTTTCTGTTCCTGCCAGTGTGTGTGTGTGTGTGTGTGTGTGTGTGTGTGTGTGTTGGGTCCCCCAGGCCTCTGTGACAGGCTCTCAGACTGCTGCAGAGCTGAAGGGTTTGCCTGCTTCCCTTCACAGAACCCACTGCCTGGTTGTCACTTAGAGCATCTTCCACTCGCAAATGGTGGAGCCTCAGAGGTCCCCCAGTTTGGTGTCTGCCTTCCATGGCTCCTGTTGGCAGGAGGAAGGGTGACAGGCATGAGAACAAGTCCTCAGCCACTCCAGGCCGGCCAGCCCTGAATTGCAGGGCACAGGGAGAGTCTGCCTTGCTTGTCAATTTCTCAAGTATTTCCTTAGAGAAAAATCAGGGAGCAGGGGAAATGGCCAGAGGTATGGATGAAACATGGTGCGCCCAGAGCGAGGATTGTTGAAACGGGGCGGTTCATCGTACACTTATCTCCACCTTTCCATGTTTGAAAATTTTCTCGGGGCACCTG
Organism: Zalophus californianus; assembly: GCF_009762305.2. Classification (NCBI taxonomy): domain Eukaryota; kingdom Metazoa; phylum Chordata; class Mammalia; order Carnivora; family Otariidae; genus Zalophus; species Zalophus californianus. Next base: position 80,483,673 of record NC_045602.1, read on the forward strand.
GGTGGTGCAGTCGGTTGGGTGTCTGACTCTTGGTTTTGGATCAGGTCATGATCTCAGGGTCTTGAGATGGAGACCCATGTCGGGCTCTGCGCTCAGTGTGGAATCTACTTGAGATTCTCTCTCCCTCTCCCTCTGCCCCTCCCGCTCATGCTCTCTGTCTCCAAAATAAATAAAATCTCTTTTTAAAAAAAAAGGAAAAGAAAACGTTCTCTAATAAAAATCTAAATAGACAACAATTCAAATAACACCCCAGTTTATTCTGAAGTAACATGCCCTCCCCCATGCTCCCCACAGCGTTGCTTCTCAGACCTTAAGCCACAACCTCCAAGGGTCGCAAAATCCGTGTGGTCTCAAGTAACAAGTGGATGAACAGACTAACCCAGACCAGACGAGAATGGAATCCTCCTGCCCTCTCTCATGGGCAGGCTGGCTTCTGGTTCTTTCCTCTGGGTGTTTGGCCTCTTGGTCTCCTCGCAGGGAGCCGTGGATTGGGTGCAGAGGTGGACACCAGCCCTGTCCCAGCTCGCGAATTGCAGCACACCCTCCCCTCTCTCAGCTACCACTTTCTCACCTGCAACACCAGGCAGTCACTTCTGCCCTGCCCTCCTCCAGGGTGATTAATACATTGACAGGGTATTCTTGTTAGCATCATGAAAGGGTCAGCAGTGATGGCCGGCAGTCACAGAGTGCTTCCTGGGTGCCCTAATCCTTGGATGCTAAGTACTTTTCTATGCATTCTCTCCTATCATCTCAACATTACTTTGAGGTGTATTTCACTGTTATTCCCATTCTGTGGATGAGGAACTAAGGCTCAGTACCTTGTCAAACATCATAAAGCTCGAACAAGTGGCAGAAGTGGAAGTGAACTGTAGGCTTCCTAACCTCAGACTCTGTTCTTATTCCCCAGACCATGAGCACATCCCTTCACGTAGGGACTGTCAGCCTTTCTGGCAGGCCCAGACTGAGAGCTCTGTCGCGGCGTGACTCTGAAGTCAGTGGGAGTTTGCTTCTGCCATCCTCATTTTCGTGTCACCTCCCGGCCCCCTGGCCCCAGCCCTGCCTCCACTGCAATGCTTACCTCGAAATCCAGAGGTGAAATTCTTCCATACTCAGGCGTCACCAGATAGACACAGTCCAATAAAATCTTAGCTAAAAGTTCGTAGCAATAAATCAGGTCTTATGCAGTTTCTTTCCATTCATTCCCACCCCTGTTTGCTTTGAGCCGTGGACACCCACACCCCCACACTGCCTGTTTGGGAACCTCCATGCACACATACGGGGTAGTGAGGCTGCTGGCTGGCCCTCACCCCCTCTTGACCTCAGAGAGGGAAACAGGTCTAGAATGTTTGGTAATACCCAGATCCTTTTGCCAGAATGCCAGCAATAATGCAGTGTCCCTCATAACATGTGGGAAAAACCAGGAAAAAATGACCACAATCCTAAGATTATATCCGTTTCGAAGCCTCCCATTCTAGCAGGCTTTGTAACAGCATGAGAGGCCCTTCCCCTAATCCCACCTGGAGGCCTGATAGGAATAGTTTGCACTCAACATGACTTTTTTTTTTTTTTGATGAGATTAGAAATGCTCAGCTTCAGCTCAAAACCCTTATTGTCTCCAGAAAACACGCGTTCTGTTGGGCAAGGTTTCCAAAGCTTTAGGGAATTTCCGGTTTGTTTGGCTTGTTTGATCAAGTATTCGGAACCAGGACAAATTCCACTTTCTTCTGTGAATTCCCCTGCAAATCCGGGGAGTATTGAGTGCCCATTGTGTGTCAGAGCTGTTTGCTATTTTCTTGAGGGAAGATGCAAAAACACAGGCCTTGAACTCAAAAAGGAAACAGTTTGACGGAGAGACATTTGGAATCCCTGGATAACAAAGTTCCCAGTGGACCATTTTGTGGTCCAGTCATACACCTGCGTTTCTAATTCTGGTGTGATGTAGTTTTGTGGTGTGTGTGTGCGTGTGGTCATCCAGGAAGCGGTGTGATGGGCAGGAAGTGCACAGCTTAGAATGAGACAGGCCTGCTTTGACTCCTGACACTTTTACTTTCTGTCCTCAGACGAGCTACTACACTTATCTTAGCTGCAGTTTCTTCCTCTGTAAAATGGGGGTGCTGATAGCAGCAACCTCTTGGTAGGGTTACGGCAGAATTAAACGCAGCTGCGTGTAAGCCCATGACACACTGAGGAGGGCACGGAGCTAACAAGGAACGCTAATGTGTCCGGAGCCCTCACTGTGGGCTTGCAGCATTTTGCAGGCATGACCTCTGTGATCCTCACAGCAACCCCACAAGCTCGGTTATCATTAGCCCCATTTTACAGCCGAGAAAGCCGAGGCATGGGATCACACAGTCCCAGTCAGTGCCAGACAGGGATTCAAATTCAGACAATATTCCGAGCCTGGACTCCTAACAACATCTCATGGCAGTCAGTAAATGGGAGCCTTTTGGCTGACCACGTGCGCAAGGGGTCGGGGGCAGAAAGTGCCGTAGGAATCCTCACTTCCCAAAGAAAGCCAGTTTCTGTAACTTTGCAGTATTGTAAAGTACAGCTTAATCCGTTTCGTGAGAGAACGGAGCACTAAGAAGAAGCTCACTCGTGGTGGCCTCTTTCTTCTGTCCCATATTAAGTGACTAGTTCGTCAGCATTCATTAAAGTGACATCATCTCCTACCAGCTGGGAAGTTTTGTTTCCATAACCATGTGCATTTTTGTTGCAGGAGGGAAGATGGGTAGTAAGATTAGAGTGGTTGCTGCCTTTTATTAATAAGAATGAGGAGTGTCAGGCAGAAGGAGCCAATTCTTGGGGTTCTCGTTAGCGTGAATGCTGGTTTGCACACACAAGCTAAAGTCAGGCAAGAGGGAGATCCAGCACCACAACCAAGAAGCCCATGCATGCACTTTTGCAGAAGCTGAGTGTTGCAGAAGGAAAAGCTTTAGCCATTGGGAGGTTGCTCATTTCTCCTGGTTCCCCCGGGGAGACTTTATCAATGTGGACCAATGACTGAGAGCATTCAGTCACCCTTCCATCAATATTTGTTAACTAAGTAATATACTAAGCAAGTGGAAGAAAAAAGGAGGATACATAGCATTACCTTGCCTTCAGAGGGCTTTGGGCAAGATAGAGAGGCATTCTGGAAAACAAGCATAAAGGAGGAAACATATCCTGCAGGGCCTGTGTTGAGCAGAGCCGGGAATGATCAGAATTCATAAGCTCTATTTCTCAGCCAAGTGCTCTTTCGTGGAGAGGAATATGGTTAAGAGGAGGAGACCGACCTCGTTTTATTGTTTCATTTCTCTGGAGGTAAATTCTGTAGGTCTGAAAGGAAAAGCTGGTCTGATCCATGAAGGTCGTAGCCCACTTGCAGGACTCCAGCTCCACAGCACGCTTGCTGGTGCCCCTGGGTGCACGCTTGGTGCAGAATGAAAAGCCTGGCCCTATTCATGATATGTCGATGTTTCCAGCTGGAGCCGATAGTGCTAATTTTGCTATGATTTTCCTTCATAGGCTCTTGATTGGGAGTTATGCACATCATCATAAGCCCCGACACAGGGGGGAGATGGCAGTAAAAAATGTTTGAGACTTCCTTTCTGTTTGTTTTATTTGGTGATTAAGGCAGCAGCAGGCTTTGCAAGAACATAGAGGTATCAGGACACACGATTCATTTATATTGCCCTGTAATTTCCAGATGAGTGATTCTGTATTCCAAACAAAGGGAAAAAGTAGAACCGCACTCGCAGGCAGAATGCTAATTCTTACTGTGGCCCAGTAAACAGCAGAATGGAAAAGGGGCCTCCCTCTATTCGGGGCTCTTGGCTTCTACCCTGGTGGGGTAATTTGGTCGGCTAAGAAGAATTGTCAGAAGGAGAACTGTGTGCCTGGTAGGCTTAGAAACTTGGGAAAGTCCTTGGCCAGGGACACCCAGAACCTCTCTGGGAGCATCTGTGGCAAAGAGGAATTCACTAAAGGCCCTTTCAATGATTTCAATAAATTTTAAGTTGAAAAAGGATGGTCCGAAGTCCACCATTTTGAAAATGTTTCTTTTCTGCAGGAAAAGCTAAATATTCGTTTGAGAATTTCAGGGACAAATTGCTGAGGCTTGTGCTCCCGTGAAATTCTCCCTGTGTGACTGTTAAGTAAGAATCACTGGAAAATTAAGCCAACTTCCCATTTGGGCCTCAACATTTTCTGATAACTCCGGTTAAGAGTAAAAATGTCCCAGTTACATCTCAGGAGAAAAGAATAGCACTGGCTGAGCTCAGGGATCCCACAATCCCTTCGCCAAGTCTCTGCAGTAGAAAACATACTCTAGAATTCTCCATGAGATGAGGGCAGCACCAGCCTGACCCATCTAGCGCCACATGGGGTGACTTCTCTCTCCACACACCCAGGTGACATTCTCTCCTTGAACTGAGCTCCTGAGCTCAGTGGAGTCTTCATCCCCCACCCCTTGGGGGTGCAGGAGGCTGCCTGGCTTATGGACATGAGGAGGTGTGCACCTGTCCCGAGGACCCAGGCCTGGGTACAGAGGGGACTGCTCTGACCTGAAATGGACCTTGCTTTATGCCAGAATTTCCCAGAATGGGAAACACTAATCTGAGGAAATGCCCCTGAAAACAAGTTTGGGCCATGCTGTTTACTTTTTCCTCCCTTTTGGAGAGTTTCAGCTCCTTAGCACATTAAAAGTGCTAAGACAGCAATTAACAAATAACCCAAAATCTGTTCCATTTTATGTAACTGTGAATTTAAAAAATTACCTGGGAAAAAAAACCCAAAATTAGTAACAACAAAATAACCTTCCCTGGCCATAGTTCTTCTTTTTTCTCTAAATAATTCTTCATGATTTTCCATGGAAGACCCTTTGCCCAACACTGTCTTATATCAACTTTATTCCCATCATTTTTGTACATTTTCTTACATATGAAAAAACACCAAAACACTTGAAAAATACTGAAATGTTTAAAGCAGTCAGCAAACTCATTTATAACCATCACTACCTATAGAGAGCCACTGTTATTATTTAGACATATTTCCCATCTCGTTTTTCTACAATGCCCATCAAGTTTTAAGAGGAATCCTCTTATAAGGTCTTTGTTCATGTGGCTGATCAGACTCTAATTGATTCTTCGTGGAAGTTAACCTTTCATGGATAGGACTGTCTTACTGTGGAGGATATTTAAAATTTATGTCATGCCTCCGAGGATTGCCTTTGTCACAGTTGCCTCCCTGGATGTTGACAGTGAGCACCTACTTGATAGATTTCAATTCTACAAGAAACTGTGAGTTCCTTCTTCAACCACTCCCTCTGTTTCAGGTTCCCCAGAGCCTTTTGTGGAGACTTCAAAAGAAGCCTAAGACCCAATCCTGATAAGCCTTCTCAGACAGGTTCATTTTGCTCCATTTATAATTCTCAGGTTTGAGAGGACAAGTCTGCATGCTGATCGGTTTCTGTCTCATCCTATAATGTGGAACTAGTTAGCCCAGTTTCGATATGTCAGAATTCCTGGTCTAGAAGGAATCTTGGGCATCACTGAGCCTTTGCCTTAGGCATTAGCTCTCCTACGTCTGGATAACAAACCTCTCCAAATGTACAGGATTCAACCATGGCATTCATTTGCCCATGGATCTTCAGCTCGGGTAGGGCCTGGCAGGGAATGTTTGTCCCTGTTCCCTGTGGTCTTGGCTAGAGCAGCTCAAAGATGGTGGGCTGGAGGGGCACCTGGTGACTCGGTCAGTTGAGCATCCATTCTTGGTTTCTGCTGGGGTTGTGATCTCATGGGTCATGGGATCGAGCCTGCCTCTCTCTCTCTTTCTCTCTAAGATAAATAAATAAATCTTAAAAAAAAAAAAAAAAGATTGTGGGCTGGAACCACCTGAAGACATGTTTATTCCCGTGGCTAGTGGTTGATATAAGCTGTCAACTGGGACTGTGGCTTTCTACGTGGAGGAGTGGTGGCTTCCTCACTACACGTGACTGGGTTCCAGGGCAAGCATTCATGGGCAAGAGAGCCAGAGGGAAGCTGTGTGTCTGTTACTACCTAGCCTTGGAAGTCAGGCAGTTCCCTTGTGCTGCATTCTATTCCCTAGATGCAAGTCACTGAGGTCAGCCAGCCCGTACTCAAGGAGGGAGGGGGATTAGAACTCATCTTTTGATGGGGCAGGGGGAGTTTCAGAAAATTTTTAATTCTCTGGTTTGAAATCACCATACCAATGTCCTCACTATTTTGTAAGAGGAAACTGAGGCCCATGGAGGTGGGAGTGCCTTGCCCACTCTTTCCTGGCATAGGTGGCAGAACCAGGATGAGAACTCACATCTTCAGGAAATCTGTTTAATGATCCTTCAGCTAAGCTGTACCATCCTGATTCTCTGCTACCCCAACCACTCTTTAACTTCCAGTGGTGCCTGTAAGTGTGAAAGTAATGTGCCTCATAAAATGCCTTTCGCCCCTCCCCATGGAGACTCTTTGTAGGAAAAAGTTACTCTGCCTGGAACTGCATACTTACAGACCTATTGTTATACCTTTTACTCAAAAACCCAGCTGCCCTTAGCAGCAAGGGCAGCCCACCGGTGCTTCTATCACTGGTTTCGGCCACTGTCTTCCAACTTCATTGGGTAGCATTTGATTTTTTCAGCTTTTACTCCATTTGGCCAACTACATGTGATTCAGAGGCCATCTTCTATTTTCCCTCATCAGCATGTCCTATCTACACAGTTAACAGAACTAGATTTGTTGGGGTCAATTTAAAAGATGGCAACCTATCTGCACATGAAGTAGATTAAAAGGAGGAGTCCGCCCATGATGATAGTAATTTTTTCCTGTTTTCACTGACTTTATCTTGATTCCTGATCTAGTTCACAGATCAGGAGTTCTGATACAATGATTTTTCATTTCTTCCCCTTAGGAAAACCCAGGATTTGGGGTGACATGTAAAATGCACCTGCACCACTGTCATGTGCCCTTGTGAATTTAGAGAGGGCCGAGGACACAAAACCTAGAGGAGCATGTTTACATTCACCTGCCTGCTCAAACTCCCCATTCCTGCCATGGGGCCTCTCCTAGGAGGATAGGACATGAGCATCTTCCTTCCTGGCCTGTGCCATAAGCTTCTCAGAAGGACCTGCTCCCCATCCCAGCTACAGCTATCCTTCTTGAGTGGTTGCATGTAAAGCCCAGTCTTGCACACTAAGTATCCACACCTGTGATCATCTCACCAAGAAGGAGAGGAGAGAAGCATTGAGCATGTTTTATATAATATGCCTCATGAAATCCCCCAACAGAAGGGCCTTCAAGATTCCACTTATTGGAGAAATGAAAATAGGAGGCAAACTAGAAAAGTATCAGAATTTGGAGTACCACTGACCTGGTATTTTCTCCCCCCCAGTACCGCCTAACCTAGACTCAATGCAGCCAAAACCCAGAAGTGCTGGCAGAGAGAGGACCCAGAGAAACCCTCTAGGACTGCCTGGGGAGCAGGATCAGGGTCTCGAAGGCTCAGATTGATCAAGGGGAAATCTGCCCTCTTTTGTTATTTTCTCCATGCCTTTGTGCCCTGTAAGCAATCCTGGGATAGCAGCAGCGGGAGGAACAACAGCGACAACAGGGATCCATAGGAAACCTGAAATGTTGAGGGAAAGGAATCTCTCTCTCTGAGGGGAGGAACTATCATTCTAAGAGGGTGGGATGAAACTCTTCTTTCTTCCTCTCTATCTTTCTACTGCATGACCCCCAATGAAGGTGCAGATGTAAAAAGTGTGAGGCAAAGCAGAATAAAGCAAAGAACCAGCTTTCTGGCCAGAGGAACAAAAAGGGAGCCATGGGAACCAGAAAGTACAAGGCAGAGATCTGAAAAGAAGGAGCTCAGGAAAGTGACCATATAAAGAAGGTTATGAGATCCTGAGCTCACCACCAAACTGAATATGTGTGGGTCTGACCTTAAATAGTGTACCATAGCCTTTCAAATCTGAAATGTAGGATAGACCACCACCCAAGGTCCAAGACCAGCTACATGGGACAAATCTATATAGCACCATGGATTTCTTATCAGAAACCATGGAAGCCATCTGGTAGTGACACAGAATTTTTTTTTAAGTTGAAAGAGAAGAACCATTAGCCCAGGATTCTAGATCCAGTAAAAATATCCATCAGAAATGAAGGTAAGTGAAGACATTCTCAAATGGAAAAAAAAAAAAACCAAAAAACAAAAAACCTAAAAACTAAAAACTAAAAGTTTTTTTATCAGTAGACCTGCTCTAAAAGAATTGCTAAAGGAAGTTTTTCTAACAGAAAGGAAATGATACCAGATGGACACTTGGGATAAGAGATATAAAGGAAGAGTAACAGAAATGGTAAATATCTGGCTACATAGAATAGATAGTCTGACATTTGGGAAAAATAACATAATCTGATATGATTCAGTGTATGTAGATGTAGTACCTAAGATAACTACAACATAAAGGGAGGGAGGATATAGGGAACTAAATGGAATAAAGTTTCTCCATTCCACTTGAAATGGTAAAATATTCTAAGTAGGCCCTGCAATGATAGTTTTTTATATTATAACCCATAGAGTGCTTACTAAGCACTACACAAGGAACTATATTAAATAAAAACACAATAGATAAATTAAAATGAAATACTTTATAAATTAAATAAATTAAAATGAAATAAACAACCCAAAAGAAGGCAGGATAAAAGAAATAGGAACAACAACAAAAGACAAAGAATGAAAAAAATAAAACAGAAAACGGATGGTAAAATGGTACACCTAAATCCAAACATATAATTACATTAAATGTAAGTGGTCTAAACATGCCAACTAAAAGAGATTGTCAGAATGAATTTTTTTAATGACTTCACTATCTGCTGTTCACAAAGTATTCACTCAAAATATGATGATATAAGTAGGCTCAAAGGAAAACTGTGGAAAATGATATACCACACAAACATTACTTAAAAGAAGGCCAGAGTGATTATATTAATATAAAATAAAGTAGATTTCAGAGCAAAGAAAATTACCAGGAATAAAGAATGGCATTACATAATGATAGTCGATTTACCAAGAACACATAACAATTCTAAATGTGTATACACCTAACAACAGAGCTTCAAAGTGCAATGAGTCTTTAATATGCTCATCTCAGTAATAGAACTAGTAGAGAGAAATTCAGCAAGAGTTTACAAGAACTGAAAAACACCATCAACCGAGAGGATCTGCCTGACATTTTTAGAACACTCCACCCGACAATAGCAGAATACACACTGTTTTCAAGTACCCATTGAACATTCACTCACCAAATCCTGCTTCATAAAATAAATGTAAAGAAGTCTAAATGAACGAAATTAAATTACAAACAGAAAGATGGTGAGAACAATAGCTCTAAAACTTGGAAATTAACAGTATGGCTACTAAGTAATTCAAAGGTTAAAGAGGAAGTCTCAAGGAATTTTAGAAAATATTTTGACCTGAACAAATATAAAAATACAATATATCAAAATTTGTGGGTTGCATCTAAAGCAGTGCTTAGAGGAAAATCTATAGCATTAAATGGTTATAGTGGAAAAGAGTAAAGGTCTCAAATCAACAACGAAGCTTCCACCTTAAGAAACTATAACAGCAGAGCAAAATAAATTCAAAGCAAAAAGAAGAATGAAAATTATAATAAAGAGCAAAAATCAATAAAACTGAAAACAGAAAAATAATAGAGAAAAGTCAAAAGGTGATTTTTAAAAAATCAATAAAAATGGTAAGCCTTTTGCACGAATGACCAAAAAGAAGTCACAAATTACCAATAGCAGGAATAAAAAAGGAGATATTATTACACACTCTTCAGACATCAAAGGGGCCATGAAGGAATACTATAAACAACTCTATCCACATAAATTTGACACCTTAGGTGAGAGGTACCCATTACTCAAAAACCATAAGCTACCAAAACTCCTACAAGATGAAATAGAAAGCCTAAAGTGTCCCAAATAACGGAATTGAATTTGTAGTTAAAAATCTTCTGAAAAAGAAATCTCAGACCCAGATGGTTCCACTGAAGAATTCTGCCAAACATTAAAAGGAAAAAAAAATCACCAACTCGACGCAGTCCTTTCCAGAAAATTAAGAGGAGGAACTACTTCCCAACTTATTTTCTGAGACCATTATTACCCAAGGGGAGGTGGGGGGAACAGTATAAGAAAAGAAAACTACAGACAAATATCCTTCATGAACACAAATGTAAAAATCCTCAACAAAACATTAGCAAGTATATATGTGTGTGATATATACATACATCATATATACATATATGTAAAATACATCATGACCAAGTGGAGTTTTATCCAGAGAGTGCCAGGATGTTCAGTATTCAAAAACCAATCATTGTCCTCCATCAAGTTAGGAGGATAAAGAAGAAAAACCAAAACCCACATGATCATATTCAGTGAAGCAGAAAAGGGGTTTTACAGAATTCAACTTGTATTTTTGTTATAAACTCTCAGCAAACTAGGAAAAGGAGAGAATCTCCTTAACTTGATAAAGGGAATTTACATAAAACCTACAGCTGATATACTTACTGGCAAAAGATTAAATGTTTTCCCCCTAAGATGGGGAATAAGACAAAGGTATCTGCTATCATCACTCCAATAAGACCATAAAAGAAATCAAAGGCATATTGATTGGAAAAAAGGAAATAATGCTTCCCTTATTGACAGAGGACATGTTTGTATATATAGAACATCCCAAGAGACTTAGCAAAACAAACAAATAAAAAACTCCTATAACTAATAAGTGAATTTAGCAAGGTCACAGGATACAAGGTCAACACACAAATCAATCATCTTTCTGTAGGCCAACAGTGAACTATTAGAAACTGATATTAAAAACACAGTGCCACTTTTAACCAATCCAAAATAATGAAATACTTAAGTATAAATCGAATAAAACGTATGTGAGATACCTATGTGAAAAGTGCAAAATGCTCATAGTAGAAATCAGTGAAGACCTAAATAAATGGAAAGATATATTGTGTTTATTATTGGAAGACTCAACAGAATAAAGATACCAAATTTTCCCAAATTGGTCCATAGATTTAAAGCAAATCCAATCAAAATCCCAGCAGAACTCTTTGTAGATATACACAAGTTGATTGTAAAATGTAATGGAAAGGCAGAGAAACTAGAATAGTCCAAATAATTTTGAAAAGGAGGAATAAAGTTGGAGGAATCACATTATCCAATTTTAAGACTTCTTATAAAGCTGCAGTAATCAAGACAGCATGGTATTTGTGGAGGAATAGATCCATACATAGGTCAACGAGACAAAATAGAGAATCGAGAACTCAGAAATTGACCCACATAAATATGACCAACTGATTTTTTACAAAGGTAATGAAATGTAGAAATATCTTTTCCTTAATGGAGTTGGAACAATTGGACAACCACATACAAACAAATAAACTTCAACCAAAACCTTACATATTATAAAAATAACTAGCTCAAAGTGGATCATGAAATGTAAAATGTGTAGAACTCCCGGAAGAAAACACAGGAGAAAAATCTCTGTGGCCTGTGGCTGGGCAGATGATGCCCAGACCTGACACCAAAAGCACAATCCACAAAAGAAAAAAATTGCTAACTTGGACTTCATCACAATGAGAAACTTTGACTCTGTGAAAGACACTAGTAAGAGAATAAAAAGGTGAGCTGTGAGAAAATATTGACAAATCATACGTCGGACAAAGGCCTTGTGTCAGAATATATAAAGGACACTTAACACTCAACAGTAAGGAAACAAAAAGCCCCATTTAAAAATGGGCAAAAGACACGAACAGATGCTTCACCAAAGAAGATATACAGATGGCAAAAAAAAAAAGAACATCATTAGCCATTAGATAAATGCAAATTTAAGCCCCATGAGATAATACTGCCTATCTCTTAGATTAGCTAAAATTACAAGTACTGATGATACTAACTCCCCTTGAGGATGTAGAACATCTGGATCACTCCTACATGACTAGTGAGGAGGTAGGATGGTAAAGCCACTCTGGGAAACAGTTTGGCAGTTTCTTATGAAGTTAAATGTACATTTTCCATAGGACCCAGGTTACTCATTTCAGAGAGCTGAAAACTTGTGTTCACACACAAAATACCTGTACACAAATGTTTACAGCAGCTCTATTCATAACCACCAAAAAAAAGGGGGGGAACCAACCCAAATTTCCTTTGCAGATGAATGGATAAACCAGCTGTGGGACAGCCATACAATAGAAAACCAGTTCTCAGCATTAAGAAGGGGCAAGGTACGGTAGGCTCAGCAACCTGAATGAATCTCAAAGGCATTCTGTGGGTAGAAGAAGCCAGGCTCAGGGGTTATGTGCTGTATGGTTGTATTTCTGTGACATTCTCCAAAAGAGAGCATGGTGATGGAGAACAGGACAGGGGTTGCCTGGGGTTACAGGTGTGCAGAGAATGAAGGAGCTTTGGAGGGAACTCTTCTGTCTCTTGGTTGTGATCATGGTTACATGAATTTATACACATGCGAAAATTTATAGAACTCTGCCCAAAAGAAAAAGTCAGGTTTACTATATGGTCATTTCGAGAGTAAAAAATTTAAAGGTACATATCATCAGCATTACTCTTTCTTAGACAAATGAAATTCAGGTGAGGCACCCCACTTTCTCCCCTATCTCCTCAACAAGGGGTTTGGTTAGTACTGAGCTGGGGTGCACAGCCCATAGCCATGCAGGGCACTGTGGTACTGTGCCCGACCACCCTCACCTCTTCTTCCAGTCTCTGCTCACTTCCCCCTGAGTTGGGTCCCTCTCCCCTTTCTCCTGATGTCCTAACCTTTTCCCTTCCCCAGACTGCCCGTCAGTACCCTGTCCCGGACTCATCAAAAGCCAAGACCAAATCGCCTGTACTGGCATTTGAGACTCTGGTTGGCCTCACTCTTCTTGTCCTCTCTCTCTCACTTTACTTTCCCACATGTCACCAACTGTCCTGTCAAAGCTGAGCACTCGGCTCTTCCTTGGTTGTCTCCCCACCACCTGCCCACTCACCCCTCGAGGACACCTCGCACCAGCCCCTCCCCTGAGGGCTTCCCTGACCACCTCACATGGCTGATCTCCTTCCCTTTTGAACTCCTTTGGCAGTTTGTCTAAACTTGTCTCCTAACCCATATCACATTGCACCTGATGTGTGAATTGCATCTCTTCCTCTAGACTCTGAGCTTCTTTCAGTTGGCTGTTTTTAGTTGATTTTCTGCGGTATTCTTCCCTGAACACAAATACCATCATCCTATTAGCATGCAATGCCATTTTTCTGCAGAATGTGTTTTGGTTCTGCGCTATAACCTCAAGCAGCCAGAATTTGTCACTCTTAGTCCCGTGCTCCCAGAGCACTGGTGCATGGCTCCGTAACAGATACCTTCACGATGGTTCTGGAGGGAGCTGTAGGAGGCAAGAGAGAGTGCACTGCTTCACAGCACGGGCACCCAAGCCAGCCAGCTCCCCCATTTCCCAGTCATGTGACTTCAGTGAGTCACGTCACGTCTCCGTGCCTCAGCTGCTTCGTCTGTGAACTGGGAATTATAGTATCTATCTTAAAGTGTCATTGCGAGGATTAAAGTAATTAATATATGTAAAGTATTTAAAATAGTGCCTGTTACATAGTAAGCGCCCAACGAATGTTATCTATGGAAACATTGCCCCTTGAGGGACACCAGAAAAGATCACCTCGGGCTTTTTGAGCCCTGCATTCAAAACCAAAGGTTCAGGCTTGTATCAGTGTATATTTAACACACACACACACACACACACACACACACACACACACAAACTTCCCTTCCAGCCCTCCTCTCTTTCTCTCTCTCCTCCCCCTCTGTTCAATTCAATAAGAAGACGAACAACCCGACTGAAAAATGGGCAGAAGATTTGAGCAGACATTTTACAAAAGAAAATATATGAAACAACATTAAGCATGTGAAGGGGTGTCCAACGTCATTAGTCATCAGAAACATGCAAATTAAAACCACAATGAGGAAACATCACAATGCCTACAGTGGGAAGAGACTGACAATACCACGTGTTGACAAGCATGTGGAGGAACACACACCCTCATAGACTGCTGGTGGACATGCAGACTCGGTCCAGCCACTTGGCATACATAACAGCATGGCGATACCTAATCACGGTGAACATACACTTGGACTATGAATCAGCAATTTCACACCTATGTATTTACCCAGGAGAAAGGTGTGTCTGTGTCTACACAGAGACATGGATGTGAATACTCAGAGCAGCATTTTTCTCAATCCCCCTGAACTGGACACACCCCAATGGAATACTAGTCAGCTGTCAAAAGGAATATTAATGTATACAACCACATGGATGAATCTCAAAAACTTAATGCTAATTGTATGTTCAAGTCTATACGCTGTCTGATTCTGTTTACATGAAATTCTAAAAATGGCAAAACTGAAGTGACAGCAAATCAGTGGTTTCCTGTGACTGTCATTGAGGGGAGCTCCACCACCAAGACGCAGGAGAATACCTTTCAGGACGAGGGAACTATTTCGACTCTGGTTTGGGTGGTGGTTACACAATTACCAAAATCCATCAAACTGTACACTTAAAATGGATGAATTTTACTGAATGTAAATAATGACGTAAAAGAAAAATCAAACCCAGAGGCTGATGAAGTGCCTTTCAGCGGGTTGTCCCGGTGCCTTGAGTGTGGTGTCTCAGGGCCTGCCAAGATGACCTTCTTGTTGGAAATAAGGTCATTCGAGGCTCATTTTCTTTCTCTTGCCTCAGAGCTGCAGATCCAGCTGACATTGACCGATTTCCAGTGGGCACCATAGTGTGTCCCAGGCGGAGGCTGACGGAAACAAGTTTGTGTTTCTGTCACTAATGATATAAGCCTTCATCGTATTCTCTGCCAGGCCATGTTGGTTGTCATTACACCCATTGAAGAAGAGAACAGAGTAATAATGAGCTGGGTGTTATCGGCTCACAAATAACTTATAATGGGCAAAGTAGGACAGAGGCAGAGCTTTTTTTGGCTAAGGAGGCTGCATGCCACTCTTTAAAATCTAGGCCAAAAAATTATTTATAATGCATAGACAGTCACTCAGAAAGTTAAAAGGTTCCTTTCTTCTCTCCTGTGAGTTTGAACATTATGCTTTTTACCCGAGACTCTCAAAAGACACCTTAGCTTCTTCCTTGGACACCTGCCTTCAGTCTATAAGTCTGAGAACACATGCATGAGGGTGGTTACTTGGCTGGGAATGAGGCCTTTGTAGAAACCCCTTAAGGGTGTCAGGTGGTCCCCAAATCCAAAAAGGTTAGGAATGAAGGAAAAGTCAGGAAACGGAGATCCTTATGTATGGGTAGTGATCACACGCTCGAGGTAAGCTTTGAGGTAAGAATTGCCTCAGGTGTCATCAGGAAGGAACCCAAACCGAGATATAATCAGCAAAGGATGGCTTGTCAACAGGTGTGTTGAAAAAAAGACAGGTCGTGTGTCCTTAGCAGAGGCAAGCAGAATGGTTATGGCCACTGTGACATCTAAGAAGAGGGTATTTGCATTGTGTCCCCGTGTTTGCCGGGGCTGTTTGGGGAAGCAGAATCTTTATTGACGCTGATACCTGTAGATATGGATACCTACCCCAAGGGAGGTGAAGCCCTCTGATGGGAATTTGCTGCGTTGTCGCAAGCCACCAGCACCCTGTCCTGACTGCACGTTGGCCAATAGCCTCCTGGTAAGTGATCGGCTGCCCTGGGCACCTTGATGCCGGGGCCCCAGGGTACCTAGAGCAGCAGGTAGACCATGTTTGATGGGCCCCGCAGCTGTCGCTCCTGTTCTCTCAGTAAGCTGACTGTGGAACAAGTCCATCCTGGGTGAAATGAGGAAGGTGGGTCAGCTCTCGATCACCTTTGGCTAAGGTGACTATTGATGAGGGGCTGGTCCCGTGGGGCGGAGAGCCAGTCCCTGGGTCTGTGGTGTGTCATTAAAGGTCAAGACCTCTAGAGTGGTGCTGCTTCCCAAACCTCCCCCGGTGAGGGCAGGCTAACTGTGACACATGCTCCTTGTTTGGCTATCTCTAGAACAGCCACCATAGCCGTGCTTTCCTGTTCTGGTTCCTGAGGCTCCCAGGCTTCCTCAGAGGTCCCCTCCCCTCAAGCCAAGCAGCTCTACTTTGATCTCTGTGTAGATGCGCTGTGTAGTGTATCATTTTTGAAATAGACTTTTTTTATTTTTTTGGTAGTTGTAGGTTCATAGAAAAACAGAGCAGAAGGTACAGAGAGTTCCCATACATCCCCTGCCCCTATGTATGGACAGCCTCCCTGTTATCAACATCCCCCAGTGGATACAATGGATGAACCTACATTGACACATCGTTATCCCCCAGAGTCCATAGTTTACATTAGCACATAATGTGGATCCACCATTATAATATCATACAGAGGAGTTTCACTGCCCTAAAAATCTATTCATCCGCCCCCACCTCAGTCCCTGGCAGCCATGATCTTTTCACTGTCTCCATAGTTTTGTCTTTTCCAGAATGTCATATAGTTGGAATCATGCAGCAGGTAGCCTTTTCCGATTGGCTTCTTCCGCTTAGTATTATGCATTTAAGCTCCTCTAAGTCATCTCTAAAAGGGTTCATCCGCTCTTAGCAGCTTGACAGCCATCCGTGTTCTCTGTCGTACGTTGGCCCCAGGTCAAGCACAGCTTGCAGACGTTTTTGTGTGGGGTGTGCCTCGTCTCCGCACAGGATGATGAGCTCTGGGGCAGGGGCCAGGACATACGCCCCGTGCCAGACTCTCAGGGTACCTGGTTTCCCCTAGTAACTTGATGCCTA
The DNA here is from genome assembly GCF_009762305.2 of Zalophus californianus. Taxonomy (NCBI): domain Eukaryota; kingdom Metazoa; phylum Chordata; class Mammalia; order Carnivora; family Otariidae; genus Zalophus; species Zalophus californianus. The sequence goes on from NC_045602.1 coordinate 80,500,524, forward strand.
GGACTGGGTGCTCTGGGGTGGAGGGGAAATGGTTAGAGCCTAAGGAAGGGCTATCAGAGCAGAACCCTGTGGGCTGCCGCCATGTACACAGCATGTCATTTGCTCTCTGAAGTTTAAAGCTCCATGAAGTCAGACTGAACAGCATCCGGCAACGGAGCTAATCTGTGTAAGATTTTGCATCTGAGTCAGAACTTACTTATTAACACTGTCTGTCTTTGTGGCCAGAAGTCTGGCAAAACATTTTTGTCCCCATTATCCAACTCTGAAATGTGGCGAGTGTTACTTTCCCTGAAAGAGTTCTGATAAGATGATCACAACAGAGCGCACTCTGATAGAAAATTGTTCCATTTCATAATAAAGCCTTTATGCGGTGGAATGTTCTAGTCACTGGTGTGTTCTGTGTTTACAGAGCTTCTCGAAACAAGTCTGAGAAGAAGCGTCGGGACCAGTTCAATGTTCTCATCAAAGAGCTTAGCTCCATGCTCCCTGGCAACACGCGGAAAATGGACAAAACAACCGTGCTGGAAAAGGTCATTGGATTTTTGCAGAAACACAATGGTAAAGGTTACGTTTCTCCCCATTTTTATTCCATTCCTGTCCTCTCATTTGGCGATGACTTCATCAAGCTGGTCTTCTGCTTGGTTCTCTCTTTCCAGCAAAGCCCGATCTCATCAGTCACAGGCTTCCTCTTGCAAAGGCACGCCACCCTCTTTAATATCCCACCTCCAGCAGGTTTTGGGAAAGGACACTCACCTCCCAAATTGCTTTATTAGCCAGAGGAGAGAATCCAGAGCAGCCTCACAGGTAGCACCCAGCCTAAGTGGAGTGGCATTAACAGTGGGAGTGTCTTGATTAAAAATGTCTGCAGCAAGCATTTTTCATTCAGCTCTGAAGAGATGCAATGCCCAAGAATTCATTTTCTACTGGAGCAAAGTGGACTGATTTCTCCAACCACCTCTGCCATGGCCCCTGAACTCTTTAGCTTTCTGAGCTACACCATGGAAAAAATAAATTGAAAATCAGTAACTTACTTACTGTCAAATCCATTTTTTTGTTGAAATATAATTCAAGTGCCATAAAATTCACCATTCTGAAGTTTTTAATACAGCGGTTTTAGTATATCCAAAAGGCTGTGCCACCATTAACACTAATTTTATCATCTCATAAAGCAGTCACTCCCTATTTCCCCTCCCTCCAAATCCTGACAACCCCTCAACTATTTTCTGTCCCTCTAGATTTGCCTGTTCTAGGCATTTCATACAACTGGAACCATCCAATATGTGGTCTTTGGTTTCTGGCTTCTTTCACTTAGCATCCATATTTTAACAAGTACTTGTGTTTCACTCCACGTTATGGCCAATAATATCTATGGTATGGATATACCACATTTTGCTTAACCATATATCGGTTGATGGGGCTTTTGCATTGTTTCCACTCTTCAGCCATTATGAATAATGCTTCATGTACAGTCCTTTGCAGGGTTTATATACTTTCAGTTCTCTTGGATATATATCTAGGATTAGAATTGCTGGGTCCAGTGGTAATTCAAGTTCAACTTTTTGAGGAACTGCCAAACTGGTTTCTGCAGGAGCTGGACAATTTTAATTTTTTTTAAGATTTTATTTATCTGAGAAGGAGAGCACAAACAAGGGGAGAGGCAGAGGCAGAGGGAGAAGCAGGCTCCCCGCTGAGCAGGGAGCTGGATGCGGGGCTCGATCCCAGGACCCCTGGGATCATGACCTGAGCCAAAGGCAGACACTTAACCAACTGAGCCACCCAGCCACAATTTTATTCTCCCAGCAACAGTGTATGAGGGTTTCAATTTCTCTACATCCCCACATCTGGTTGTGTGTGTGTGTGTGTGTGTGTGTGTGTGTGTGTGTGTGTGTGTGGTATTTATTATAGCCTTCCTAGGGAGTATGAAGCAATTATCTCATTATGGTTTTGATTTGCATTTCCCTAAAGATTAATAGTGTTCAGCTTTTCATGAACTTATTGGCCATTTGTATATCTTCTTTAGAGAAATGTCTATTCAAATCCTTTGTCCATTGTTTAATTGGATTATCTATCTTTTTGTTGTCGAGTTGTAAGAGTTCTTCATATATTCTGGATACTAGACCCTCATCAGATATATAATTTGCAAATATTTCCCCCCGTTCTGTGGGTTGCCTTTCACTTTTTTACTGATGTCTTTTGACACACAAAAGTTTCCAAGTTTGAAGTCCAATTATCTTTTTTTGTTGTCGTTGGTTGTGTGTGTCTTAGGTATCTTATCTAAGAAACTATGGTCTAATCTAAGGATATGAACATTTACATCACCTATGTTTTCTTCTAAGAGTTTTATAGTTTTAAGCCATAGATTAAGCATCATGCATATAAGCTACAGGGTTAGCATTTAGGCATATGATCCATTTTGAGTTATTTTTTGTATATGGAGTAAGATAGGGAGTTGAAATTCATCCTTTTGCATGTGTATATCCAGTTATCCCAACATTCCTTTCTTTTTTAAAAACGTTTTAATACTTACAGAAAATACACAAATAATAACTGTACAATTGAGTTTCTTATCACACTGTATATTAGTAAACACAGCTAGGAAACCAACACACAGGTCAATAAATACAAGCTTCCCCAATAGATGCCCCTTCCTTCCTATTACCTCTGCTTTCCCCAGAAGTAATCTCTATTTTGACTTCTAATACTAGAGTTTGGCTATTGGGACTTATTCAGATGGAATCATAGATCATAAACATGATGTTTATGAGGTTAATCTGTGTTTTTCCAGTGTTCTGGCTTGTTCATTTTCATTGGTATATAGTATTCCATTATATGAAGTTACCACTTGAATCTATCCTTGAACTTATGTCTTTCTCAAACTTAAGAAATATAAGAAAGACTTATGTCTTTCTCTTTTACCTTTTTCCTTTAAACCCTTTTACCTCTTAGCACTGACCACCCTGCCCCACTGCTCACCTATGGGTGGTACAAAAAAAATTGGAGAAGAATTAAGAGGGTTCAGTAGATATTAACAAGCAAGAAGAGCAGAATTCTTTTTTTTTTCTTCACCATGACACCAAACATAATAAAGTCAGAAATGTCAGGTTACTGAGGAGATAATTACGATTATTCTGTGCTCACAGTGATACTTCTCTTTCACTGAATGTTTTCCTAGACAAGATGATTTCATGGAAGAGGGCACAGCTAGGACATTAGAAAGTTTCGTTATACTTGCTATTCTTTTATTATTTCTTTAATAATTGTATATACCTATTAAAAAGATGACAGTAATGATATATCCTCCTTCTTTTTCTTCCAAAGCTGCCCAGGGGAGTGTAGAGAATATGTTAATTGCTTTTGTTAAAAGTCAGGGAAGAACAATCAAGCAGGATTGGAATAAAGTGTTGCCGCAGTATTCAATTGCCCCAATAATTTAATCAGAACGGTTATGTTTCCTAAATAATGATTTGGCTAAGTGAAATAGCAGGTTGGTGCGATTACCAAGATATTTTGCACAAATTACTCAAACTAGGTCAGTGCCACTGAGAAGCAGGACAGCTGTTAAATAGGACAGCTGGGATCAAGTTCATCAGTGTGACATTTATGCTGGGCTCTGTCCGCTGCAGAATTACAGAATTGTCAAATTGGGACCTGGAAAGAATCAGTTAGCAGAAATGCAGCCTCCTAACACCAGGAGTGCCCATCTCCAGCTCACCTTTTTTATAAGACTAAGGCCTACTTTGCACAGCCCCCTTAAATGCAACCCTCCCTGATCACCTGCAGATCTCACTCATCCTCTGTGATTTTATATTCCAAAGAAAGCAAAAAATTCATGGTAGATTTTATGGAGAAATACCGCAGTGGGCCAAAATTTGGATTAAATCAAAAAAATAAAAACAAACAATAACTTCCGTTATAATCCAAATGGACATGAACTCCACAAGCATCCGCAGTAGGGCAGAGAACAACATGGTCAGCATTTATTCAGGGCTCCCCATGAGTCAGACAGGCATTGTTCTAAGGACTCTTGTATAGGAACACATGTGAACTTCACAGCAGCTCCCCTGAGTTAATATTATTTCACAGATGAAACAACCAAGGCACAGAGATGTTAGGCCACTCACCCAAGTCAGACAGCCAGGGAGAATCTATACAGGGCAGTCTGCTTCCAGATCCCAGGTTTTTAATACTACACCATGCTGTTTTTCCACAAGGCATAATTCATGGAGCTCTTGGGGATATTTGTATTACTGTGCTGTAGCTGCCCATTAGTGTAGCCATTTAGCCTACTGGTTCTCAACCTTGGCCACCCATTAGAATCACCTGGAGAGTTTTAAAAATACATATAACTGGGTCACACCTCAGAGATCAATAAATCAGAATATCTAGGGGTGGAACCCCAGTGGTGAGCTGGAGCTGGCTCATCCTGACTTGCAAAAGATGATTGTTAAATTTTCAGGAGTTTTGCAAGCCAGTTGACAGCTTAAAATTAGCCACTGTGTGAGTATTTACACCACAGAAATGGGAAAGCACTATAAATCAGGGCCTTTTTTTTTTCTTTTTCTTTTTCTTTTTTATTCTTTCTTTCTTTCTTTTTTTTTTTTTTTCCTTTAGGGAGGGAAAGCCTTTTACCAGCACACCACTGGGTGAGGCACAAGCATCTGTATTTTTAGAATTTCCGGGGTGATTCCAATGTGCAGCCAGGGTAAAGCACTGTGGATTTAGACATGCTTTCTGCCTTCATGATACAGGAAGACCACATGATAAGCAAGAAAAGATGATTAAGTCTAGGTAGTCATTATAATTCTTTATGATGACTTTTTCCTCAATAATTGTTCAAGCATCCCCTTTTTCTCAGCTTGGAAGGCAAATCTTGATCCTGGAATGGATACATATTCTTTTTGAAGGAATCCAAATCAAAATGAGAACCTGACCATGTTTCTTCGTAGGTAAATTTTATGTCATCAGTGTCTAAGAGATAAATCCCTGAATTATGTAAATAACAAAGTGTATTGCACGTCTTTATCCACATCCATCTAAATGTTACTTCTACAGGACCAGGCTGACCTGCAATGCTTTCCTCTTCTTATGTGAATCTCAAGCTGATTTCATGTGATTTTCTTCCAACATCAAATCATATTCCTCTTTCATGCCCCTTCATTTTGTCTGCCTTAGTGGATAGGGACTAGGGGCTTGCGGAGAAGCTGAACACGAAGAGAAATGTGTCTGGTGGACAGGATAATATTAACCCAGCTTAGTAGAGACTTTCTGCCCCATTTCCCAGACTTTTCTTTGACCACACATAACCCAGAGACATACTGCTCCTTGTTCACACCTACCAGGAACAATTGGGAGGTGAGCACTCTAGGGCACAACTGCAATTTACACTACAGTAGAATTTTGGGGTTCAGCTGTTAATTGTAATGTTTTTCTTCAAAAAAGAAATGATTCCAGGTGGTTTTGCTTCCCTTGCTATTTAGAAACTGCCATCACCACACCTCTTTGCTGACCCTGCCCTGTCACTTGTAGCTTATGATATTGGTCACATCAAATGCCAGTGGATGAGAGTTTCACCCTCTCTTCCTTGCCTCGGCTGGCACCCCAGAATGAACACTGGTCCAGAACTACCTCTGCTTCCCAGGATGCATTTCACGTTGTGCAGCCTCTGGCCACCGTGGTGGCAACAGCTTGTTCTTTCCAAAATCTTGGAGGAAGAAACCATCCCAGTAGCATCACAAAAATAATCCCTAAAGAAACCTCTTACTAGATAAAGTGGGGCAAAATGTTGGTTAAGATGAAGGATCAAGGGCGCCTGGGTGGCTCAGTCGGTTAAGGGTCTGCCTTCGGCTCAGGTCATGATCGAGCCCCGCATCAGGCTCCCTGCTCAGGGGAGAGCCTGCTTCTCCCTCTGCCTCTCCCTCTGTCTGCTGCTCAGCCTGCTTGTACTCTCTCTCTTTGTATCAAATAAATAAATAAAATCTTAAAAAAAAAAAAGATGGAGGATCAACTGAAGGAAAAACAAATATATCTGATACAGCATTTGAGCTATCTCTAATAATCTTATCAGAGACATTTTAGTAATTAAAACAAAATACACTTTCAAAAATGCAAAAGAACTCGAGTATTTAAGGAGTCCTGTGTGTTCCAATGACTATTGAATTTACAAACATGAATAACATCTTCAGTACAAGGTAGAACAGAAACAAGCAAACTATAGATCAATCCAGAAAAGGTTTGAGATTCTGGCTTTAAAAGCAACTAAATAACATGTATTTGTCTGACACATTGTACTTCAGTATCTGGAACTGCTGAAAAATACATGACATTCTGCCTAGACACAGGAGGTTATTTACTACAAGCCTAAGGTGTGTCTGGAATTTTTGAAAATCCCAGATTTCTAAAGTGTTCTGCTTTGCCTTGACCCTGAAGAGGCAGCTTAGGGCTGTGTCCCACCGCCCCTGTCTTTGTTCCCATTGCCTTGATAGGTGGCGACTGCCTAACTCCCAACTGCTTTGTCATGGGGAAATTCAAGGGCATTGTGCTCCTGCTACTGGCAAGCACTGTGGCCACACAGAGAGCGGAGGACTCTTCTCCGGAAGCCTCATTAAAAGGGTGTGAAAACATCCAGAGCCGCCTTTAAGCCCATTACATCCAAAGCTCAGGGTAACCTATTTCCTTATCCGGGCTTCTTTTAATTTCAACAACACAGAAGTTTACACAAAATTACATAGAAATAAATGTGCTTCATTTGTTAATTCTAATTCCAAGGTGCCTTTGACTATAACCGTTTATTTATGGTTTTTTTTTTTTTTAGAAGTCTCAGCGCAAACGGAAATCTGTGATATTCAGCAGGACTGGAAGCCTTCATTCCTCAGTAATGAAGAATTCACCCAGCTGATGTTGGAGGTGAAATGCACTTTCAAATTAGCTTAATTCGTTGCAAATCAAAATGTAGCTGCTTGTTCTAGATAAGACCTGGTGCCCAAAGTAAACAACTGTCCTTGACCCTGGAAAGAGGTCTTGAAACAGACACCCCTTGAAGCCCTGCGTGCTATTGCTTATTTTTTGGCTAGAGTTTGGCAGTATAAGCAAGAATCCCGAAACTGGATGTGAGTGTGTGCAGGGCAAGCCCGCTCATGGTCTCCCAACTAGAGGACACCCAGTGGGGGATCTGGGGAGGGACAAGGGTGCAGGTAGGTAGAAGGAGGGGAAGGAGGGAGGAAATCAGAGTCTCCTCTTTAGAAGGCGGTGATTATATGATTATGTGTTTCCCTTAGTAGAACACATTTTGAAAACAAAAGTCTTTTAAAGTTAGGCTTTTAACTTGAGCTCATATTACATCAACATAGCACGTGGGTGTCTCCCGTAAGTGACCCTGTGCCTCCCCACCCAGCACACGCCCTTTCTGGGCTGAGAAAGATGCTCACATTTCTTCCTCTAGAAAATTAGGTGCCCACACCCATCTTCAGGGCTAAATTTGTGGAAATCTGGCCAGTGGCCTTCTTCAGTGTCCTGTGTTTACATTTGGGTGAAACTCATCTGTACAGATGAGGATGGGTCTCTACAAAAACATGTGGCAGGGTGCTCTGACGTCTCAACTGGGGATTAGGCTGGGAGTGTATGGACATGACAGTGGAGGGAGAGAAGGCTCCAGACGTGGCATGTCTGGGCCCTTGACTTAGAAGAGGAAACCAAGACAAATGAGTTCAGCGAAAGGAAGTTAGACGCTGGCTACATGTCAGTGGTTCCTGGCAGGGTTTTTGGAGAGTGGCTTCTTTCTATATCTCATCTTAGGTGCGTGTATAAGACTGATGTAAACTTTAATTTACATAGATTAACTATGCAGAAAACAGAAAGTACTGGAGTAAGAAAATGCCAGAATGAAGATGTCCAAATATTATGAAATATAAGCGCATTAATGAACATTTGCATAAAATGAAAGATACTTAAATCTACATGTGAACTATATTTAAAGAAAATACAGAACTTTCTCCAGAAGCAATGCATTTTAAGTATGTTAAATTTAGACCAGCTTGTGAAATATAATGTTGAATTAATGCATCATTATGCTACTTTACATAAACCGTTTTATCTTTTAATTCTTAGGGACAGTAGTTAAAACGCATAACCCTACAGCACCCAGCCTCTTTTTAAGAGCCTGTAGCACATCTTTCTTCCCTCCCCTCCCCCACTGAGTTTCAAGATATCAAAAGTGTCTGAGGAAACAAGACTTTTAGAAAGTTAAAAATGGATACATATTTGGGCTGAAAGGCAGGACTGAGATTCGGGAGACTGGAATTTCTAGAAAAAGAAGATTTTAGATTTGTATGTATATTCTTTCTGCACGTTCCCCGGCTCCCAGTATAGACTCCTTGAAGCAAATCTGAAGGAATCGTGCCTGATGAGTGAATTAAGCCTGAAGTTAATCCTGTGCAACAAGCAGGCCTTCTGGGCAAATTGCAGCTTTGAGGAGCCTGGGAAACCCACCCACTAGTGCTTCTGATTTATCTCTGACTGTTCTAAGCTTCTGTTCCAACCTGTTGCCCTTCAGGAGACACAGACCTGGCCATGAGTTAACCGCACCTCCGGTATCTTCTCCCGGATGGCCTGGCCACCACAGGGCCCCCAGAGGATGAGGTTGTCACCATTTGCCACTAGGCTTCTTCTTGCTCGTGCGTGTCCCTTTCCAGCCACACAGCCTCTCCTTTTCCAGAGCCGTTTCAGGGACTGTGAGGAATTCAGATGCCATGTCTTGGTAACCGTGAAGTTCCGTTTTAAATCGGGACAGAACCCATCAGGCCCCAGGGTGCTGCACCACTGGTGCCCTCTTGATGTGAGTCCCAACTCCTCCCCTCTCCTCTCAGAAAGGCCCCAGCCCAGTGCACACAGTCGTGGGGTTTGAAAGAACAAAAGTGCCTTGGTTGCAGAACCCCCAGGCGGGTACCGTGTAAGCCGACGTAGATGCTGGCTACGAGCCCGTGAGCACATCGACTCGGACGAAGGGGCAGCAGCTCTTGCCGACTGGTCCCTAGGGAGTTTGTAACATTTCTTCTGAATTGTATTCAGCAATCTTTTCTCTTAGCCCAGAGGTTGTCCCCGGGAACACAGGAAGCATCAGAATCAGGAGTTGGCAGAAAGGGGTGTTTTCATTCCCTTCTGGTGTGTGGCAGGTATAAAATTGGGGCCGTTGGGGCATTTTGGCGTCCCTGGAGCTGCCGTCACAGTCACCTTTACTTTGCGACTTTGCAGTCAGTCTGCTGAGTCCCTCAGATCGGGCTGATGGGACCCTCTAAAACCCGGCAAGTGTGCTCCAAGCAGTGACTCAGCACACCTCTTGTGCATTTAATGGAAGATGCCAATAAGCTGATGAAAGTTATCTCCCATCTGTAAATACCTTCAGCTTTTTAACACCCACATGCTTTAGAAATCCAAGAGGGGCTTGGGCTCACAGCGCAAGAAGATTGTTTGGACTGCTTCTCTTTTCCCAGTATGCTGCCCTGCTTTTTCCAAAAGGTCCCACTGCCCTCTTCAACAGTGCCCCCACCTCTTAAAGCTCACCTCTAGGAGTGCCACAAATAGAACTGAAAAAAAAAAACATTAGGAAAAGAAGCAAAAGGTACCAGGATGTACCTCTGGGTTCACCATGGCCCATAAATCTTATTTGGGATTTCTCAGCCTCGGCCCTATTGACACCTTCATTGTTATGGGGGTGTCCTGTGCATTGTAGGATGTTTCAAAACATCTTTGGCCTCTACCCACTAGATGCCAACAGCACCCACCCCAGTAGTGACCACCAAAAATGTCTGCTGCCATTGCTTAGATGTCTCCCAACAGGTGTGAGGGGAGAGGGGGCAAAGCTGCCCCCAGTTGAAAACCACTGATGTAACCCAAAAGGATGAGGTCCTCTTAAGAAACATGCTTTAATCTATTTTTCAGTCTTGAATCCTGCAATATGTGAGTATAAAATAATAAATGACCCTAGTGTTCATTTTCCTGGTGAAGAGAGCTCTCTCCCATCCTGGCACGGTACCCTCCATGCCCAGTTAGTGGACCGTTTCCAGTTCCTGTTGCAGTGCACCTAGCTGCACCCTCCTAACTGAACGAATTAATGCCCCTATGACCGTGCAGACTTCTAGTAACACCCTGAGAGGAACTAGCCGAGTGCATACAAAATGTTTCCAGAACTTTCTAAGCACATATTTCAGTGTGGCTTTTTTTTTTCCTTTAAAGAGGAAACATTTTCACATTCGAGGAAGATGCTATTTCAAAGATGCAGTCAGTACAAAGTGATAGGTTTACAGTAACAGTCCACCTGAGCATATTACTCCCTCAGAGACTCATTTTCCAATGAGATGGGCTTGTCTTAGTCTTTTCCTTCTATTTGGGGCACCCGTATATCCCGTTGCCAGGATGACCCCATTCAGTGCTGAATTTCACAGTCTGAATTTTAGAAATCAACTTTCAGTTGTGTCTTATGAAAGCATTGTGAGCATCCAATAAGGAATCTAAAAACAAAACAGCAGAAGTGTGAGAAAACATTAACAGCCTGCATCCTTTCTTTTCTATCAGAAGCACCTAGAGTAGCGTGCCTCACATACAGTAGACACTTAGCAAGTAATGCGAAGGTTCTTGACAAACAGTTCCTTCGGGAAGCATTCCTCCTGTGGCAACGAATGTAGGCAGAGGTCGACCCTGACCGACAGTTGTTAATGCACCTGTTAGGTCCGATACCTTCCGGTCCATGTTTACCGCTGAACTCAAAGCGATATTGGGGATCAGGGGATGGGAACCATAAAATATCATCTTTTTAGTGGTAACTGTGATGTTTCTGGTCCAGCCCAATGGGATGCTTACCATTAAAAAACTACTTAGGTAATTCCCATGGCTAAATTGAATTTTAGGATACCAAGAGGTCAGATTTTCCAGGGGGCCCTTTAGTGCTTTAGCAAGCCCTTTGCCTGGGCTAGACGAAGTCTGCATATGAAACCATCCTGTGTGCTAGGCTGAAAAGTGCAGTGAGGTTATTTGTGGAAATATTCTAAGAATTACAAAATAAATTCAGTGTCATAATAGGGGATCCTTTGCTTCAGTGACATCCTCCTCCATAAAAGCGCCACTAAGGAGCCTTCCGCTGTTGGGTTCTCTGCAGGCACTGGACGGCTTCATTATTGCAGTGACAACGGACGGCAGCATCCTGTATGTTTCTGACAGTATCACACCTCTCCTTGGGCACTTACCAGTAAGTTTCTGCTCTGCTGGCCTTTGCCAGTCCACATTATCGTCTTCCCTTGAGAACCATTCAGATCTCACATTGGGGGTGATGTAGGTCTGAGGGGGGTCTGTGTGTAAGGAGGGTTAAGGAGTGTCCTCAACAAGGCTGAGGCCAGAGTCCTGGTGGGGGCGGGGCTTCTAGAGGAAGGGCAGGTGCAGGAAGATGCTGTTCTAGAACAAACAAGGCACCCAGATCTCGACATGGCAAAACCTGGCAGGGGGGATGTGGGTGCAGGTCCTTACCCTTCTGTGCCCCAGAAACCACACAGGAGCTGAGCTGACGACAGAATCCTAGCACAGTTAGCAGATCTTAGAGCCTGAACAGAGGCTTATGTATATCCTACAAAGGGAAAAGCCGACCTCCCAGGTCAACTGAGAGCTGGTGGAGGAACGCGCGGCAGATGGCTTGAGATGGGACGTGGTTTGGGGACATGTCTGAGATTGCAAGTAGGTGGTGACACTTAATGGTAATAAAGGATCTGTGACAGGGGTGATGGGGGTGGTGGTGGGGGGAGAGTTGAAATATTCTGGGAAGATGTGTTTGTTTGGACCAGGGAGGCCTTGGGGAATGGGGAGGGTGTAGGCAGGACGACAAGCTCTGCTGTCCCAGGGACTCCAGATGGAGGCTCAGAGGCGGGCTGGGTGCTGCTTGACAAAGGCCCTCCTAGATGCTCCTCCCTCCCCTTCTTCCTCCCTCCTTCCCTCCCTTCTCCCCTCTCTGCCTCTCCTCCCTCCTTCTCCTCCTCTCTGCCTAAGCCTGCCTGGTGCCCTGGTAACCCTCAGTCAGAAGGACCCGGCTCACCAAGCAGCACCTGGCTGGTAGACGGTCCACCTCTGGGGATCCCTCAAAGGCATTTGGCCAGCCTTCCATTTCCTGCCACACCTTATTTATTCCTACAGACTGTGACTTTGAATGACAGTTCTACCAGCGGCATCCTGATGGGGATAAAGCCTCCTGTCTTCTCCCTCCTCCCCACAAGCTCTGTCAAACCACCTAACCCCACCACTCCCCACTCCCAGAACAACTTCCCTTGGTTCCTGTACAAAGGAAATCCTGGGCCAGGAAGACACCGGAGAACCATGGCCCCCTCTCCTTAGCTGCACCTGCCAGGGGAGAGTGCAGCCTTGTTTCGTGAGCAGCTCGCCTTCCTTGGGGTGATGAGCCCAGCTTTGCTACTGGCCCAAGGTTCCATATTTTCCTGGGTTACCCTTTTCCTCAGAAGCTACTCCCCATCACATCGTTTCTGCAAACGATGCAGATCAGAGTCACCGTCCACATTCTTCCTTTGCTGGTCACTGTGCGGTATAGCCCAAAAAAGCAGTTTTTACCCTGCTAGGCAGATGCCTTTGCATTACCCCATTGTTTGTCTAACCTTTGTGTTTCGGTCCACCCCCTGCACCGTCTCCAAGGTGCATTAGGTTTGGGGCATTCTCTCTCCTCTTGACTGCTGTCAGAGAGGCTGGTTCTCAGCCCCGAGGAGGCAAGAGTGCAGTTTCACCTTGGTTTTATCTGAGGCCAGAATAGTGATGAGGCTGATACAGGTAACACAGAAGTGACCCCATCAAATCAGCCTGGCTTCTTCGGGCTGACCTGAGGGGGCTGAGGAAAGAAGAAGCAATGGGGTGCTTCGTTGGAGGGGTTTGTGTTTTGTCTTGAATGGACAGGATTGAACCATGACAGGCGCTGATTGAAAGCAATAACACGGAGCCTCCTTAATGACCCAGGAATGAGATGCAAGAGCCCAGAGCTGTTTGAGCAAACAGGATTTGCACTGTTGTGCTTTATGCTCTTGTAATTATCTGATGACCCAGTTGCTATACATGGCAGAAGGGACTTGGAAAGTGAGTCTGGAATTCTGCTTTGAAATTGCAGAGCAATTTAGGACCACCTTTGTGAATTATTTTCTAACTCTGGAAGGAGCAGAAACAATCCCATCTCTACTTATCAGTGCTAGATCCGTATGAATCATGAGTGTCTGTATATAGACCCACACCCAGAAACACATAGAGTCAACCCTTAAGCTCTCCAGTGGAGGTGAGCCCAGGATGGACAATCCCCAAATTTAACTTCCATTTACTTCTAACTCGTATTATCTGGTTTTTACCAAGAGCACTGCCTGCTTTTCCTTTTTTGCTTAGCATTCACTTTCATCTTTGTTCTCTTGCAAGGACAGGAGCTTCCCTGGTGCCAATCAGTAGCCAGCTGGTTGAGCAGAGGAGCCCATCCGGGAGTAATACCTCTATCACCTCTACTTTACAAAGGAGGAGACCCAAGGTGGCCCAGCCAGTGAGGGCAGAGCCGGGCTTAAACCAGGTGCAACTGCCCGCAGAGCCCAAGCTCCTTACCACTCTGCTCTGGTATCTTCCTGATGCCAAGGATTTGGGTTGCTATCCAGGAATTCTGCTTTTGTTTTAATGCACTTCAGTTTGGACTTCCCTCTTACTAAGCATGAGCCCAGGACTTGTCCATGGATGATGCAGCCATTGAAAAGTCCCATGTGAGATTATTTTTCCTTGAAGGTTTGCTGTTTTGTTCAGAGATTTCACCTGTTAAACCATTAGAGACTAATAGAGAAGCAGCTTAACATTTATTGAGCACTCACAATGTACCAAGCGCCATTAAGAGTCCCTTACGTGAGTTCATGGATGTAAAGCACTTAGAATAGTAGCTAGCACAGAACTAGAGCTAAATCACATTTGCTGTCCTTACAATGGAGAATTACAATTCTTAGGAAGAGAGGATGGGGAACTGAAGGGCGGTGGTCAGTCTTCTTGGGACAGGTGGCCATTGAAGCAAGGCACGTCCAACAGAGATGCAGTGTGGGCAGGGGCAGGGCCCATGGGCCCCAGCAGCCGTGCCCCCTGTTTGTATCAGAGGCTGGCATACCAGGGGTTGGGTCCCACTGCCCCTTGTGGGGCCTGGGATTGGAAGCCCATTGGTGATTGGGAAGGTTGGGGGATAAGCAGCAAGAATTCCTTTCTTCTTTTGAGACTGTCAGGCTTACTTGTCTCTCTGTTTCCTTCCTACTACTAGAAACTCAGACATGGCAGAAGCTCACATGATAGATTTTTGTACAGCAATATTCTGATGCAATATTCTAGAGCTTTCTTTCCCAATTTGATAGAAAAAAGAAAACAGCTCAAAGCAGGAAATGGTTTTAAGACAAAGTCAAAGCTTTCCTGTGGTGGTGACACCAGCACATTTTGGTGTCTAGAATTAACACAGGCAGTCAAAGAAGCAATGTGGGCATGGCGGATGAGCATGCTGATGGAGGACCAAGGGCTAAAGGGAGATTCTGGGATGAAAACCTTCCAGGAAAGATCTAAGGGACTAAGTCACATGCCTCCGACGGAATTGGGAAAGAATACGGCTGAGGCAGAACCAAATGAGAGACCCAAAGTAGGCATAAACTGTATTTCCTTTTTGGACTTTTGTTTGAGTTTCTAAAGAATCTAACTTCCCAGATTGCTGTTTTGATTTGTTAATGATTGCAGTGTTTGCTTAATGGGCTGGACCATGCTACCCATCCATATGGCAGAGGTCCTGTCTTCAGGCCTGAGCACAGACCCGACGTGCCTAAGTGTTCATTGAGTGAGGGGCTGAGTTCAGAAACGGGGCTGCTAACCTCGAGAGCAATGCAGACAGCTCGGCAGGAGTGGGAGGTGCCTTCAAAGGGAGAAATATGGGCACGGACAGTACCACCTCCCCAAAGGAAAATCATCTAAGGCACAAGTGCTTATAAATGTGGAGAAATCTACAGACCAAAAACTACTTCCATGGAATGCTGGTTCTCCCAGTGAAAGCTCCAGAAAGCAGTGCAAGATGAAAGTAGAATAAAGGGCCAAGTTCCCATGGCAAGGGTCACAGCAGGGAGAGGAGGTTGCAGAAAAGGAAAGACAGAGCCCCTGGCTTACATTACCACACAACACAGCAGCAAGTCCATGAAACACCTCCCAGGAGACATCGCTCTGCCCTTCCTTCCCTGGCCTGCCCCTCACCTGCTGGAAGAACCCGCCTGATCCCGGGCATCTGATCAGAGATGGCTCTGGGTGGGGGCCGAGCTGGGGGTCGCTCTGTCTAGGAGGGCTGTGGCAGGTGTGGCTGCATGCAGCTCAGAGCTGGTCACAGGTTAAAAGAGTCCAGGTCACCAGTTAGGTTTGGTTTATTTATTTTATTTTAAAGATTTTATTTATTTATTTGAGAGAGAGACAGAGCACAAGCAGGGGGATCGGCAGGCAGAGAGAGGAGCAGACTCCCTGCTAAGCAGGGAGCCTGATGCGGGGCTCAATCCCAGGACCCTGAGATCATGACCTGAGCTGAAGGCAGCTGCTTAACTGACTGAGCCACCCAAGTGTCCCGATTTTTTTCTACTTTAATGTGCCTTTTGATTTTTATAAAGCATGCATACAGAAGTATATATAAAACATACATTCGATGTTTAAATTCATGATAAAGTGAGCACAAACATACAGGTAGCTGTCACTGAGGTGAAGAAACAGAATATGTCTGGGAACCATAGAAGCTCCCGTGTATTTTTTTCCCATCACACACCCCCACCTCCCAACCAGAGATGACCATTTTCCTGGCTTTTAAGATCGTTGCTTCCTTGGTTTTCTTTGTCCTTCTACCAACTTTTGATTTGTCACTCAACAATATGATTTAGTATTCCCTTCTGGTTAACTTTAGGAAAATGGGAAATGGACTCCTCTTGCTCAACGTTGTTTGTGAGATCCATCCATCTCACACCGTTAGTAGTGGCAGTCACGGGTTTAGGTCGTTGCTGCCTAGTATTCCATTGGAGGAATGTGCTAACATTTCTGCATCCGTTCCTGGTTGGAACCCTTGGAAGGTGCTTTGGTGAACATGCTGCATATGTTTCCTGATGAACATTGGCAAGCTTGCCATAGAGAACTTAGGTGTAGCATGGCCGGATTGGAGAGTAGGTGCACCTTCACGGGTACCAGATGACACCAGGTGGTTAACAATGGTTGCACCAGTCTGCCCTCCACCAGCAGAGTCGAGAGTTCTAGGCGCCCCATGTCACAGAACGTGGATTGTCAGGCTTCTTAGCATTTGTCAGTCTCACACGTGAACATATCTCGTGGAGTTTTAACTTGCCTTTCTCCCGATTACTAATGAGATTGAGCGTCTTTGCATATGCGTGTTAGCCATTTGTATTTCCTCTTTTGTGAACACAGTGCTTGTTTGGGTATTTTGCCATTCTCCTACTGGACTGTCTGGTTTGTTTCTTGTAATTTGGAGGCATTCTTTCCATGGTTCTCAACACTAGTCCTCTGTCAGGTACTGTTTGAATCGCCTCCTGCTCACTCTGCCTTAGGGATACAGGTCCGGCTGAAGGCCCAACACCCAACACTGGACAGATGAGCTTGACAGCAGTTTATCGGTCTCATGTGTTCACAGCCTGGCAGATGAGGACACGGGGCCACACCGGACCATACCAGCAGGGGCTGTGAGAAGCAGGCTTCATAGTAACAGGAGGGTGGGGCACCCCCCGGTCCCCATAGGGGTGAGACTGGTTTATTAAAATAATTCCGCAGCCTGGCAGGGAGTTAAACCCACTACCCAGCGATGAGCAGGAACTGTGTCCGTCCCCCTCGTTAAGGAACATTGTTTAGCTAGGGGACCTTTCCACGGGGGCAGAGTGTGAAGGAGAACTTTCAGTTGGGCCCGTCGAGGGCCTCCCAGTTTTGCTAGGTGACAAGGCAGCATTTAACACTGAACCTTAATTTTAGGACTTACACCATGGCTTATGTGTTACAAATCTATTCTCTCATCATGTGGCTCATCTCTCCCTCTCTAGGTTCTTTTCATGAACAGAGATTCTTTATAGTTCGTACCTTTTATATTCTAATTAATTCTTCACGACTCTAAGGTCAAAGCCACTCCCTGTACTGGCTTCTGAAAGCATTACCGTTGGGCCGTCAATTTGATTCTGGGTCTAAACTGCATCAGAGCCTATCGGATGTGCCTCCAACCCCCTGGCCCTTTAGGGAGACTGAGGCCCTGACTGCTTCGGGGAGCCCATTCCTGCCTCTTCTCACCATGAGGCTCCTCCACGACATCTCACGATTGCCCCTTCTCCAAGACTTCTCACCGTGGCCAACACATCTCCAGCAAGAACTGCCAGGGCTTGTTTGGGACCTTGCAGGACAGAGTGTCCACCCAGCTCCCTTCTGACTCAGCCGGCCGGCTTCTGTGCACTCCGTGGGTGGGCTCCCTTAACTTGGCTGGGTGCCACCGAACTGGTGCTGCTGGTTCCTAGGGAGAGAGGACAGTGCCTTGCTGTGTCCCGAAGCACTTCCTGATCATCCCCAGGCTCCCGAGGGGCACAAGAAGAAACACGGGAGATGTGCGATTTGGAATTAGGACAGGCGTTCGTAGCGAAAGTGGTTTTGGTAAAGGTTCTTGAGGAAGCAGCCAAGGACCTATCAGTAAGTTGGGGTAGAGAACCTTCGGTCTCCAACAGGTAAATGATGTTCCCAACACTGTGATTCAGCTGGGAAGATGGATGTGGATGGCACGTGCCCTCCCTTGTCTCTGTAATTGCTGTCATTTTAATAAACAGAGCTCAGCTCATTCAAGGGATAGTTCAAGTGCAGACAGAATTTATTCTCCTGTAAGCGCTAGAGTTTCAATTTTCAAACCATCATTGTTTGTGTTGCCTGTCGGCATGTGGAAATGGCATAACAGTAATATAATAGTACATAGCAAGAGATGGCTCTGAGCCCTTTGTGGGTGTCAACTCAATCCTCACCACCACCACCCCCCCCCCCACCAACCTCCATCCGGGGTTCATCTTTATTCTGTGAGGAACCTGTAGCCCAAGGTGCCCCCACAGCCCTGTGACCTGCCAGCTGTGTTCCACAGAAGCAGCTAAGTCAGGCAGCCCCAGAACTCTGCTCTCTGTCATACTTACATCACAGGAAGGGGTCTTCCAATGGGCTCTCCAAGAAAAGGCCATGGAGTGACTTAGTCATCATTTTCTTGTATCTGCAGTGTCTTCAAGAAGAAAGACTACTGTCATCTGTGAGCATTAGTCATCATCTAAAAAACTAAAGGGAATGAGCTTAAAATAAAATCAAGAACATCAGAAGGAACTTGGAGAGAGCCCGAGGGAGAAAATGATAGCACAGGCTAGTCAGGGGTTCGCAGAGTCTGCCCACAGAGATCAAGCCCAGACGCCATCGAGCTGGGAGTCCCTCCTTCCCCTCCTCCTGTCCTTCATCGGCCACGAGGTGGTGTCCCCCGTCCTCGCAGCCCCCGGACTGCTGGCTGCAAGAGGGGAGGGCCTCGCCTGCTTCCTTGGGTTTCTTCCCAGTGCCAAAGGCAGTGGCTGGCACACGGTGGCCCTCAGTCAGCGTTGGGTGGATTCTGTTGTTGATTGACCTGTTTGGACTCTCCGTCCTGCACATCACGTCTCCCTTTCCCTGAGCCTGTTCAGACTGACCTTCTCTAGCCTGGTGGTGTCCTGTGTTCCTCCCTCTTCAGGCCAGAAAGCCCAAGTACAGTCTGGCCGTCCCTTCCTCTCGGCCCCTCAGCGGGTCCCGGCCCCCCCACCCCAGGCGCACAGGACAAGGCACTCACTCCTCTGGGGCCCTCGCAGCTCTGGCCTCACTTCCCTTTGCAACACCTGCCTCCACTGCTCTTTTCCCTCCTGTGATGCTTTTGTGCACACCTTGCCTCCTGCGTGGAGCACCCTGGCTGCCCGGTAGACACCATCTTGTCCTTCAGCTCCTGTTCAGGGATTCCTCCCTGTGGGAATCATTCCCTGGGAACCTCTCTGTCCATATGACTGGACTCTGTACACCAGGCTCAGTGTTCTCGGGCTGCCTTGTTTTGAGTCCTGTTGTCTTGCTTGTGCACCCCCCACCCCGAGACGTCTTTCAGCTAGTCAATGCATTTTTCTCGGAGGCCAAGCACCATTCAATGTCAGGCACCCAGGGGTGAAGAAGGCAGACAGGGTCCCTGCTCTCCTGGGGCTCCCATTGGATGAGGCAGGCAGAGGACACACATCAGCACATGAACGAACAAGAGAACGTTGAGAACTTTCCTGAACAGTTATGAAATACCTGATCACACTGAGCATTCATTGAGTGACTGACCAGCAGCTCACGCCACCCTCACAGCTTCCTTATCTTTTGGTTGATGGGGGTGCAGAGCCAGCTTTCAGTCCCGACCTCTGGGCCTCTCTCCACCTTCCCGTCTGGGGGACCGGCCCCTCCCCAGCACTTACAGGACCGCAGAACAAGTAGAGCAGGGGGCTTCAGAGGCCAGAGCCCCAACAGTGAGGGTGACATCCATGGGTGCTTCCTCAGGGCCAGTGCCTTCAAAGCAGGGACCTGAAGGAGGTACAGGAGTTAGCCGAACACAAGGAGAGGTGCACGATGTCCTCGCCTCAGGGTGCAACCTGGGGAAGGCCCAGAAGGAAGAGCAAGCTGGCCAACTGGAGAAAAGGAAATTTGGAGGGTGGGGAGTACGAGCCTCAGAAGTGAAGTGGGAGCTTCAGGTTTCATTCTGGGAGCATTTGGCAGCCAACAGAGAGTTTTTGTTTTGTGTTGTTCTGAAGTCAGGGCTATACCCAACATGGGGCTCGAACTCGCGACACTGAGACCAGGAGTCACAAGCACTATGGACCGAGCCAGCCAGGCGCCCCTGGCAATAGACCATTTTAAGCAAGGTGGTGACCTGATCTGATATAGGCCTCCTTCTGGCTGCTGCTGGAGAATACGTGGGGACAGGGACAAAAGTTGATGTGGGAAGACCAGTTTGGTCAGTTCATTCCCCAGATAAGAAAGGATGGTGTTCTAGACTGGGGGTCAAAGCCATGGGAATAAAGGGAGGTGAGAAGATCTGAGAGAATTTGAGGGAGGAGTGTGTCACAGCATTTGGACGTTGTTTGGATGTGAAGACGAGGGCGGGATGGGGAGGAGCTGAGGATGCCACCGGGGTGTCTGGTATGGGCAAGTGTCCAGTTGGCAATACCATGGGGACATCGAGCACAGAGGAGGAGGAGGTATGGGTGCAAAGGAATGCCATTGGGGATGCATGTCAACCTCTGGTCCCCGGGGACACACAACAGAGAGTTACCTAGACATACAAATTTAAGAGTGTATAAGATCGTGTTTAAAAATATAGGAAAGGATGAGTTTATCAAGGGAGACTGAGGCAGCAAGAGACATGCCTATCTTCTCTCTCTCCTCTGTCAGCTTCCACCTGCACTAGCGAATATGGGAGCCACTAGCCACATGTGGCTTTTTAAATACCAATTCAGATAATTAAAATTAAATACAATTAAAAATTCAGTCTTCAGGGGCACTGGGTGGCTCAGTGGGTGGAGTGTCCAACTCTTGGTTTCGGCCCAGGTCATGATCTCAGGGTTGTGAGACTGAGTCCTGCATCGGGCCCCACGCTAGATGTGGAGCCTGCTTGGGATTCTCTCTCTCCCTCTGCCCCTCCCCCCCCCACTGCACATGTGCACACACTCTCTAAAAAATTAAAAATTAAAAATAAATGGAATTTAAAACAGTCTTCAGTCATACCAGCCACGTTTCAATTCTCATAGCCACGTGGTGCTGGCTGCTTTCATAAGGGACAGCACACATGATAGACCGTTTCCATCACCTTAGACGATTCTATTGGACAGTGCTATATCTAGATTCTATGTTGTGTGTTTGTATCGCAGTGCCCAATCACTCAGAATAAAAGCACAGTTCCTTTGAGGAGACTTTTAAGAAGTAAACAGGTGTTCTTTTGTGGGCCTAATGGTCAGAAAAGGAACCCTATGGGGCGCCTGGGTGGCTCAGTTGGTTAAGCGACTGCCTTCAGCTCAGGTCATGATCCTGGAGTCCTGGAATCGAGTCCCACATCGGGCTCCCTGCTCAGCGGGGAGTCTGCTTCTCCCTCTGACCCTCCCCCCTCTCATGCTCTCTCTCTCTCTCTCTCTCATTCTCTCTCTCAAATAAATAAATAAAATCTTTAAAAAAAAAAAAAAGAAAGAAAAGGAACCCTATGCATTCTTCCGGGCCCTTCCCCTGAGTGAGTGGGCCTGCCCGGGGGTCCCTCGATGCCCCTGCCGCCCTGACCAGAACACAGGAGTGTCGGCAGGTGGAGTCCTCCAGGAAGAGTAGGGCTCTCTGCATGCTTGTCCGACTTAACTCTTACTTCTTTTTTAGGCCCATGGACAATCCTTTTGCATTGGAGCAAGTAAACCCTTCTAGATTATAATTCAGGATGACGGAGTGATAGATTCGAGCGTTTTCACAGAAAATCGGATCTTGAACTTTTCATTTCAGAAACCAGTTCTGAATTGTCTTCAATGTTCAGTTTTGGCGTTTGCTTTTGTTTTTCATCTTCGTTGAGTGTGTACCTTTGTTCTTTATTTTCTTTTTCAGTCAGATGTCATGGATCAGAATTTGTTAAATTTCCTTCCAGAACAAGAACATTCAGAAGTGTATAAAATGCTTTCTTCCCATATGCTTGTGACAGATTCCCCCTCCCCAGAATACTTAAAATGTAAGTTTAACTTTACTGGTTTTACAAGATATAAAGGTAAGAATTTTACTTTTGAAAGGAGGTTAGAATGAATTAAGAAGGGAGGACTAATTTTAAGAACAATTTTCCTTGTGACTCAGAATATTTCCAAGATCCTTAGAGGTATATTTTAAATTTAAAGCTAAAACTGGAGTTTGGAATATGTATGACATTTAACTTCTCTGTGGAAAATTTGAAAGCATGGCGCTTACAAATAAGAATTTGTTTTGCATGTAATACAAGAAGTTCTTTTTTTTTTTTTAACACGAAGAGTCTTTTGGTACCAAACAATGCAAAAATCAGCGCACAATCTGCTTATTTTAGAGGACACCGTAATGCTAGATTCGTATGATAACCAAGTCACCAACTGCAAAATGAATAATTAGGTCAAAACTCCAAATTCTCTTCTCCTGAGGCTGTCATCTGGTTATTTATTATATACATTTGCAGTTTTTATGGAATTTTAAAGTTTTTCTCAAAATTGGCAACCTGGATGGAAGGCCAGCCTCAGTGCCTCCTGAACCGTGTGTCTGTTAACGAAGCACAGACATTGAGGGAGATCATGCAAGTGCCTCGTACTTACTTGTTCAGGCCTTAGTTCATTTTCCATGAATAATGTGTCCTGTTGTACATCTGATTTTACTTCAAAGCAACGTGAAAAGATTAGATTAAAGAGAGCAGCTCTATGTGAGCAGCTTTGTTTTAATACACCATATGAAAACAGCCGGAACTAATCAATGCCGACATAACCAACCACAGACATCTGTGAGCAAATTAAGACTAATTGGGCCCAAGTATGGGATGCAAAACATCTATATAAGCTATGAGGGGAACCCCCGGTTCTGCAAAGGTTATAAAACCATGTCCAAGAGTCAGTCGTAATGAGAGAAACGTCCTGGCCGTGTGTAGACTGAAGCCTGAGAGTTACGCAAAGACACAACTTGTTTGGTCTAGAATCTATGTCATATTCACGTTCGTTTTCTCTTTTTCCTTTGACCGCCCAGCTGACAGCGATTTAGAGTTTTATTGCCATCTCCTCAGAGGCAGCTGGAACCCAAAGGAATTTCCAACGTATGAATACATAAAATTTGTAGGAAATTTTCGCTCTTACAACAATGGTAAGCTTCAATTGTCATATAATTGTGACAGTGTCTTTTGTCATGCAGACGTGCACACGGGGGCATAAGACTCACTGAGGGAGGAGGAGTGAGAACATGTGCTTTTCATATTTGCATTTGGATTTTCATGTTCCCAAGATGCATTTTGTGCTCGTAAATGTTATCTCCCATTCGAGAAGAACGCACTCCCACACTTGTTTATGCCGGGGCAGGAAGTCCCACGGAAATGCACTTTATCCATTTACTTAGTTTCAGGCTGATGGAAGAGTTCTGTGCTGTGAGAAAAAACTTACAGTTAATAAAGAACAGGCTCAGCCTACACACAGCCCAATAGGGCTGCATTGTGACATAAAGATCCATAACCTTGATTTCTGCGTCTTTATTGTCCTTTTTACACTACTGCCGTGAGCATGTTTTCATGGGTCTGGTACATAGGTCTTCTGCTCCCTCTGACCCTAAGGCACAGGAAGTGGCCACTTTATGATGAGCCAGCAATCCACACTGGGTGAATTATCAAGCCGATTAGCAAAGCAGTAAAATCTTACTCTCTGAAATTACCCAGATAACTAATGATCCGAACTCTGGCTGCACCTCTGAACTCGAATTACACCCTCAGCTTCAATTTTGACCTGAGGAAAATGGGAATGCAGGCCCCTTGCCAGAAATTCAGCAGTGCAAGCCCCACCCCTCCCCCCCCCACCCCCGCTCCACAGTCAAGCCTAGCACAGGAAGGTTTGCGTTTGGTTTGCTCCAGGCCTCAAACCTCAACACAAAACAAATCGTTTTGAATGATCTAACATTTCATAAGACCGCAAAGATGGGAAAAAAAGGAAAGATGAGGCAATAGGGAGTTGATGGCAGCTCGGACTGGGGCAGGCTCTGTCACTGATACTTAACTCCAGACCCACGGTGAGGTCCATTACCCCGCCTAATTAGTCCCAGAGTTTCCATTAGAACCGACCAACATAAATGGCCCCAAGTCCTAATGCTGAGGCTCTACCCGGGATCTTCCCTTCACCCTTAGACGATCCTCTGCTATATGTTGCTTGCATAAATATACATGCTTTGTCTCAAAGGCTCCAACTAGATGCTGCTAAGCATGTTGGTCTTGCCAATGTGTTCAGGGTTTATGCCTGGATAATGGGCTCCGGGGCCAACTGGGGGCCCTCTGGGAACCTACCCAAACAGGGCTCAGTGTTCCTGAGTGGTTGGAAGTGAAGGGAGGTCAGCTTTCACAAGTGGGGCCCTAGATCTGGGCTACACAGGGTAGAGCCAAAGCCTGACCGTTCCTAACCTGACTCATCTGAAAGGCGTTCCTAAAGCTCATGAGATGAATGTTTAATGAACCACACACACAAGTAAATGGTAGCTGATCGGGCTACCGAGAGTTAAAGAAACTGACCTAAGAGGTGCCTCGCCGAGTACCCAGCGTGATGCCAGTTCTGGTGTAGGGTTCACTGGGTGAGGCAGCTTGTTAAAATGCAAATTCTAGGGCGCCTGGGTGGCTCAGTTGGTTAAGCGACTGCCTTAGGCTCAGGTCATGGTCCTGGAGTCCCAGGATCAAGTCCTGCATTGGGCTCCCTGCTCGGCGGGGAGTCTGCTTCTCCCTCTGACCCTCTTCCCTCTCGTGCTCTCTATCTCTCATTCTCTCTCTCTCAAATAAATAAATAAAATCTTTAAAAAAAATAAAATGCAGATTCTAGGGCAGGAGATCTGAAGGTGGGGCTGGGATTGTGCAATTGGAAAAGAACCTTGGAGTTCTGATGGAAGGGGTCATGGACTTAGAGAGACACCGCCCTATCGTAATACTGAATGCCATTCCGTAGGAATTTTAAGGGTACGCCTCACGCTGATGGTGCTCCTTCCAGACAGCTTTATCCTTGAATTAATATAAGCAGGGGTTTGGAATTCGCTTAAAATGTGTACTGTGGCCATCATGCCAGATGCCAGAATAGCAGAGTATCCCATGTGGCAGCGAGCGAGGAAGGGAAAGGCATCCTGGCCACCGGGAGTGCCAAGACTGTGGGAATTATGGGACGCTGCGCCCACGTGTCCCCATGACAACAGTGCACCGCTTAATTAAGGAACCAACAGGTGATTGGCCGGTGAGCCGCAGTTGCATCCTTTTTAATTTCCATTTCCACAACTCTCCCTTAAGCTGCTGCTGAATATCACTTTGAAGCTTCCTCTCACTTATCACAGTTTAGAGGGTTTCCGGGAAAGAGGCAGGCTTCGTTGTGAATACCTGGGTTGTTTTTTTGTTTGTTTGTTTGTTTTAAGCTAGCAAAGCTTTATTTTCACTTCAAGTTGAGACAGTGTTTGTTTGCCTGAAAGAATGTGTGGAAATTATGTGTGATTTTTTTTTCTTTCTTTCTTTCTTTCTTTCTTTTTTTTTTTTTTTTTTTGGAAACTGTTACTGCTATAAACACAGCACAGAAAGTGGAATATTTAAAACCAAGAGTGCCAGAGTGTCTTTCCAGAGCCTGTTGAAGAAATCAAAGTTAGGGGGCTTTCTTGAGACAAGAGTCCCCAAACGTAATTGTGGAAAAACTGAAATATAATTCTCACTTGGATGAAAATAAACAGCAACAAATGTCAGAGACAAATGAATTTCTAAGATGGAACCCTATAAAATCACCAGCATTCAGTCATTTTTGACCTAGAAAATACAGTTTAACATACTCTAAGGAATACTTCAAATTTGATTTTGTAGGTTTACTTCTCAGTAAGTCTTGAACAATGGGTTAATAAAAATAACTCACTTAGGAGTGTTTCCCAAATCCCAGGTCCTGGGCTCAGTCTTTGCATTGATAATCTCATCGAATCCTCCCACCAACCTTTTAAGTGGTCTGGTTGGCATCGTCCCATCTAAACAGGAGGAAAGTGATGCATATAAGAATCTGAGGCACACACATGGAAATTGGCGGACCTACAATCGTACCCATTCTAACCCTGAAGTCCTACCCTTTACCCCATTGCTTTGCTGCCTCCCACAAATCTATGTTGAAATTAATCTTGTTTTGTAGCTGCAGCACACAGGCATGTCCCTGCCACCTGGCATGCCCTTGGTATAGGATGTCATGTCTATACCTTGCACACCAGATGTCCTGCACCCATGTACCAAGCTGCTTTCATGGTATGCAAGATTTGTTTTAAATCAAATATGGTGAGACACACAGACATGGAAATGACTGTCAGGAAAGAAGAGGTTTATACTCACAGATCCCTCCAAACAGGCCCAGCACACCACAGAGGCCACATGGCGAAGCACCAAGGGAGGTCAGGGGGCAGGGGGAACAGAGAAAATGTGGGCAAGAGCCACTCGTGTCTTCTGTGGAAAAGAAGGAGCAAAGAAGTGTAAACAGGCTTCAGTTTGGCTAGTTGGAATCATTTCAGTGGGCTCTTGGGTAGAGGGGCTGTCTCTAGTTGTCAGATGCCTGGGTTGGGGTGTGGGCTCTAGATGGGTTGGTTTGCCTATGAAAGGTGCACGGGAAGGTGAGTCATTCACTATTTCTAGGAATTGGCCAACCCAAAAAGGAGCAATTCCTTCAGGGTCGGCAAGGCCCCAAATGTCAAAGTATCAAATACAGATACTAGAAAATGTGGTTTGTACACAAGCCACCCCCTGCCACTTCCCTGAGTTCCCAGGCATGGCAAACACTTAAAAACAATGTGTAAAGTATAGAAGAAAACGGACAATGAAAACTGGTTTTATTTTAATAGAATCCCTGCTCACACTTCAGAGGACTTCATAGGAAACCTTACTCTGGCCCATTATTGGGAAAAGTCCTCTCATTTCTGTAGGGCTGTTTAGTTTATGGGGCATGGCCTGGTCCATTCTTCTTTGATGCCTGTCAGAAAGATGCAAGGCTCTCATTTTTATAAATAATGGAGTGGAAAGGACGGTGACCTTTACTCATCTGTGAGCCTACGCAGTCCACGCCTGGTACATAAATAAGGCTCAACACAAGTACATTGGCCTAGACTGAGGCTCGGTGATCTTGGCCCCACACATACAGGTGGTCGGGGACAGCAGCAGGATCCAGACCCGACTTCTGACTCATAGGGAAATCGGGCTTTTCCTTGAGAACTGATAATACAGCTCTCCTTGACAGACCCCAGAGCCCACCCAGAGATAGAGCCCCCAATACACCTTTGACCTTGAATCCAACGTGAAGATTAAATTCACTTAAGTACGTGCTGGATAAACTGGCCCGTGTGTAACTTCCAGTGATTTGTGAATTGTCTGCACTGGAAGGCCTAGGCAACCGTGCGTGGTCAGTGTGTGGTCATCCTTGGCCTCCATTTGCTCCCTAGTCTGTGTCCCCCGCCACCAAGTTCCTTAGCCACCTGGGCTCCCTGGGTGTTCCCCGAGGTCCTTAACCGGACCCCTGACTCAGGCATCGCCGCCAGGACTGTTCCTGCCCCACTCTCTTCCCTGCCTCTTGTTCACTTGATCACCCAGTTTGCCTTAAGGCTGATGGAGGCATGGGCTGCAACTCGAAAACCATGTCTATAGCAACCCTTGGGCCGTTAACCAAAGGCAGAAAGGGAAACGTGTTGGCTGTAGGGCAGGGAAGACGGGATACGGATCCAGAGGGAGCTTTTGGTGACCCTTAAGTCACGTAGATGAAGACACCATCTGCTTGCCTGCTAACCCACATAACCGCTCAGCATTCGTCTGCCCTGTCACGGGTAGGAGTAGGCGGGGTTAGGAATTTGGGGTATGGAGAGGCATAAAGTCACCTTTGCCCTTGTTAAGGCGATTAAACTCTCTGGTTGGACATTTCTAGATTCACCACCTTGCCCCCGTCCCTCTGACCCTCTCCGTTCACCAGGGCTGCGTAGACAGAGCCACCGTTGCCCAAATGCGTCAACAAAATGGAATTTTCCCCTGCTTCACTCTTTGCACCTCTTGGTCACTCCTTAGGACTTCATCATTTGCTTCAGATGTTCGAGGCAGGGGAGGGGATGGAAGACAGGATTGCACATCTTTAACCTAGATTCTTTAATAAACATGAAGAAGTACATGTCGGGAAATGAGACAAGAAAACAGCTTTCCTAGAACTGTTTCACTTTAGGACAGTTTCTAACCAAGTCTGTGAAAAACATCTTGAAGGGATCCGAGCTGAAATACAGAAGCACGTGTCTCCTCCTCTTCCCCTAAAAAAGCCTACTGTGTGATCTCAGCCATGTGGCCTGGAGATTCAGGGAGGACCACTGGTGCGAGCAGCCCCTGGTCTACCTCTGCTCTTCGCATCGTTTCCAGAATGGGGCTGAAGTGAAATTACTTTTTTCATTTTTTTAAAATACCACGAACAAATACACCGTTCAGTCTTTTTCCTTCTCTAGTCATATAGAGGAGCCCCTGGGTCCTCTCCCAACCCCCACCCAAGGCCCGCGGTCCCACCCCCCACTTTTATGGGAGAGGAACTGGCCAGATGATTTTCCAAGGCATAATGAACAGTCTTTGCTTTAAGGGGTCCTAATAAACAGGTTCCAGTTCCTGAAAGATAAGTTCGTGCCAGGAAGAAGGCAATCCTCTATTTAAGCCCTTGCTCCTCCCCCAGACTTGGATTTAAATGTGCATCTGACTGAAATCCAGAAAGCAGTATTTCAAAAGTTGCTGGTGTGGTTCCAAATAGGTCACCCTCAGCAAACATTCCACTCTGGGCTTTCCAGAAACCACACACCAGAGTATAAAAGTTTCCTTGCCCTTATTTTACCTATTCGCCTCTTAACCACACAACCAGATTTGAAATACTGGCAGAAAGGGAGGCTTTTTAGCTTACAACACTCGATTCCGTATGTTCCGTGGGATTTCTGTAGGTTGCCTCATTTTAGGGCTTTGGGGGTTTTGTTTTTTGTTTCCCTGAGCTGAATTGAGATTTCTCAGTTAGGGGAACAAAGCCACACCCACCAGACCTCACTGAGAATGGAGACGTGAGCTGAGCACAGGAAGGAATGTCTCTTCCATCTGGCACAGGCCCCCAAGAGGCAAGAAGCAGAGTGTCCCCTCCACCCCAGCAAGGAAGTGCCACATCCTTCTCTGGCAGTGGGCATTGCTGCCAGATTAGGTCACAGAGGAATTAAGATCGCGATAAAGAACAAATTGTTACCCAAGGGCATCGTCCCACGTGAGCATCTAGAGCCCATATTGAAATGGAGCAGTGAGGAATGGTCAAACATTTATCAGACACGTCCTCCTGCTTGCTTCAGCCTGGGAGCAGGGGCACTTCTATAGACGTGTGAAGTCATTGTGATAAAAATGTGCACAAGGCGTCCACTTGGAGGACAGGGGGCGACAGCTTGTGGGAAGTTCACTTCCCTGAGCCTACGTCCACACCAACCATCTGGTGGATATCTTGTCAATGCAGTGACAACCTCCTGGCCCCGAAAAATACTCATTTTAATTAACGAACGCCAAGGGAAAGGAGAAATATTTAAGTGAGACATACATGTTCCCATCGGAGTCATTTTTTCAATCCAGCAAATTGCAAACCCCTAGCTCTCTTGTGTGGCTCTCAGCTTCTCTCCAAGCTCGTTCTTTCTGATCCCAAACAGCACTGGCCGAAAGAAAGCACAAACCACACTGATTGCCCCAGCAAGTTAGGCAGTGCCCCCCGGGGCCAAAAACCAGGCAGCATTATTTTGCTGCGGCTGTCCCGAGAACCCATCAGGTGAAACATGCCATTCTGTGCAGAGAAGAGAGAAGAGCCCGAAAATAGTGCTTAATGAGCGGCAGAGGATTTCTCATGGATGTGCAGGAAATTATTTTTTCCTTAACAGTCCAACACTCTAGCCCAGACGTTTTGGACATTTATCATAAATGAGATTTAAGAACTTTTTTCTTCCTTTAGTGAGCCTCCCGATTGTTTCACGTCTTCCTGGACACCTTTCGGCTTTGAATTTTCGTTGGTTCCGAGAAGTGCTGAGAAAGCGATTTGTCACTCTCCGTGTGGACGATTAGTGTGTTTTCCTACAGCTGTTGCAACTAATTTATCATGAGCAGGCCATCTCTGATCAGAATACTTAATAGTTTAGGCCTGATGACTGGACCAGTCCTGAGGAATAGTCGGTACCCCTTTTTCCATTTGTTTCTGCTCCTTTGCTGTGAACTATGTTCACTATCCCCACCCCACTTCTTCCCCGTTCTTTTCTACCCCTTTACACACACGTTTCATGCCACCCGAGACCTCCCTGCCTGCTCGGTCATCCTCACGTTCTTATGACTGACTTGGGAGGTCACCTTTGTCATCAGACAGATTTGGAAGCCAACCCCAGGTGCCAAACGAGAAGGACTTTAATCACTCCTATTCTCTCGAGAACCTCGGGGCTCTCTTGTGTTCAGAATCCCTAGCATGCCCGCCCAGGACAAAATTCTTCCAGGGTCTCTAAAATTAGAGGCTGTGATGAAAGTTCAGGAGCAAAGAGGGGCTTGATCCCCGCATGGACCCGTTTAGTAGTAGGAAGACCAAAAGCCGAACACCCTTTTGCATCTTTCCAAGCGTGAGGCCCCCTCAGAGCGGGGACTGCTGTTGCTGATTTGCAGCAGACCTTTCCCGGGACCTTCTGACCAGTGTAAAAGCACTAGTAGGGGGTGAGCTAGCCCGAGGGCCAGTGGGACCCAGGACCGTGCTCCACGGCACCCTCCCAGAGTGAGCCAGCCTCCAGCAGCACCAGGCTGGGCCACACAAGGGGGAGCCACCGTGGGGTCTCAAGGCCTGTGCGTCAGTTGCTGGCTGGGATCAGAAGGTGCCTTCTCCTAGCCGGGTCTTAAGCTGTGGTCTGGAAGTGCTATGGAAGGTCATCTCATCGGAGGCACATTCAACAAACACATGTGGAGCACCTGCTGTGAGCAAGACGCCTGCTCAGGGCAGGAGACAGAGAACTAGACCCTGTTCCTCCCATAGGGGAAACCTATCTCTTTAGCTCTGAGCAAGAGAAGATCAATTTCAAGTAAGATGACCCTCGGAGCAAAAAATGTAGCAAGTAATCACTGCTTTTATCTGTGGTGTGAGTGCTGTGTGTGTGTGTGTGTGTGTGTGTGTGTGTGTGTGTGTGTGTCTTGGAGTGGCGGAAGCAAGGAGAAGGCTGATGAATAGGGCTGCGCCGGCATCGACCGGGGTAATTCTTCCAAGAGGCTCGGGAAGCCTGCTGTAATTAGATATGTTTTTTCTATTACTTAAATTGAAACAACTAATTAAATCCTTAATTAACGTTTTTTAACTACTTTGGGATACGAAGTGCCAGAGAAGTTATTCTAAGTGCTAAGTATTACCATGAAGTCCCAGGGGGCAGTTTGCTCCTGTGTTGACTCTGGAATCTGCTAGGAGGCTCCTGCTGTGAATAAAAGTCATTTGAAACGCAACTGGCAAAATGTTTCAAGTATCTTCTTCCCCTTGACTTCCCCCCAAGGTTTTCCCCTTGGCCTCTGTTAAAACTTTCACCCTTGATTTACCGTCACCTTTGATCAAGCCCTCAGCTGCTTCAGGTTTTGGGGGAGAAAGCTCATTTAGAAGAGGAGTTTCCTTGGTTCTGGAGCCCTCTGTAAAGTATCTAGCTTCTCTAGCGCAGGCTGTAAGCAATAATGAAATTTCCCCTGCGGGGAGCATTTTCATCTTTAAAACCTTAGCAGTTCTAAAAGGACTGATAAAATTGCACTAAGAGGCAGCCAGGCCAGCAGTAAGCTGCAGAACATTCACTTAATTTCCATGGTCTCTGCCCCTTGAAGAAATTGTTAGGGGCTGGGGTTTCCCTACCCCACGCTCTTTCCATTCCCCTGCCTTCCTCATCGTAAATCACTGATGAAGGCACTTACTGACAGAGCCCATGGATCATTCCAGCAAGGCACATGGTTTAGAGACAAATGAGAGAGACCGTCTCTTAAAATTCCCTGGAAGTCCATGGAAATTTGCTTAGAAAGCCTAGATTTTCTGAAAGGGTAGGGAGAATTTTATTAGGTCTTTATCTGGCAGGTGATGTCTCTTAGCTTCAAGCAGAGGATACTTCACATCTGGGAAATGTGTTAATGTCTTTTTTTTATTATGCAGATGTTCACATCTGCAGACCCTTCCCCTGTGAGATTGCTTTCTCTTCCCTGCGTGAATGCCTTGGCTCACCCTACACATTAATCTGCAGTGGTCTAAGCCAACTAATGACAAATGTAAACTCTCTAGGGACCACCATTTCCTACTTTGCCCCCTTTATATTCATGTTTGGAAACATTCATATTAATATGTATGTGAATGCATTCAGAGAATATGTTTGGTAAAATGAATTTATTCATGTTAGTGGCTAGAAGACCACATTATAGAATCACTTAGAAACCTACGAACATATAAAACAAAAATTATTGGAAAGCTAAAATCCAAAGAAAGTCTTGCAGATTCATTTTAGAATGCATTTCATTTTCTGTTGCTTTATATGTTCTCAAATTGGAAAACACAACTATGTTTAAATCTACCAGTTCAGAAATGTACTTAGAATTCAGGATCTGGTTCAGGATATAATCAACTACATTTGAAAAAGAAAGAGGTAGGATAGATTATCTAGCGTAATGATCCTCAATCCTGGCTGCATGGTACTAAATGTTGCAGGGCAGGGGGGAGTGGGGGGAGGGGGGCTTTTAAAAGTGCCAGTGCCTGGGCTTCCCACCCAGAGTTCCTGAATTAACAGAGCTGGGAATGGGGTCTGGACAGCTGGGAGGCCACGGAGAAGGTCCCAGGGAATCTGGTGTGTAGCCAGGTTCGAGAATCCCATATACATGGTCCACCGACTTTTCTCCTATTTAACGGGTTCTTTTTCCCAGCCAGCATAATCCACCTAAAATAGCAGAATTGTTCTCTGGCCCAAAAAGTAAAGCAGTTCACCACAATCACCGTGAAGCCAGGTCTGTAGCTCCCAGGGAAGATGGTGGCTGGTACCAGCTGGCACCTCCCCAGAGGGCATGTGGGGGCCTGTTCTCAGGGCCCCCGTGGTGGGCACAAGCCTTGAACAATCCCCTCTCTGCCCTGGGAGAACTCCAGGCTCAGAGTCGGAAGACCTGGCTCAAGTCCTTGCTCCATTATTACTACCCTGAGCGACCTCGGTTAATACATGTGAGCTTTCTGGGCCTCCACGGCCTCATGCGTAGACTAAGGAAAGTCATGCCTTCCCAGTGAGAAGAGGAAGGCACTTGTGAACAGGTGTGTCCCCTGTGCAGAGCTACAGAACTAGCAAGTTTGTGGTGGACACCGTGTGCCTCTGGGGATCCCCCTGGAGCCTGAGGCCACGTCCTCAGTCGCACCGGCCAAGCCCAGCATCAGCCTGGCTCCCGACATGGGCTTTCAGGGGGGAAACCCTCGAATACCAGGGGTGGGAAGGGGGGGTTGTCAGCGAATGCCAGGGGACCCATCAGATCAGAAACCACGTCTGACTGTGGAACCCGCCCTGAAGTGAGAATGCAGGCCCTTACTGCGGAGTGAGGCTGTCTCTCCTTTTGTAGAACATTTTTCCCAGTACAACAGTCTAAGTGGCCGGAGGACTCCTGGAGATGAGAGGCGGGGGAGTCTGCCGGCTACTCGGATTCTAGCTCCCTTCTGCTGGGTGCAAGTAACTTCAGCAGCCCCTGCCTCCCACTTCCTGCACAGGGAGGGTCATAGCACCTACCTGAGCAAGGTGTCCCGGAGCACGAAGGAAGTGACTGTATGTTCTCGAAGCCCTGAGCGCTGGTGCTGGCTGACAGTGAGGCCAGGTAGGGGTGTGCCGCTGTGCCACACAGGCCTAACCTGTCTGTCTGTCCCCTCCCGCCCCAGTGCCTAGCCCCTCTTGTAACGGCTTCGACAGCACCCTTTCAAGGCCCTGCCGGGTGCCGCTTGGGAAGGAGGTCTGCTTCATCGCCACCGTTCGCCTGGCAACACCCCAATTCTTAAAGGCAAGTACCCGGGAGAGAATTTATCATGTAGAACTAGTACAACTGAGTCACGTTTGGTTATAGTTAATTAGCCGTCTTTATGGGAAAGAATAGGATTGCAATGACGCTGTCACTGACTTCGAAAAGTTGAAATGTCTGGCTTCTATACCTGTGACAGCCCCACCTGCCCCTTGCCTTAACTCTGGTTTCCTGCGAGGGTTTTGGCTGGAAGGCAGCCTCGGCTGCTGCTCAGCCTGCAGAGAGGCTCATTTGCAACTCTGTCGACCCTCCTACCTTTCACTACGGATGTTAATACCACTCAGGGCAGGCCGAGGTGAGGACCCAGTGTCAAAACTAAGGGTTTGTCTGTATTCTGTCATCTGTGATTGCTTTAACATCCATGGCATGAATGTTGAGTTAAATTAGTCATTCAAATTCAGATGAAAAGCCATTTTCCACATGTTTACCACACTTCTAGATAATGGGAAGGGAGTGGTGTGACATTTTGGCTCTTAGGTATTTTTCCCCAGCTTGTGAAATAAATTTAGTATCAGCTAATACTGAAATTAGCTACAGATGATGAGTTTCAGTCCAACCCAACTTGGAGACTTGCTCTCAATGATTTTAACTTCTGTTATCCTTCTACCATGCGTTCTTGAACAAACCTAGGGTGAGCATCTGGCACCCTGAGCAACATTTTTTTTTCCCCTTCTAATACAGGAAATGTGCATAGTTGACGAACCCTTAGAGGAATTCACTTCAAGGCATAGCTTGGAATGGAAATTTTTATTTCTGGATCACAGGTTTGTGAAAAGAAAAACATATTTGGGTTGGGTCCTTTTCAAGTGTTTGTTTGCATGAGCCAGGCTCTCCTTGGGAGAGAAAAGTCGGGCCTGGTCCCTTCAGGGAGAAGGGCTTTCTGGCAGCAGGAAAAATCATTCCCAGCCAAGAGTGAGGCGGCTTCCCTTCCACTGCAAGTTGTCTGTGGATATGTTCTGTGTTTGGGTCAGAGCATCTCGGGAGAGCCAGGTGCCACAGCCCAGGATACGCTCCTGGGATACGCTCACCCCCACACCCACCCCTCGGGACCCTCTCCAGCTCCCAGGAAGGCAGGAGCAGATGGGAGAAGAGCAGAAACTCTTCGTCTTATTTCACTCAACACCTTTTTGTCCCTTTAATTCAATCTTCTTTCTTCTATAACATTTTTCACAGTTTAAGGATGAGAAATCTCCCCTCCCCACCCTTTAACTTTTTATTATGCTTTGGGATTGGACTGACCCAATCTATAGCTATTTTTAATTATTCGGTAATGATAAAGTTTATTATTATTTAACCCAGGTTATGCCAACGTAACCGAGTATCTAAATGCCAGAAAGTTTGAGCGCTTTGGAAAACGCAGCCTCTCTGGTTTGAACGATTGCAAAATTATTTTCCTGTCCTGGTTCTTGAGAAATGAGGCTCTGTGTTGATCGTTAAATGTGCAAACTGTCCCCCCTCTGGATGGAGGTACTGCCATTGTGAGTGGGGCGGGGTACTTGCTCTGTGACAAGCTGTCCCTATTGCTTGGCAGAGCCCCTCCGATCATAGGATACCTGCCTTTTGAAGTTTTGGGGACGTCGGGCTATGACTACTACCACATTGATGATCTGGAGCTCCTGGCCAGGTGCCACCAGCACTGTGAGTACCGCACAGCCAGCCAGAAGGCCTCCAGCACCCTCCACGGAGCCCAGACGGCACGACCCTTTGGCCCTGGAAGTCTGTTTATTGCTTGGTTTCTTTTTGAGGAGGAAGCCTTTATTTTCTCGGAAATGATGTAGGAGTGGGGTGGAGGTCCTTCTGTGGTTTGCCCCTGGGTTGTGTTTCCAGCTGGAATTGACTTTCTCCATCTCCTCCCACCTCCCGTCCATTCTCCACCCCCCTCCCAGCACCTTCCCGTACCCTTCAGATATACAAGCTATTTTCATCTGACTTAAGAAAATAAGACAATGATGGTCATTTTTTCTAAGTTACGCAATACATTTCGAAGACAAAATACTGAATTCAACATCACTGCTTTTTGCCAACAGACATATATTGGTCACAAGCTATGGGCCAGGTACTGAGCTAGGCCCAGGACATAAAGATGATCAGAATCTCCTTGCTGTTCTGTAGGAGCAAGGTCTAATGGAAAAGCAGAAATAGGTGACATTATAGGATGCTGTCACTGCACTGGAGGGGATGTGCTCAGGATACTGGGGGGCTCACCCAGCTGGGGGAGGGGATCAGGGAAGGCTCTGTGCCACAGAAGAGGACAACAGGGGGGCAGAGGTAGGGGAAGTAGGACTCATGATGTGGGGGGCGTGAGGGAGAATGACCAGCATATCTGGATTCTCATTTAGCAAGAGTCATCAAGAATTAACCTTGGAAAGCCATATTTTCCGTGCCAAGTTTTAGCTTTAAACAGGAACATTTTTCGTCATCTTGACTTCTGGATCCTGACATGAGAATTGACCACCAACACTGTGTTTTGATAGACGTGCTGTCTGTAGCGCCCATTGTAACTGTCTCTTCTCCGCTCTTCTAGTCAAAGGAAGAATAGGCTCAAGTCCATCGGGATCCTCCGTTAGAATCTGAGGCTAATCTTTACAACGTGAACCCCTTGCTCCTCAAAGTGTGCTCCTCGAGCAGCGGCAAGGGCATCACACCGAGTCAGCTAGCCTTGCAGATTCTCGGGCTTTCCCACCGGGCCTGTGGAATCAGAACGTCCATTTTAACAAGACCACCCCCTCCCCACGAGTGATTCGTGGGCCCATGAAGGTTTGAGAAGCAGGGTTACCTCGAGCCTTGGCTGCTTCTGACCCTTCTAACGGAGCAAGGCAACCCTGGGGGTAGAATTACCTTCATGATCTGCAGGATTTGGCCCAGGGCTCAGGCAAGACGTTCTCCGTCTGTGGAGCCCATGCCGTTGCTCAGCTGGGCTTCCTGCCTCTTCAGAGATCACATTCTCCAAGGCAGTGGCTCCCGTTGTCGCTTTGGTTTCCCAGGCGCAATACCTGTTATCTGTTACCTGTTTGCAGAATGAGGTGCTAAATCCCAGGCACTGAGGCAGTGACGCAAACTGTTCTTCTTCCCTAGACCCACAGTCCCAACCTTCTGCCCCGCGCAGGCTAATACAACAGCACGCATGCACGCATTCTGTTCTGGACACACCCTCCCCCGCCCCCCGCCAGAAGCCCACCAACAGACTTAACCCTAGGGGGCTCCACGCAGCCCTGTGGCGGTGGGGCCTGAGCTGGAAGGCATCCGTAGGCGACTCTCTCATTTAGGACCGCGTAGACGAAGCATGAACTGCTGACTGACAGTCCCCGAATCCCACGCCGAGGTTGCGGGCTGTCAGATCTACTTGGGGCCCGGCTCTCCCAGCGTCTGGATCGTCTCTCCTGTGCTCGGCTCCCACAGCCCCAAAGACAGCTCCCCCTGAAGCAGGCAAACCCAGGCCTCTTGGTAGTTGGGGAAATCTGCCCTTATCTGAGGCTCTTAAGCCTTTGAGCATTTCGGGAAGCATGCAGATTGTTCTTCCCTTATTTAAGAATTCAGTATCATTTAGTGGGATCTTGATAATCACTTAAAATACAGCACACCTGGAGAAGTGCACATTGTCTGGCACGGTGTATCTGAAAGCTTCTATTTTCAACAGTACCTTCTGGGGGAGAGATTGTTTTCATATCAACGTTCACTACATGCAGCCTCTGTTTTCTGCCTACAGTGATGCAGTTTGGTAAAGGGAAGTCCTGTTGCTACCGGTTTCTGACCAAAGGCCAGCAGTGGATTTGGCTGCAGACGCACTACTACATCACGTACCACCAGTGGAACTCCAAGCCCGAGTTCATCGTGTGCACACACTCAGTCGTCAGGTAAGGGCTGGGGCTGGGAGGGCGGGCGAGTAGTCCCAGGTTCCCAAGAGCCAGCGAGCCCTGGGCTTGAATTCCTCCACGGGGCC
Source organism: Zalophus californianus (assembly GCF_009762305.2). Taxonomy (NCBI): domain Eukaryota; kingdom Metazoa; phylum Chordata; class Mammalia; order Carnivora; family Otariidae; genus Zalophus; species Zalophus californianus. The sequence goes on from NC_045602.1 coordinate 80,538,335, forward strand.
CGAGCTATCCTCTGTGGTTCACAGAGTAGTCTCCAGAGCTCAGCTTCTTTCCAGGGACACACGCAACTCTGTTCCCCGCACTCCCCACCCCCGCTGGGCTGAGGATTCGGTTCAGCCCCTCTATAGGCCGCCAGGATGTGACTTCGTGAGTTATTGCTTCATTGACCTTCTTCCACATTTTCCCTTCATCTCCATTCACCCCCCCCCACCTTCCCTTGTCACTGTTTGGAGAAGAAAATTAAAATTTTGCCTCTAAATCGCTCATAGACCTAGTCCCCTCTATTTTTAATGCATTAGAAGCCCCTGCTAGCAACTGAGACAGCGCTGGGAATAGAACCTGACTGCCCGGGGTGAGGCTTTCTGGTGGTTCCTGGTGGCCTCGGGGAGCCCCCCAGCCCAGGGTGGGTGGGCAGAGCTTCCGAGGGAGGCCGCGAATCCAGCCTTTCCTAGACACAGGCTCTGTAAGGCCACGATTCCCAAAGGTAGAGGAGAAAGGTCATTCGTGGGGTTTTTTTCCCCCTGACTGCAAAAATTTTAAGGACATCAATCAGTTTTAAACTGGTCTAGAGAAGAGCATTTGAGCAGAACAAAGAAAGAAAGGTCATACATATATATATATATATTGAGGTATATATGTATACATACATGATAGGTAGATGGGTGATAGGTAGATATACGTACATATGGATACTACACATACATACCGCATTTTATATATATATATACATAAGAGATGGATGATTGATAGGTAACATGTAGTCAGGTGGGTAGACCGACAAATGGGTAGATACCATGCATACATACATGCACACACACACATGCATATATACAGTCAACAAGTAAATCTCTCTTCTTTTAATAAGTGGGGAGAAATGCTGGTCTTTCTTGCCAGTGACCCTGACCGTCACACTGCATGCCACTCTTAGGGACATGATCTTAGCTTCTCGGCCCACCCTCGGGCACTTCAGCAGCCAATGGTTTCTGAAGACAGGCCAGTCCCACCTACCACCACCCAGCCTGGGCCTTTGCCACAGGGTCTTTTGGCCCCAGGGAAGTCTGGACATCATCAACATCTTGGTCTTCAGACTCCGCCCTTGACCCCGCCCTTCCTCTCCATCCTCTACCTCCCAAATCTTGGAAAGCAACTCTCAGAGAAAGTAGGGAGTGAGCTAGTTAGTAAATAAGGTAACAAGCATTCCAGAGGCCCCAGAGCCACTGTCACTTCCCAGGGTCCCTCGCCCATCTTGTTCCTCCACACATGAGGCAGAGGCCAGAGCTGGGGGCCCTTTGGCCATCTCCACATTGGATGGATTTCCCCACGCTATTTTAAAAGTGGGCCCACAGACAAATCAGTGCTCTGGGTCTAGATCTAGATTTGTTTGAGAGAAAATTTCCAAAGGTTGCAATTACTTAAAAAAAAAAAAAAAAAAGTCATTTGTCACTTCTCCGTACACATAGTCCAGACTAGGTAGGTTTTAAGAAAGGCTTCTGATTATTCAAAGGCCGAGGCTTATCCTGTAGATGAAAATACGTTTCTAAAGACAATTATGCTTGGAAGTTTCAGGGCATGGGGAGAAGATAAGTAAGGGAGAAGGGCATAAAAACACCCTGGAAAGGAAAATATTTGGGATGTCCCATTAGAAGTCACCCCAGCAGCAGTTAGGCACAGAATGAAGCTCCTTCCTCAAACAAGTGACAAGACTAGCCTCCTTCATGGTGACGATTCTGGGGTGGGTATCACGGGGGTACCTCGATGTACCACACACGTGCTCTTTGCTGCTGCCATCTGGAACATCCCACCTCCTGCTGTGGTCTCTTGATTTCCTGATCAGTTATGCGGACGTCCGGGTAGAAAGGAGGCAGGAACTGGCTTTGGAAGACCCATCACCCGAGGCCGTCCACCCTTCAGCGCTAAAGGTACGCTGATCCCCACCAGATGGCTAAAGGCCAAGTTTGCCTAAGTAAGTTCTTCCATGAGTTGTTATAATAAAAGTAGTACTATTTTTATTTGCTATGTTCCCAGTACTATTCAATGCGTTCCTTGAGTGTTCACTTGTTTGCCATCATGATATTCCTGCGAGGCAGGCGCTGTTACTATCTTCATCCTTCAGCGAGGTACAGAAGCACACACAGGCTTTAGCTCACATACCTGAGGGCGCTGAGGGTGAGAACTCACAGAGCTGTGTAAGAAACAGCCTCTGGACTCAAAGCACCATCTGGCAACTTTCCATCCTTACGAGAGCAGCGATAATAAATCCACTTTGTATCTCCTCCCACAGATAAAAAGCTAGGGGCTTATTCCGTCGTCCCATTGAGGTGTGGAATAATTTGGGTGCCCTTGTCCTTCCCTTAGCCTAAGTGCTGATGCCCTGCCTCCGGGACCCAGGCCTCCCACGAGGAGACTGCCCCTCACACAGCCTCCATGTTGTCAATAGCAACGTGCACTTCCTACTTCTGGGTCTGCAGGTCTTAGGTAACAGCCATGTTGGGGCCAGCTTCACGTCAGGGAGCTCTGCTCGCGGAGGTGTTCCCCTTCACAAAGGCTTACCTCCATCCTTCCTCCGCACACGGTTCTCAAGTCCCCTCTAGCCAGGCTTCCCCTATCTCTGCTCCTGGACAGCTGGAGGGAAACGTGCAAGCAGACCAGAGCCCTGTTCCTCAAAGGTCATTCTTCAAGCAGACACTCATGTTGGGAGAAAAGGAGAGAAAGGAAGGGAGGGAGGGAGCATTGCATTTTATCAAAGCCAAGAAGCCATCCGTTATAAGATCCACCCTTATATATCTCTCAATAAGAAAGAGAAAATGTTGTCGCCAGTCCATCTGTGAAATAAGGAGTTCTTTTTATCAGTTAGAAGACACGTCCCAATTTCAGATATGTCAGAATGTAGGGGAGAAAGTGTCTCTTATCATTGGTGACACGTGGTTCAAGTTCCAGGCTGCCCAGCGACCTAGAATCCAGAGATTGGCCAGAAGCTGCGCAGCAGCAATGGTACAATGAAAGCATCTCTGGTCCATGAGAGTTGAGTTAGAGGGAAGGAGGAAATCACCTGTAAAGCCCAGAGAGAGCCATCAGTGTCCTGGGCGAGCCTCCCCTGCTGTCATGCCAAACGGCAATGTGTCGTGGGGTGATCCATCACCAGCGCACTGATACGACACACCTGTCCTTGTTTATGGACGTGTTTATTACCCAGCTCTGTCATATAATGCATCATGTATCATGTCCGAGAACAGAATTAAGCTGTTCATAGACAGGTGTTAGACACCCCATACATCATGGCTCATGAACACGTGCATGATGTTGTGCATCATCCAGTCGGAAATTCATTCTCGAGGTTTCTGACCCTTTGGGCATCCTAGAACCCAGTGGAACTTCTCATAAACATGCACATATGTATAAACACATGAACACAATCTCGGGCTGCCCCTTTTAAAGGAAAAGCTCCGGGACAGTGTTTTTCAAACTATCAGTGGTAATGGACTCTGTTTAACTTCAAGTCTGTCACCGACCAATGCTTTTGTAAAATGCAAATTCCCATGCTTGGGTGTGACGTGCAGCTCTGTCAGATGGCTAGAAAAGTCTCTCAGTGCTCACTCTCACTGTCTGTCCATACTTCTCTGCTGACTAGGAGCACACAATTAGCTGTGGGCCAGGGCCCCCACTCCGAGGGGTGTATCTAGGGGAGACTCTGTGACTAAGCAGCGGAGTCTCCGAGTTGACATTTAGCACAGCAAATCCAGGCACATCCTGTGATTCTGTTTTGCACAACGGACTGTAGGTCACATGTCAGTCATCTCAGCCCCCAACTCCGGCACACACACAGTATCCACCCTCTCTGGAGCCATGACTCAAAAGACAGAATAGCCACATAGACTCACACCCAGAGATTTAAGACCTGAGACTGTGGGACATAGAAGAGCCTATCCAAACAGCCTAGTAATGCCACCATCCTCCTATGACTGGATAGGAGCATGGCTCAGGAGAACAGGCATTATGCTTCTTTAGCTTAAAAATTATCCTAACTCAGCCTGTTGTCTTACACTTAGGACTCTAAGCCGTGCAGGATGGAAAGATGGCTTCTCAGGGTTGGAAGGGCACAGTTGCTTTCTCATCACACAATACTTGAAGTGGGGGCATTCTGGGATCCAGGATCAGTTAGGATCCAAGAATCAGCGGATGGAAGATCATTGGCCCTTTGCCTCTTCTCCACTCCGGGGCCCTGAGGCTGCAGAGGAGAAGCAGTGGGGAGACTGTGTGGGAGGTGCTCCGAAGGATCCAAAGGCATTGGTTTCATCAGAGTATTAACAGTTCGGTACACCAGCAACCTCATTTCTAGAACTTGCCTCTTCTCCCCTTCTGGGAAAGCCAAGATTCTGGGCAGTGAGGTGACAGTTTTAAGGAAAAAATAAAATGCAGCATCAGTTATGAAAATCTAAAAAATCAAAGTCCAAGGTGAGAAAGCATAACAGATCCTGCTTATATAAGGCCACAAGCCTCTCAATGACGCCTAGATTATATATATGTACAAATATTCCACCAAAATATGTCAGGACTTATTTCCAAACAGTTCCCATCTTTCTCTCTACACCCTCCCAATTTTTCCATACAGTTAGAGGAGAGCTAAAGTCATGTCATTCATTCCCACCATCTTGATGCTGAAATTGTGTGGGTGTGTGTGTGTGTGTGTGTGTGTGTGTGTGTGTGTGTGTTTCAGGACAAGGGCTCCAGCCTGGACCCTCAGCAGCACTTTAACGCACTTGACGCGGGCACCTTGGGCCTTAACACCAGTCACTCACCATCAGCGTCCTCCAGAAGCTCCCACAAATCCTCGCACACGGCTATGTCAGAACCCGCCTGTGAGTGAGCTGCCACAGATGGCGAGGGGGTGGGCGCCCCATGTGGGTCCAGGGTGGTCGGGGCACGGAGCCCTGTGAAGCGTCCCAGGCCTGAGCAGAATCAGGGCAGCCCATGGCTACGGAGTGAGAGCTGCCTGCCTGTTCACACTCATTCTTGCTCCCTTTCCCGTGGGCTTCCTGCCCTCCCCGTCTCCCCACTCCCAAACAGACATAAAGCAGGTGACACACAGACCCTGTAGCCTGGCTGGGCTTTAGTGACTCTGGTGAGGTGTGAGATCAGGCAGGTGGCTGAACCAGGTGGTGGACATGAAGCGTGGGCATGGTTTGCTGTCATCTGCCTACTCCTGAGGTTAGAAGCTGACAGAACTTGCTGGACTTTTCTTTTGTCAGTGATCCCAACCAGGCGTTTGTCTAACGTACACCGTAGTCATTGTTCCCCTGTTTTGATAAGAAAACTGTTAAGTCTGTGTGGGTCGGGAAGGTGACTGGGTGCTTTCTTACAGCCACTCCGAGCAAGCTGATGGCAGAGGCCAGCACCACGGCTTTACCCAGATCGGCCACCCTGCCCCAAGAGCTCCCTGTGCCAGGGCTCAGCCAGGCAGCCTCCATGCCGGTATGTGTGTGACTTGAAACTTCTCAGCCAGGGGTGCCCCAGTGTGCTGGGGCTAGCTAGACCCCAGGACAGCATGCTGCATCTTCCCAGAGAACCAACTGTACCTGAACACTGAGAGTGTGGGGTCGTAGGCAGGGGTCGGAAGCCAGGTCATTTAATTAGCAACTAATTTGAAATGTTTTTCCTCCAAAATCAACAGGGATGTATAGTCAAAGAATGCAAAATCCAAATGAGATTTAAAGATTAAGCTGGAAACCTCAAACCAGGGGTCACACCCCCAGAGTCTCTGAGGGTACACAGGACCCTTCCATTGTGGGTACTGTTTCACCCCAGTGGAAATGTTTGAGAAGTCTGTGTCAACAAAAATGTACCTCTGCATATATCAGGCAGTGTCCGTGCTCTATACCAGACCTCTCCAGAAGGTCAGGGAATGAGTGGCCTTTTAGAAAGCATGCTGGCTATATGCAAAATCACTGATGTTCAATTCTCTGGTTATCAGTTGCCTCATAAGGGATCACCTCAAACTGAGGGGTGTAAGGCAAGAGTCCTTTCTCACATTCACGGGATTCAAAATGAGCACAGTGGGGCTGACTCCTCTTTGCTGTCTGGTGTTGGAGGCCTCACCAGGGGAATGGGGAATTCACATCCCAGGTGTATGTGCGCTCACTTCTGCCCCCCGCCCCCACACCCCGGGCTGGGCTGGGCTGACTGACAGCTGGACCCACCCGACACCATCCACCCTGGACTTACACAGGCCTCTCCCTGCCTTAGAGCAGAGCTGCTCCCAGCACGGCAACTGGGTTCCAAGAAAAAATGTCTGGAGAGGGGGCTTTCCGTGAGAGCCGGGCAGAAGCTGCATGGCTTCCTATGACCTAGCCCTGGGAGTCCCACCGTGCCGCCTCTGCCATTCCTCTTGGTCTGAGCAGTCGCAGCTCACCCACAGAGATGAACATAGACCTCCACCTCAGGATGGGAGAAGTGTCCAAGAACTTCAGGGGCCACATCCAGGTCATTGCCAACTACCTCATACCCATCCCTCACTGACATTTTGGGAATGGGAGTGAACATGCCACCTTCCCGCTTGCCGTCTCCATGAAAGTTATACACGCCCTACTTGAATCTTGGGTGACGAGTTTTATTTTCAAATCAAACATGACAAAGACCATGAATGCCATTCTTCTCGCACTTGGCTGTCCAGTAAAACAATTTTCTGCCATTGATGGAGGCACAGTCCTGGTCCCTCCCTGTAGTGCTGGAGACGCAATCGGGAGACTCCACCCCAGGCTCTGGGTGGCCCTGTGCCTGGGATTTCTCACTCAAAACCAGGCCTCCTGTTGTCACTTCCTCCCAATGTTGTCCTGGGTGACACTTCCCATTTGGGCTGCCTTCTATGGTCCCTAGTGCCTGAGGACAGTTTGGGAATAACTTCAGAAGAATCCTTGGACTTTTCTTTTTAAAACTCTCATGAACCCATGAAGGTGAAGTGTTTCATTTCTTGTTTCTACACATTGTCTTGCCACTGTCCCCCTGCCCTGTCCTGAGTGATCAGGAGACAAAGTCTATGACTTCCCAGGAGTCTCTCGAGCGGATCCCAGGCAGATTCTGGTGAAATTGCACCAGTATTCACTGCCTGGAGGAATGAATGGATATAGAAATGCAGGGCACTAATGTGCATCTGTCTGTCTGAGTGCTGAACAGAAAGCATAAGGACCACACGCAAAGCCAACACTGGTTATTAGCCCAACCCCATTCATATGGCTCCATGACACTAAGAATTTATCTGTTTGGGAAAAGAGCAAGCCAATCCACCAAGAATGGAGCCTAGAATAGAAGGCAAGGGAGGCGGGTGGAGCAGAGCTGCCAAGCTCTGGTACATCGCAGTGGCTTCGCAGGGCACACCGTGGCCTCCCCATCCCGAGGGACTCCAGGACCTTGCTCAAGATCACGCTGTACCCTTCACCAGCCATGTGTCGGCTGTGACTCCATGTCCTGCAAGGGCAACAGCATAGCCTACCTTCTAGAAGTGAGCTCTTCACGCTAACGCAGAGGGCCTCCTTTAAGCCAGAGAACCCAGCTGATTGAGAGCGCCCAAGGACCTCAGGAATGGCCCAGAAGTGGTGTTTGTTAACAAAGCCCCCCTCTCTTCCCCAGGCTCCCCTGCCGGCCCCGTCGTCCTGTGACCTCACGCAGCAGCTCCTGCCGCAGACCATCCTGCAGAGCCCCCCTGCCCCCATGACACAGGTGAGTCTGGGGCTCAGGAAAAGGGAAACCTGGTGGTCACTCTTCCCCCAAGACATAACACACGCTTGAGTGGGGGGATGCACTGTTGCCCAAGTATATGTACCAAACCAAGATCCTGAAATGGGGAATGTTTCTCCCCATGTGCCCGTGGGACATGCTGAGCTATGAACTCTGTCCTATACCTGTCCCCTTCGGCCATGATCCTTTCCTTAATCTTCGTTCATCTTTCTGCCACTTTTCTCTGTTACTCTTACTTTATGACTCCAAATTGATTATGTTATTTTAGGAAAAGCTTAAATTAGGCCAGATGTCATAGGGAGACTGCAAAATTATAAGAGCTGTGAGTCCGGTACTATTAATATCATATTGAGGTGGGTTTTTTTGTTTTTTTGTTTTTTTTTAAGGATCATGGCTTTGCTGAGTAATTCCTTCTTTGTTTCAGCAACAGTCAGTGAGTTACTATTTGGGTCGGGCAGTGAGCGAGCTTGAGGGGCACTGTCAGCCCTTGCTGTTAGTAGTCAAGGTTCAAGGGAGGGCCGGGCATATAAACAGACCAACCTCCACCGCAGGGTGCGTGTGTTTACAGAACCAATAAGAAAATAGCACTCCCCCACACACCCAGGAGGTGATGCCTGAGCTGGGTCTGGAAGAATGGGTAGGAGATTGCCAGGCGGAGGGCCCACAGGGAAAAGGGACGTGGGTCTGTGCTTCACAGGGAGTTTTAGTATTTTTTTTTTTTAAGATTTTATTTATTCATTTGACCGAGAGACACCGGGAGAGAGGGAAGACAAGCCGGGGGAGAGGGAAAGCGAGAGGGAGAAGCAGGCTTCCCTGCTCAGCAGGGAGCCCGATGCAGGGCTCAATCCCAGGACCCCAGGACCATGACCGGAGCCGAAGGCAGACGCTTAATGACTGAGCCACCCAGGCGCCCCTCGCAGGGAGTTTTGACAATATGCACCCTGCTTGAGGCCAGGCAGGCAGCTGAATGAAGCAGCAGTCCTTCATTCTGCGGCCCGGGAGGGCGGTGGAGCTGATTGGTTTACATTCCGCTGAGGCCAGCCTCCGATTTCCATTCCTTTACGGGAGTATTTAGCTTGGTCCCACTCCCTGGGCACAAGGGGTCCTAGGTCACAGCAGCTCACCAACTGGCCGCACTCTTGCCAAAGTGTGGAGTTCTGTGTCAGTGCAAACCTGTCTATAACATATGTCCCATTAACAGCGGTCTCTAATGCTTTCCTGGAATAAGAAACACACCTGCTAGTACGTGCTCCTCGCTAGAGTTAGGCTGGGAGGATGTAAAAACGACTCATCTAGAGTCAACTAATTAAAATCATCTATATTTGTCCTCATTAGGAAAAAAAAATTCTCTTCAAATTTCCAAGGCACATTTGGTATGAAATTAGTAACTTTTTCAATCCAAAGGCACCTAAAATGAGAGTCCCTCTAACTTCTGGGTCTTGCATAAGTAAAGGAATTTCTTTGTTTTATAATGCATAATGATGTGATTAAAGTCTTCTTCAAATTCTGATTTTTCATGTATGGAACATCATTTTAATTAACAATAACAGTTCTTAGTCTGTTAGGCATATTATACTTAATAATAACCACATTCTTTAAGACATTCTTGCATACTGCTGACCTTTCAAGTCAGATGGTTCTTTTCATACCTGCTCCATGTAAAACAATGGATTCTACCATTTTCTCTCTTCCCATTCACCAATGTTATCATTCTTGCACCCTATCACAGAAAGGGGGAAGAAATAAAATCCAAAATCTGAGAAATGATGATCTGGGTAGCTGGTGGTTTTGCTTCATACTGTGTTTCTAAAATGTCTGTAAGTTAGCATAAAGGTCTTTATCAAAAAGGCCATGATCAGGAATAGAGCAAGAGACTAATGCTTGGGTGTCCTGGAATGCCTTGAGAAAATCAGAATAATACTAGAAGTTACCTAACACTTAGGAAACACAGTGCCGGCCCCTCCCTGACTACCCAGCCCCCTCCTGTTTCCCTTTGGAACTAGCTGGGCAACCCAGAGTGTCCTCTCTACTAGACATGCAAGGCATAGCCCCGGAGTGTTTCCTGACTTTGTAGAACCCACCACGGAAGCTTTTGTGTTGTGTTGTTTTTAATTTCATACCTGGTAGAACTCCTTTTCTTTCTCAGTCGAATTCTCTTTCAAAATCCCAGCTCAGTTTTTTGATCATTTACTTTCTGCTGAGGTGTTTGCTGATACCGTCTGGCATAGCACAGGTATTTTTAAACTCATGTTGAGCAGCAGAACTTTTTCCTTCAAATGAAGTCTGAAGCCAAAGATGCTCTGATTGAGGTGGAATTGGGAGGCGGGGGGGGGGTGGGGGGGGTGTTGCTAGCAAAACCTCTTGGCCTCACCCAGCTCCTGAGACTCCGGATTCACATTTTGTCCCCTACCACCTTCTGGCTGTGCCATCCCAAGCAAGTCACATGCGTGACGTGGGGGTATGATGTGAAGGATTGGTGTCCCGCCTCTGCTGGCCTGGGGCAATGACTTGAAAGTGTGGGTCTCCCCAAATGGCAGCACCCGCCTTTATTATTCGTACTGGTTCTTTTTATTATTATTTTGCCACTCCCAAAATTGTGGTCAGTGATTCCATCCTTCACTGTACCCCAGCTGTATCCAAAACTCTCCCAGCCTCCTTGCTTTTCCATGTATGGGAGGTCAACGGGCAGAGGAAGAGTCTCTGCAGGTGTCTGCAAAAGACAACGGGCAGGAAATGGATTAGGGAGATTGTTGGGATAGAGATCGCGCGGAAATAGAGGTTTAAAAAAAAAGGGAGAAGAGAAGAAGATAGGGAGAGAGAGAGGGAGGGAGGAAAGGAAGGGAGGAGGGAGGGAGGGATGAGCAGAAAGCCCCAGGCCAGCAAACACAAGAAACAGGAATTATTGAGTGCCCCAAAGAGCCGAGAGCAGGAGTACCGACCTCACCTGCCATGATCCCCCACTTTCCTCATGTTTCCTGTAAGGAAACGCCGTATGTCAAGGTGGACAGGGAACATGGGGCAGAGATCGCCTGTAGAATCTTCCCATAGCCAACCTCCGTCCCAGGAAAGGGGTAAGAGGTAAAAGAAGGTGAAACTTGGTGCCCTTGTGCAAAGCACTTACCAGTGTCCCTCCTATAAGGTCGCCCTCTGCCAGTGTTACCCTAAGGACAAATGCCAGGTGATTGTATGACTCTTTTCCTTAGTTCTTCTGTGCACAGATTTCTAAGAAGTTCATAGCAGCAAATGAGCCCGGGGAAGGGAGGGAGGGTGATAAGGCCTCCATGGCCCACGCCTGTTAGGAGGGCAGCCACCCCCCTCCACCCCCGGGAAATAACAAGTTCATTTGTGAATTGTTACAGAAGAGCCCTGCTTTCCAGGATCAGATTTAGGATAATGATAGGACCCCAAATTGCCTGCGAACTGTCACCTGCTCTCGGATGCACTGCTTTTGATGTTCATTTCCAAAACCATTTGTCTAACCAAATTTGGAATATCAGTTTGTGAGCACTGCTTACAAAATCACGTCCGGATTCTGTGACCCTCCCGGACTGCCACGCAATACATTAGACCTGCAGATTCCAGTGGGCCTCGGAATAGCCCACACGGGGACCCCTGGAACGCCCAGCCCTCATCCAAAGCCCCTGTGCGCTGCTGAGCTCCCCAGCAGTGAGTCACTCAGTAGGGATACCAATACCAGAACGGGCGGATAAGGGACCAGAAATGAAAGTGGGCAGGGCCACTCAGGACAGCAGCAACATCGGTCTGCAAGGCTGAAATGGCTCTTTCATCTGGTTGTCTGTTTTGACTCCACCTTCAAGTTCTCAGCACAGTTCAGCATGTTCCAGACCATCAAAGACCAGCTAGAGCAGCGGACACGGATCCTGCAAGCCAACATCCGGTGGCAGCAGGAAGAGCTCCACAAGATCCAGGAGCAGCTCTGCCTGGTCCAGGACTCCAACATCCAGGTGATGCCCCTTCCCGGGCCAGTGTCTGCCATGGCCTCTGTCCTCCCTGCCGCCCTGTGATGTATTTACCCATCCTTTTAGGGTGGGCGGGACTCCTGCCAAAGTCCCTCTGTACTGCCCTGATTGAGTCCTGCTCACTAAGCATATTGAAACCTCCAACACCAAGCACAGGGAATGAATCCCACCTCCTCCATCCCCAACTCCAGGACAAATGTGAATTTCCCATGACACCCTCCCCATTTACCCCTTGCTCTGTTGGGCACATAACGTCTATATATCACCTGCATTTTCATTCATGAGTGGCGGTTGATCGCCCTGCACTGATGCTGCCCTCCCTCCCATGGGGTTATAAACTTCCAGCACCTGTGTAACTGCCCGGGTTGCTGGTGGGGGGCATGGGCATGATCGTGCTGTTGCCTCTCATCAAAGCGTTAATGGAGAGACATGTGGGAAATGATGAGGATCTGCACCCTGCACCGAGGGGGACAGCAGAGAGAGCAGGGACTGAAGGTCAGCACCCTAGCATCTCCAGGCCACCCCATTTGTGGCATGCCCATGGTGGCACTCTGCATGTTCTGACAACAGCAGCTTTTAACTGTGACACTGTGCCCTGGAGGTCGCTTCTTTGAATCCTTTTAACTGTGACACTGTGCCCTGGAGGTCGCTTCTTTGAATCCTTTTGAGAGATTGTGTTTGGAAGGAAAGCTGTGTATACTAGATCTCTTTCAAGGATAAATGATTTTTACCAAGTTTCACTTGGATCAGTCCAAGACGATTTTTCTTCCCAATTGCATTCTTTTGACCCAGGCTCTAATTGTGAATGTAATTCTAGCTCACCTTGGGAGTCTGCCTTGAGAGCTCTAAGCATTTGCACCCCCTCTTAGGAGAGGCAGAAGGAAGCAGAAGAGTACCTCGGAGAAAATGGCTGGAGCCCGGGACCTGTTGCTTCCCAGCACGGTCCACACAGACCCTCCCGGGGGCGACCGGCAGGCTCCGTGCAGGGCGCAGCGCCCAGCTGGTGCGTGCGGAGATAACGCAACGCGTGATGGGGCGGCGTTGCTGGGCAGCAGGAGACACCTGCTGCCTGCCATCATGCCTCCCGGGGGCCCCTCAGAGGCGCTGCTGGCCGGCTTTCCGGACACCCCGTGCCCCTGCACAGACCCTTGGCCCAGGGCTGGCTCTGCAGTGGGAGGACCGAGCTGGGCACCGCACTCACAGCCCCGCCTACGGGGTCAGGGGCGGAGCGTCCGGCCACGCCCACAGCCCTGCAGCTGCCCCGCCTCCTCAGCCGCACCGAAATGGACCCAGGAGAGGACCACTGTTTACAGGGAAAGAAATGGAGTCATCAAGGTGTCAAAGTCCCTTTTTACTTATTCCTTCCCAGCTGTGATGTTTCCTCACTGATCCAGGGCCTGATTGGCAGAACTTGCCTGACTCCAATTACTTGAATGGAATTTTTACACTAACAGGAAGGGGAAAATTGAGCCAGAAACTGCTAAAAGCAAGGTAGGCGTATGAACATCCTCCTCAGAGCCCGGGCTTTTCTATTTCCTGCCTTTTCCACATTCAAGCTGAATTCTAAAATAACAGGCGACACAAGGTTATCTCTTTCACTCCTTGTTATAAAGAATTTTTATTTTTTTTCTCCTGACCAATGCATTTTGTTACCCCCCAAAGTATATATGCCCACAGAGCACCTGAGTTTTGTAAGAGTTGATGTGGAAATCAAGACCTCCAGTGTGTCCCTTCCCTGGTTTCATTCTTGTGACCTTATCTTTGGAGTGGAATTTTCCAAAGAACATGGAAATCCACAGATAGTCCAACCAAAGAACTTTTCCTCAAACAGTCTGCCTTCTTGTAATTCTACAGGTTTACAGACTTAAAGAAAAACATTCCAAAATGTTTAACCAAAATGTGATACTCGTTTTTAAAAAAAAAAAAAAAAACTGCATGGTTCAAGCATAAAGAATAAGCAAGTAAAAATTACTTCACCCCTTCCCCAAAAAGGTAGGAGGTGGGAGGAGAGATTAAAAAATGGCAAAATGTTGATCATTGTTGAAGCCTAATGATGATACTCGGGGTTTCCTTATACCTCTATTTTGTGTATTTCTAAGATGTTCTGTGATAATAATAAGTATTGGTAAAAGTAAGCAGATTAGAATAATGAAAAACCACAGGTGAGCATATGATTGGTTTATTCTTAAAAATTAGAAGCTTTTTTTTTCTCTGATAACTTTTTCTACTTGAATTAGGGAGCTATTTTTCTCATACTTTCTATAAAGTTGACCCGGTGCTGTTTAAGACATCATCTTCCTAAGCCATAAAATTCTTCTTTATTGTGGATAAAACAGAGGCATGGATGTGCACAGCAGCAAACAGGATTGTCCCCTACAAAATCCTTTACTCAAATGTCAGTGGACTTTGCCACTTGACTTCAGTGCCCTGGAGCTTTCATTGAGCCTATGTGAGTGTGTGATGCTTGCTGAGTACGATTTAAAAAAAAAAAAAAAAAAAAAAAGATTGGGTTATGAGGGAAAGGTCCTCTAAGGTGTTGGTGTTTGCACCTAGATGGAGTCACGAAGGGCGCTACCTGGGGAGAGCTGTTCTGGTGAAAGGCTGTGTCATTCCCTGCCGTCCAGAGGATGCCTCTTGCTCTCTTTTTGAGAGTATGCGCGCCCTCTGCTGGCTACTCAAAGAAATGCCTGGAAGGGCACCTGTAGCAATGGCAAATGTGTTCCTTGATCAGTTCTTTCAATCATCCATCTTTCCTTTTTTTCTTCCATACACCCATCCATCCATCTATTCACCCATCATTCCTTCCTTCCAGCTATCCACCTATGCACCCATCCATTCATCGTTCCATCCATACTTCCATCCACCTATCCTTCCTTCCATCCACCCCTCTCTATCCGGGAGACACCCATTATGTATCTAGCATTTGGCTAGGCACTGTGGGAATACAGAGATACACAGGGACAGGTAGAGGGTGCCTCTTACCCTCAGAAGGCACACATCAATGAGACAGAGCAGCAGACCCAGCAGTCTCTGACATGACACAAGCAGAAACAGTTTGCCCTTCTCTGAGCAAAAGCCTCATTTATTTGTTTATTCATTCGTTTATGTATTCCAGTCATTCATTTCTTAGATAGTTTTTGCATGCCCAAAGGGGCTAGGGAACAAAGAGCTCCTTTTTTTATTTTAAATATTATTGTTACTATCTACCATTGATTGAGCCCTGACTATGTCTCAGCATAAATCTCATTTAATCCTTTACACGCTATGTACTCTTGATGTCACCGTTTTATTAATGAGGAAACTAAAGCTTGGAAAAGTCAGGAAAATTGCCCAAGGTCATACCAGTAGCACAAGGTGGGGTTGGAATCTGAACTAAGGTATGTAATTGAAGCTACATTATACCGCCTGTTATAAATAAAGGTTGCATGGACTTGAAATCTAATCAGAAGGTAAATTGTACCCTACCAAAAAAATGTATGTTATATAGTGTGTGTATTGGGTTTTTGCTGAAGTGGTGAAGTGTAGGTCATGCCATATTATAATAGGTAGCTGGGAACAAGTAAAGTATTAATCCCCAAATGGAATCCGAGATGATGGATACCCAGAAAATTCTTAACTTCTAAGGTGACAAAGAGCTCTCATTATTCAAAACCTCTCTGGTGGGGGTGAGGGGTGTGACTGGACAGTGGGGAGATCAGGTGGGGTGGTGGAAAGGGCACCAGATGGGGACCTGGTCCAGTTCAGCCACCCATCCACCTCGGGCCTCAGGGAGGCAGCTCGAACTCACCCACGAGGCACATGCTTGAACTAATGATCCCTAAGTACTCCTGCAAGTGTCTGCTTGGCGTGGTTCTGCCTCTGCCTTTCCATAATCCCTCGGTCACTCAGCCGATGGTCAGCATGTCGGTTCTCTACTGGCTTGGAGGTTGTATTGAGCTGAGTACAGGAAGTGGGGTTAAAACCCCAGATGCTGGAAGGAAGAGGGCCTCCCTCCTGAAGAAGTCGAAGCCCCAGGTCTACAAGGGAGGAGAGTACTGCTTGTCAAGAATCCGACATATTAGATAATGGCAGTTTTCAATGCCCACGAGGACCTTTGGTTGAAAGAGCTAGTTACAGGTCTTAGGTTTAAATTATGATTGAAAGTATTAAAGTTGTTCTTCTTAGGCCTTTAGAGTCAATTTACAGATTACATTTTATTTACAAATCTAATTTGGTCTGAAAATAGCAGTGCTTTTACTTGTTTTTATTTATGTTCAGTTAGTTTATAGATTTAACAAATTGTAAATAATCAACCGTATCTACAAAAGCCATTAATCCACAAGTTCAATATATATAAATCCTTCAAACATTTCGGGTGCCTAACAAGGCAGGCATATAAACTTAAGAAGTGAAATCTTTCTAAGCACTTAATCAATTCTTTTAAATCAAATACACCGGACTTACAAATGAGGTAGGCCGAGGTTCTCACAAACTCTCAAACATTCTACAAACTTGATCAAATTCCCTTAAACCTCTCAAATTAAGATTGCCAAGCCAACATATCACATGTGCCTTCCTGGGAATGCAGAGTCACCTCCTTAATGGGGGCAGATTTGCCATCTCGGCTGGGAGCACTGGGCTGAAGATGCCAACCACAGTGCAGGTACATGCCCCGGTCAGTGGCCTGGTCCTGCTGCCAGGATGGTGCAGACTGTGGCACAGGTTGGCCCACCCTCGGCCACCATTCATTCCATTCACAAGATATTTCTCTCCCCTCATGAGGAGCCGATAAGCCAGCCCAGACTCTATATAAGTACGTCAACTTATTTATAGGCCATCCAGGTCTAAGCATCTTTCATCCTGTTAGACCTCCATCGCTAGACCATAGCTTCTCGAAGCCATGGTCAGTGTCCCTCCAACTCACTGTTCCATCTCCAGGGCCCTCGCACCGTGCTCATGGCATGATAGCCTCCAACGCCCCCACGTTGAGTGAATTAATTCTTCCCAGGCAGGTCAGAGAGAGCAAGAAAGCTGACCTCTTACCCTGGCTAGGGAATACAAAGAAGGTGCAGACACCTTGCTGTGAGAAGGTGAACACTTGAAAGTGAAGGCACCTGTGATCCCAACCTTAAAGGCCCTCTTGTTCTGCTTCCAGATGTTTCTGCAGCAGCCGGCTGTATCCCTGAGCTTCAGCAGCGCCCCGCGGCCTGAGGCTCAGCAGCAACTCCAGCAGAGGTCGACCCCAGGCTCCCAGCCCCAGCTCGTGGCCAGCCCTCAACTTCCAGGGCAGATTGCCTCTGCCCAGGTGGCGAACCAGCACCTGCTCAGAGAATCCAGTGTGATATCAACCCAGGTAAGCGTGCTCGTCTTCACACTTAGTCCTTGCCACTGAAGCAGACCAGGGCATGCTTGAGTCCCACAGTCCCCCTGACCTGGAAACCTATTGAGCCATTCCTCTTCTGTGACTGGGGCTAGATTATGGTGGTGTGGGGTTTTCCTTTCCTTATTCTAAGACTCTTTGTGAAGCCCCAAGTTGTACTAGTTTCCTCCTGTGTTTTATTAATATATTAAAATACCTCAATGGTATCCTGCAGCTGAAACTTTCAGCTTTGATCCTGACTGGGGTGGGAAGGAGATATGAACACCCAGACCACTCACACCGACAGCCATATGCCCCCACGTGTGTATGCTCCGTCCTCATCACCTGCTCTTGGTTTTAGCCATTTTCAGTGTGAGAACACAGGTTATATCCACTTTCGTTCATCTTCCCTTTCCCTGGGGCCAGCATGCCCCTTCCAGTCCCCACCAAGCCCTTCCCTCACAGCCATTACTGCCTACTACAAGCCACCAGTGACCTTGCAATCTGACAGTCTTCATCAATCAATGGCACTTGAATTGAATGCAACTAAGAAGTCCTGAGCCCCTGCTTCTGGAAGACCAAAGATTGGAAGGCAAGATACAGCCTTTCCTCAGGCCTCATATTGGCATACGTCATCATGGGTCCAGTAAACATCTGCTGAGCCCCTCTCATTCACCATCCCCCAGGGGGAAAGATGTGAATAAGACTGGAGCTTGGAGTCTCATGGGGCCTCTGGGAATGTAAACAGATAATGTACAATAAAAGGTAGAAAGTACACATTTAAGAGTTTGGCCCATCTTCACCCAGACTTAAGGGTTTTCCTTTAAAATGCAGCCTTTTGATTCTAAAGGTCAAGAGAAAAATTAATGAGAATAGTCAAGAAGAATCTAGAAAAGAAAACACTGAGGAAGAACCTACACTAACACTGAAAGATTTCATGGATGCTCGGACAGTTAAAACACTGTGGTGCCATCATATGGATGGACAGTCGGCGAAACAGTGCAAAACCCGAAAAGCAAAAGCAAATCCAAGCCCATTGCCTCATTTAGTTATAATTTCACTCAACAAGTATTTGTCAAGTGCTCACCGCATGCTGGGCACTAAGTTCTAAGCACTGAGGGACAGCAGTGAACAAAAGAGAAAAGGAAAAAATGCATCTCTGATCCAACTCAGGAGAGAGAGGCAAACAAGCAAAGATCACAACCTGTCAGGTGGTGATGCAGGACCACTGGTGAAGGTGGGGGGTGGGCTGGAGTTTTAAATAGGTGGCCTTCTCTTAGAGAAGATCATATTTGAGCCAAAACCTGAGGGGATGAGAGAATGAACCATACTGGTATTAGGGGGAAGAGTATTCCACACGGAGGGGTCAGCCAGTGCAAAGGCCCCGAGGCAAGTGTAGTCCTAGTGAGTTGGAGAGAAAGAGCAAGGAGGTCCAGGTGTCTGGAGTAGAATCGGTAAAGCAGAAGGTAGTTCAGTTCATGCACATTTTCCTTGCCTGCTGAGAGCCTGACACTGTTCTAGGCCCAAAGGATTCAAAGAATCCTTGAGGTGCTTATGATCCAACGGGGAAGAGTCACAAGATCAAAATAGTTCAAAAAACTCGTGGGTCCTAAGTTAGAGGAAGGGCCAAGGTGGGCTGGGGTTCTGGGAAGGAGGGTTCCTGGAGAGATGACTCCAGAGATGAGTCTGAGTTTTACCTTTCTTATTACCACGACTGCTCCAGGGTCCAAGGCCAATGCGAAGCTCACAGCTGATGCCAGGAAGCAGCCCCTCGGTGAGCAGCTTGACGCCCCAGTTCAGCAGTGCCGCGGCAGTGCTCCCACCAGCTCTGAGCCTGACCACGCTCACTTCTGCCTCCCAGGATGGCAGCCAGTGCCGGCCCAGCCCAGCCTTCAGCCATGATCGGCAGCTCAGGTACAGAGACTGCGCTTGTTTGAAAGACAGCTGAGGTGCAGCTTTCCAGGGACCATTCCAGCCTTCCTGCTGCTGTAGATGGAGGCAGAGTTCAGGTGATCCCAGCCAACAGAGTGGCAAGAAAGGGCCGGGGGCTCGGGTGGCTGCACTCCTCATCCTCCGAGAGCAGAGCAGGTGCCGTGGGGATCGGGGGCAGCCAGAAAGGGCCCAGCCGGGCTGGGCAGGCGCTGCCGTCGGCCCGCGGGTCTACAGTTTGGGTGCTGGTTCAAGTTTCCCGTTTATCTCCTCCTCTGCTCCAAGGCTACTGCTGAGCCAGCCCATCCAGCCCATGATGCCTGGGTCCTGTGACGCGAGGCAGCCCTCAGAGGTCAGCAGGACTGGACGGCAAGTCAAGTAGGTGGCCCCGGGTGGAGGGAGGAGGCAGAGAGCCGCACTGAGTGCTCTCGGGCTGGCAGGGTTCTCATTGGCCTGGACCAGCAGCGCTCCTCGTGTGAGCTGCACCAAAGGCAAGATCAAAGTGTGTCCATCCACACCCTTTACAGGGACACCCCCTTAGCTTTTCTTCCATTTCCCATTGAAGAAGATAAAACTGTGGGTCAGCAGCATCCCATGCTTAGAACAGGACCCGAAGGAAACAGTTGTCTGTCATCTTCAAGCATCTTTGCGGGTCCTTCACCCTTGGTAATAACCCAGGTAAATGTAGCCTGAGCCCCCTCCCCAGGCCTTCCCATGGCTCTGTCTGACGGGCAGATGCTGGCAAGTTCCACAGGCACACTTGAAGCTCCCCTGCTCTGGCGTTCTGGCGCCGAGCCACGGGCCGTGAAACCCTGCAGATGTGGGTTCTCCTTTCCTCCCAGACACGCAACCTTCTCCTTTCCCCAGACTCCTTGCCACCGGCAGCCCTGATGTCCAGAAGCAGCTTTCCTCCACTGTTGCTTTAATTACTTGGGACAAAGGATACGGGAGATAGAGGAGTGAATACTTGAAAAGCTACTGGGAAATAGTTCCTAGCTCTTTGACATGAGGCAGAAGTAGAACTATCTCACAGACCTCTTTCTTGTCTCAACACTGGTTGGGTGTGTGTCAGCAGTTCACTGAGATGGTGCTAGCTAAATCCCCCACGCCATCCCCTGGGACCGGCCCCTAGAAGCCCTTCCTCCTGCGTCCTCCCTCAGCCAGAAATAGTAGTAGCCGGGGATGGTCACTGAACATTTCTGAGGGACAGGGGCCTGTACCTACAGCATTTCATTTTAACTAGGCAAAAGTGGGAATTCCTTCCTCTGGAACTCTAACTGCCATTTTTGGTCAACGCAATAATTTCTACCTTCCCCGTCTCCTCTACCGTCTCTTCCAGATATGACCTAATGCCCCATCCTGTTACAAATGACAGAGAGAAATAACATTTCCAAAACTATAATGCAAAATGGACTTCTCTATAGTGTCTTTAAACACCTGTTCCTATTCTGTGCTCCTCTGGAGCTTTCCTAAATGGCCTTCCTCTGCCTCTTGTTCATGGTCCATGATCATCAACACCTTTTTTCTTTTTTAATTTTTTTAAATTGTGGTAGAATATATATGTAACATAAATGTTACCATTTTAGCTCTCTTTAAGTGTCTGTTCAGGGGCATTCACCATCACCACCGTCCGTCTCCAGAAGTTTGTCTTCCCAAACTGAAAGTCTGACCCGCATTACACACCAACTCCCCGTTCCCTCTACCCTCCAGCCCCACAGTCTGCTTTCTCTTATGAATCTGACTCCTCTAGGAATCTTAATCTAAGGGGAGTCACACAGTATTTGTCCTTTTGTGACTGGCTTACTTCACTCAGTATAATGTCCTCAAGTTTCATCCATGCTCTAGCACGTGTCAGAATTTACTTCCTTTCTAAGACTGAATAATATTCCATTATGGGTATATACTGTATTTTGCTTATCTGTTCACCCATTGATGGGGATACTTGGGTTGCTTCTACTTTTTTGGCTATTATGAATCATGTTGCTATGAACACGGGTGTACAAATATCTGCTTGAGTCCCTTCTTTCATCTTCTCTGGGGTATATACCCAGAAGTGGAATTGCCGGATCATATGGTAATTCTTTGCTTAATTTTTTGAGGAATTGCCATTCTGTTTTCCATAGTGGCTGTACCATTTTACATTTCTTTTTTATTTTATTTTATTTTATTTTATTTTTTAGAGAGAGAACGTGGGGGGTAAGGGGCCACGAGAGAGGAAGAGAGAGAATCTTAAGCAGGCTCCACACTCAGCGTGGAGCCCGACTCGGGGCTCAATCTCACAACCCTGAGATCATGACCTGAACCAAAATCAACAGTCAGATGCTTAACCAACTGAGCCACCCAGGTGTCCCCCCCCCCATTTTACATTTCTATTAGTGCACAAAGTTTCCAATTTTTCTGCATCCTCATCAACACTTATTATTTTTTTTATAATAGCCATTGTCATGACTATGAAGTGGTATCTCATTTTGATTTTGATTTGTGTTTCCCTATTGTCTAAGGATGTTAAGCATCCTTTTTTGTGCTCATTGGCCATTTGTATCTTTTTTTGAGAGAAATGTCTGTTCAAACCCTTTGCCCATTTTTGTAGTCGGGCTGTATTGTTGTTGTTGAGTTGCAATCCCTTGTTAGATATATGATTCACAAATATTTTTTCATAGGTGGCCTTCTCAATCCATGGATAGTGTCCTTTGATGCACCAAAGTTTTTGATTTTGACAAAGTCCAGTCTATCTGTGTGTCCTTTCGTTGCCTGTGCTGCCAGTATCACATCAACACCTCTTTCTTAAAAGTCTGTTTTCTCCTTCCCACACGTGACCAAACAGGTATCCACAGAGCCAGGCCGTGTTTCCAAATGCAGACATGCACACCACCAGCAGCAGCGCCTCGCCCCCCGTTCTGCTGATGGGACAGGCGGTGCCCCAGCCCAGCTTCCCTGCCTCCCGGCAGTCACCCCTGCAGCCCGCACAGGCCCAGCAGCAGCCACAGCACTTCCTGCAGGTGGGCACTGCCACACACATGCGCCCGGGCACAGGGCAGAGCTCCGCAGCCCTGGGCTGACAGGCCTTTCCTCCCTGGCTTTCAGGGTGGCTCTAGTCCTCAGTTCCGAAACAAACCCCAGACAGATTTGCGTTTGAGGCTTTATAGTTTATGAAGTTTATAATACTTAAAGTTTATAAAGTCTTTGTATATTTAGTAGGAGAAATTTAGACTCAGCTTTTATGCCTCATCTGGTATGTGCTTAAAAGATCCATCTTTAATACTATTCCATCTGACAAATACTATTTACAAAATTTGTATCTAGTATGCTTTGTGTGTAGTTTGGAATATGAGAGAGTATGGGGCAAATTTGAATCAGTAAGATGACTAATGCCTGAGGAAAAAAAAATAGATCCATCTTTAAGAAGTAAATGTTATATGGTATCCATATTTTTGAGAGCAAAAATCAGACACTTATTACTGTGTTTGTCAGACTTGTTAGTGTGTTTATACACAAAGTCTTATACAAATACAAATTACATGTTTAGTTAAAGATTCATCGAAATTGTTTGATAAATACAATAATGTGGCCTGAAGTTGGGGCTTTCTAGGAAAATGTGGGGCACTTTTACCTGTGGTCACTGCTTACCTTAAGCAAGTGCCAAACACACTGGAAGGAGGGAGGGTAAGAGAGAGTGGTTGACATTCAGATGGGACCAGAAGTGTCTGCTCAGGCTCTGACATATGCCCGGAGCACCCCTTCCTGCCCCAGCCCTGCCCCTGTCCTTTGCACATCCTCCCTGGCCTCGAGCCCCCACCACAGGGCAGGCCATGGCTTTCCCTTCGCTCTACCTCCCTGCTTGGGCACCTTCAGAGCCACAGGAGAGTGTTGTGACTAAGATATTTTAAGGACAGTGTTATAAAGATGAAAAGAGTCCTCCTTGAAGGTCTTGAATGCAATTTAATTCCAAAGATGCTAACCCATCTGTGATGTACTTTTCAAAGTTCCCTGGCCTCAAGCATAGGGACAGTCAAGTCAAGACTTCAGCTTTGCATATCTTGTCATTTTGCAGGACACAAGTGATTTCAGATGGGTGCAGGTGAAGGGAGAAGGCAGGGATGGTCTGGGCAGAGTTAGAGGCCTCCACGTCTTTCTTCAGCCCTGGCAGCAAACATGTTGACGGGGACCTGTTCCTCCAAGACATGGGGCTAAGAAGACACAGAGCATTTGGGCCTTCTTGCTGGCCTCCGGGCCCTCACGGTGCGGTGTGGGGAGAGGGGAGGCCTCACAGAGCAGCCAGGCTCTGGGTTTGTGCCAGTAAGAGCACTGTGACTGGAGGCCTTCATGGAAGAAGGCCCCAGGGGCACCTGCTGCAGAGCCAAAGTGCGGGCAAAGTGAATGGAGAGGAAGGGACAGTGTTCCAACAAGAGAGAGACAGACTGAGCTAAAGTGGAGGGGCAGGTGTGCCTGGGGTGCTCTGGGTGGTTTGGACAGGGGAGATTTCATGGATGGGAATAGTGAGGCGAGGGACTGAAGGTGCCAAAGTTAGGGTTTGACCAGCTGAAATTTCTGAGCTTCAAATTAGGAGTCTGACAAACAGCAGTATTTGGGAGTGGTTACAGAATCAGGGACCATGGTGAAAAGTATGCAGACTGCATGTGTGTTTGGTTTCTGCCCTGTCAATGATCTGCATGTAGTCTCAGGTCCCAACATCCCAAAATATACAGGCCACATGTAGATCATGTGCACCTGTTCAGAAAACCACGCCCCCCCCAAAGCCTGGTCCCTGCCCACTGGCCCAAGGGAACCCCTACTGCTGGCAGAGAGCTTGGCTTCTGAATTCCCAACCACCTGGCAGAGCCTCAGGCTCTTTCTTCCCCACCCACCCTCCCCTGCAAGGTCCCGCCACCACAAGACACCCCCCCCTCTGCCCCACCAGCCATGGAGGTGAGTCCTCTAGCCCTTTGTCCTTACTTTCCAGGTGCAGGCACCAACCTCTCTGCACAGTGAGCAGGACTCGCTACTTCTCTCCACCTACTCGCAACAGCCAGGGACCCTGGGCTACCCCCCGCCGCCCCAGGCCTCACGCCCTCCCCGAAGGGTCAGCAGCCTCTCTGAGTCCTCGGGCCTCCAGCAGCCACCCCGGTAGAGCCCTGGCACCTCCGTCGGGTCACAATCAGCTTTAACCAATGGACAGACCATGGGGGTGGCCACAGGAACTGGAGAGAGGAGTTTAAACCCTTGGCTTTTGTGCACACTGCATACATTTCAGAACTCCTGGATGGTAACCATCTCCAGAACGCAGTGGCTGGCCGTGGAAAATGATCAGAATACTGGCCGTGTTTCCCTAGCCTCTGTGTTTCTCGGGCACACTCTACAGCCATACTCGGATGGGAACCGAGTGCCCCACGAAAGCGTCATTACTCAGTTCGCTTAGCAGATGGCACGTCTCGCCATGTCCTCCCCGAGAGCGCACTGGTCCCTCTAGCCGGCTGCGGTCCATCCACACTTGCTAGCTGGCCTTCACTCTCCTGATCCTCTTTCCTTTGCATTCGAGAAACACTGGGTCAGAGATCTGTTGAAGAGAGAGAATAAAGAGATTATTTTTCATTATTTTTAAATGGTGGTTTTTGTTTTAATTTGCACAGCTGCACAGAGATAACTTAGGCACCTTCAGTTTTTAAAAATAAGGAGGTCTTGTGACTTCACTTGGAGACCCAGGAACAAAAATAGCCCACCAATCAGATGGTCGTTGTTAACCAGGCCGCAGACCCACACCCTCTGGCCTGAAACCTAATGGAAGGAGGCTCTTTCTGGTGGTTATTGTTTCCCCTAAATAAAACACTGGACTATTCCTGTTTACTTCCTTGATTGCAACTACAAAGGCAGACTCAAAGCAAAGCACAATCATGCAGCTGATATTCCGGAATTCTGTCGGGAACTCCGAGACGGAACGGGAGGAAGAGGTTTCCCAAGCCAGGCAGGCCCATGGAGCTCCAGGTCCCCGAGGAAACCCCAGGACACGCCGGCCCCTTGAGTCAGAATGCTGCATCTTTCTACAGATCTTTCGTGAGAAGACCGAGGATTGGATTCTCCTTTTCAAAATGCACTTTGCTTTTTTGTATGTTTTGTTATGTTGAGATGTTTCTAAAGAGAAGATTTTATGTAATTAAAAGACGAAGTGTAGTGAATTGTACAGCTGTTGTAATAATGACCTATTTCTATATAAAATAAAATTGTATGGATTATGTGTAAATTATTTTGTATCTGAGACACCAGTTCCTTTCCCAGATATAAAAGCATAAAAGTTTTCCTGTGTTTTTCTGTGAGTGGCCATTTTGTAATAAATTAACAAATTTGTACAATTTCCTCTGGAGGCAGTTTCTGTCCCTTGTTATCTATGCATGCATACATCTTTTCTTCATTGTTTAAATTTTTTTTTTAATTTCAAGATGTTCCTAAGGGTAATCGCAAGCAATCAATGAACAGGTAATGGCATTAGGTTTTTTTAAGCTGCAGCATGGGCACCAACCTGTTAGGTTCCGGTGGAGATGACAGAGACATTCTACATCAAGGCAGTCCCAGCCCATCATTAACCTCATCTGGGCTGGAGTTCATGGGCTCCCCCTGCCAGCACTTAAGATTATGCGGGATGCTCGTGGGGCTCATGTGTCTGTGTGTGAGAGGTGTGTACACACATCGTGTTGATGGGGGGGAGATAGAACAGCAGCATCTAGGAGGCTTCTGCCAACTACAGACATCCCGTCTTCCCCACGAGGCTTCGTCACCATGACATGAGGATGGAGAATCACTGAGATGGTGATGCTCAGCACAGCCCTTACCACAAATGTTGGTCCAAGAGAACGAAGTTCCTTCCCTTGCTCCGTCGCTACAGCTCTGTGTTTCACCTGCTTCCTGTGAAATAGGAGCAGTGCCTCTGTCCTATGACAAGGAGCAGTTTGGGACGGCACGAGAGGCTATACAGACGACAAAAAAGGAGTTCTGTTCACACAATTGTATTCCTTAAAAAAGGTAAGTCTAAATGCTTTGCATGCATTAGGATCATTTATCCTTTAAAGGACCAGAAATGAACACTTTATTTATTATTTATTTATTTATTTATTTATTTATTTATTTATTTAACAGAGAGAGGGAGGGGTGCAGCGGGAAAGGGAGAAAGAGAATCCCAAGCAGGCTTGACACGGGACTTGATCCCACAACCCTGAGATCATGACCTGAGCCGAAATCAAGAGTTGGGATGCTCTAACCGACTGAGCCACCCAGGCACCCCATGAACCCTCTTTTTAAAACAAAAAGTCTGGGAATGCCTGGCTGGCTCCGTCAATGGAGCATGTGACTCTTGATCTTTGGGTCATGATTTCACGCCCCACATTGGGTGTGGAACCTACTTAAAATGAAATTAAAAATAAATAAAACAAAAATGTAGAAGCTGCTTGTAGGCAAACAGGCTTGAGCAATGTAAAGTAGAAAGGGCCCACAGCGACCCCCTGGCTGAATACAGACAGGCCTAGCAGGTGACCCACCTCAAAATATCCAAAGGCCCTAACCAACCAATGGGCTACTTACCAAAAAAGGGAAAATTCCATACATCACCATACCTCCTCACCTTCCCTCTTTAGAAAACAGCCCCCACCCACTACCTCATTGCAGACACCCTCTCCTTTGCCATCCTGCTCACTGCTCCCTTGCCGTGTAGTCAATAAACATAT
Organism: Zalophus californianus; assembly: GCF_009762305.2. Taxonomy (NCBI): domain Eukaryota; kingdom Metazoa; phylum Chordata; class Mammalia; order Carnivora; family Otariidae; genus Zalophus; species Zalophus californianus. The sequence continues at coordinate 80,565,017 of NC_045602.1, forward strand.
CTCCTTTATTTTGTCTTGGGTGAAGCCTTTCACGGCCCACGCCACGGGCTTCCACAAGATCATCGCCACACATTTGGGGGCCCCCCATCTGATCAGGAGATTCACCACATTTAGCCACCACAAAAAAGTCTGTGTGAAACTAGAACCATTTTGTAATTGAACTGTCTTGTAAATTCAAAGGTTTATAAATCTGATCTTTCTGTATTTGAATTTTAGTTGGCTGTCAGAATCCTTCTAAGTAAAACAAGATTTTTTTTAATGGAAACAGCATATTTATTGTCCTAGGAGTTTCTAGCTGGAAGCCATTGAAAGAGGGTGGAGTATAGCATGCTACTAATTTAATTTAGCATTGCTTAAATCTTATACATGTTGAGAATCTGGATAAACTCAGAAAACTCTTTATTGTGCCACATTTCTTTAAACCCACATAACATCAGGGGAAGTTTAATCCCCAAGCTTTTGATTCATTTAATTTTGCTCATTAAAAAGTTGTTTTGCAACCCTGTCTTGTTTCCAGAAAAACCATGACCTTTGTCTTTGGAAAACTGTAAAGTCTTGGCTCATGAGAAGGGGCTGAAATGTGAACTCTGGAATACCCAAGTTTTGGAATGCTGCTACTGAACACATCTTCCTTTAGCGCCTTCCTTCTGCACCACCACACCCCTTTCATCTCAAAAATCTTCCAGTGGCTTTTCTTAGGAAGTCCCATTGGACCCTCCAGCTGAGCCCAGCACAAATCTGCCCCAGAAGACCCTCCAGCACTTAGGGTTTGTTGCTCCCTTGAGACCGGAGTCTTCTTCCTTGCTGCCCCCACAGGGAAGCATTCAGATCCTGTCTCATTTTTAAGGATTCCCTGGTAATCACTAAAACTAAAAAGACATGGGAGAGAAGCCCAGCCAACAAATACTGGACACTTACAAAGGACACAAAGTTCATCTTAAAGGTTTTGGTCTGTGGGAGGCCAGCAGTAGACTGGCCTGACCCCTGAGGCTTGGCTGGGAAGAAGCTGGAAGAGCCCACAGGGCTAGACAAACATGAGAGCCCCAGCCAGGCTCATGATTATCAGCCCCCTTCAAACCAAATGGTTTTTTATTGTCTGACCTTTACTTAAAGCAGCACAGTTGAGAGCTGAAAGGGATGTTTTGTCGATTTCCACTGGGGGTGGGGGGGTCTATTTGCTTGAAATTTCACAACTTTCAAGATACAAGATCCTGAAATGTTTCTGAGAAAATAAAACATCACAAAGGGTGACACATGACATCTCAACAACCACACTGAAAGAAGACAATGGAGAATGCCTTCAAAACGCTGGGGAGAAATTATTTTCAACCTGAAATTCCATACAAGTGAAAGTATTAATGAATTTGAGGGTTGAATAAAAACCTTCAGATATGTGAGGGCTCAAAAACTTTAGCTCTCATCCTCCCTGTCTTAAGCCACTGAATGGTGTGCTCCTGTGAAGTCAGGGAGTTCATCAAGAATAAAGAAGGCATAGGTCCATGGGTCGAAGTGACTGTCTTAGAATCCCTGGATTGGAGACAGCCAGTTATTAGTCTCTCAGAAGCTCCAGAATGATCCCTCTGGGCACCTCCTCAGATCTCCTTGTCGTCTCTCATATATCTAAGCTACTTGTCCAACCCGACTGCCTAATGCTTCCCCAGGTCCCCTGCCTTTTGCTCCCCTCCCTCAGTATGTCTTCTCCCAGGCTTTATGCCCCAAGAGACAGCAGAGGTGGAAAGCAGCTTACCCCCATACTCACTCCTTACTCTGTCCTCATCTGGCTCCTTCCCACTCCCACTTCCGACTACTTACCAGTAGTGAAACTTGCTAATATCACTGATACTCTCCTGTTTGGAGAAACTTGTGGGTCCATCTCAATATTTGCCTTACTTGAACTCTGTAGCATGTAGAACCTGTTGACCACTCTGGCTTCCTTCTGACTTAGAATATTTCCAAGTAAGTCTTTTCCTATTGCTCTAATGACAGGTTACTGATTTCTTCAGCCTCCGCTCCCACACCTCTTAAATGTAGAGTCTACACTGGTCTCTCTCCAAATCCTCTTGATTTTACCTCCTTGTTTAACTATAAAATCAGTCTGCTTCTTAATAATCCCACTGCAACTGCCTTAATTCAGATCCTCCTTGTCTCTATTATGTAGTTTCTTTCTACTCGTTTCCTTCCTACTATCTTCCCCCACTGCTCCTAATTTGTTCTTCAGTGTAGCTGAATTAATTCTAAAACAAATCTGATCATGGCAGTGCCCTCCTGACAATTCATTACCTGTAATACTCAAACTCACACTATCTCACCTCCCGGCCTAGAGTCTAGAAAGCCGTACTGCTTCAAACCCGTCACCTGCCTCGCTCCACCACTTCTCTGCTTGGCTACCTCCTGCCCATCCTTCCAGCGCAGCACAAACCCTGCTTTCTGCACCCCGACCCACCCATGCATCGGGCCAGACAAGACCCTCGGGTAGCTCCACGGTCCAGGACAGTAAGCACTCGCGTTCAGGAGTGTCCCTCCTCAACGTGAGCACTGCCAAGGCGGCAGCTGTCTCCGACTTCCCTCGGTGCAGCCAGCCCCGCACCGCACCGCACTCAGGTTCAGCAAACGGTGGCCAAATCAATGAGAGAATAGGAAAAACAAACGAGCGTCTTCTTTTCCTGGTCCTGTTCCCATGCAGCTGTGGGCCTGGCTCTAATTTCCTCTGAAGGCTTAGGACAAGAGGCGAGAGATAATACCGCGCCTTCGGAAAGCGGAGGAGGGAACTAAGCGGCTAGCAACCGGGTGCTGAGAGCGCGGCCGGAGTGCGCAGCCGCGGCCCGCCCCAGGAGCCCCGCCCCCGAAGTGCGCTCGCTTTTCCCCCGGCGCGCGCCGCTTACGTCGTAGCCTCGCCTCTCCCCTTCCAAGCGCCTCCACGCGACCCGGAAGTTGTACTTGTGACGCTGCTTTCCCTCTCCCACAATACCGCGCGCTCTTCCTTTCCAACCAGGGCCCGGCAGAGTGAGTATGGGCGCGGGGACCCGGCTTCAGGAATCTGGTTCAATCCTCTCTCGGGATTGTGCTGACCCGGACTGCGAGATTTCTCTTAGGCCGGCCCGGGACTCCGCGTTCTGAGGAGACGGGAATCCGTGCTGTTTAGGGGCTCCCGTAGCCTGGAGGGGAGACTGGCCAGGCTTAGGGAGGCAAGCCTGCAGGGGTTTCCGGGGCGGGAGCATCTGAGGGGCGCGGATGCTTTCGCCGCGGGGTGACCGGCTTGGCTTTGCGGATACCTGGGGCTTCAGGTGCCTGGCCGAGCCCTCTGTACCTGGACGCGCCCCGAGGGTGACAGCGTGAGGCCGGGCTCGGGAGGGAGGAGTTGGCTTGTGCTGGTTCCCACTCTGCTCTGAACTTCTTTGTCCCTGGGTTTAGATGGCTCCCGCGAAGAAGGGTGGCGAGAAGAAGAAGGGCCGTTCTGCCATCAACGAAGTAGTGACCAGAGAATACACCATCAACATTCACAAGCGCATCCATGGAGTGTGAGTATCCCTGCAGTCGGCCGGGTGCCTTGCTGGTTGGGGGCTCCCGAACTCATGCTTTTAGTTGTCACTCGGAGGTCTGTCTAGTTGTTGAAAAGCTAGGTGGTCTGGAAATTGGGCCTTCTTCGGAAGCCCAAATCTGTATTCCATGGCCCCCATTAAAAGTTTAAAGGGTTTAAAGTGTAATCCTCAGAGGTTATTGACTGGACACAAAAGATTGAGTAATAGTTTCTGGGAGAGCCAGTTGAGGGGAACTTGGTGGTGGTAAAATCATTTCACTCGGTGCTTTGTAAATTGGGTAAACCTGGGCAAGCTAAAGGGTAAAAGATGTGTATAGGAAGGAAGGCAAGCTTTTAAAAAAATGTCTAAAGCTGACCAATTAACTAAAACTGTGTCCAGCCCAGGATGTGAACACATAAAGATTATACTTTAGTTCCTGACCCACACAAATATGTACTAATACTGGTTGAGTGGTAATACCAGGAGACTATTAGACAAAAAGAACGTATCAGTGGAGTTAGGGGGCAGTATTTGTGCAAAGGATACGTGGGTGTTGGGGATTTGTGATGTACGAGAATATTGCGAATGATTTTGAATGTTGTAGTTCGTGGTTTTTTTTGTCTAGGGTTTGGTTTTTAGTCCTTAGGCTTAGTGAGTTTTCCCCCCTTCTGCATATGTGTTTACTGCTGCGAATGGGACCAAATCTTTCTTGAATACTGTCACTTAGAATATTTTTTTTAAAGATAGAATTTCATTTTAAAACCTACATCCACAAGCAAGCCCATTTCTCCCCACTAGTATGTATGTATATTTCCTGTTTGGCTTCATCACAGCTTGTAAAGAGAGACAAAGTAACCTTAAGCTAAAGAAAGAATTATTTTGGCTCAGATATGATTTTCAAGTCTCACTGACTTGGACTTAGATAATTTTTCCTTAATTAAAAGTTCACAAAATGTTTCAATAGGTAAAAGACACCAAAAGCAAATACAGAATTGAAATGAGGTGGTGACTGATTCTAGATTCTCAGGCATTGAGGTGATATTTGCACACTGATCTTTACATAGAAACAACGTTGAAATAAGCTGGAAAGGTGTTTGGCTTTTAAGTCTTGGGTGCTTTCCATGCTGTAGAGTCTGTTGGCAAAATTTCTCAAAAATAACATTCTAATGTGGAGCCTATTAGTGCCTAAACACTTAATTTTGTTTGGCATATTAGCTGCAGCAGTCTAGCCACACAGCTGGTCAGGTTAAAAATACAACTTTAAAATCAAGACCAAATTTTAATTAACCGCCTATAGATTTTTATATTGGAGCCCTTTATTTTTGTCTCCTGAATGTCCTGCTCTTGAGGACCAAGTGTCTAAGGTCAGAATTTCGATATTAAGCTCCTCAGAGTAATAGAGGAAAGTGGTAGCAAAATTCCTGGGCTAACTTACAGTCCCTGCCTTTCGGGGAAAAAAACACCACCTTGTTAACTAGTTAAGGTAAAGACCCACACAAATTCTTGTCCCCTTAACAGCCATTCTCTAAAATGGCAGAGTATGACTGGCAACCAGAAACATGGAGCGAGATTGGTTTAACTTTGTCCCCTGGAAGTCATGGGCCAGGGCTGAGGGGTGGCTGTAAGTAGGTTTGCATGTTGTTGAAGAGCTTTGGGGAAGGCCTACGTGTGCAGAAACAGGAAAGGAACATCTCTGGGTTCTGGCTGATACTGCCTTCAAACTGTCAGTGGATAGAAGTGAAGTCCCTAACAGTGGACATTCTGTCCCCAAAACCTTCAGCTGGAGATTTCAGTAGTAATTGGCCCAGAGAAAAATAATGAGACCTGGTCAGCTGGTAACCCTGCTTCCCATCTCCTAATTTTGTATGTATATACCTCTATTCAATGAGAAGTGCAGTACTCCAGGGCATACTACAGAATTCTCCTTTGCCATTCCTCTTCCAGTCACGTTCCTGCACACAGGAACATTAGCCCCAGAATCATAACAATACAGAGGACTAGCCAGAGTCATACTAAGTCATTAGAAATAAGTTTCTTTGAGAAATTGTCTTAGTACGGTTTTTAGAAGATCAGAGAGGCCAGATTGCCCTAATACAGTGAGCAAACATCAAAGTTCATGTTTCTCTCTCTTTCTTAACTTTAATCTTGGGTAACATTAAATGCACAATGTAATAGTAAGTACATATTCAGATAAGGGATACCATATCGCTGTTCTTTCATTGGATAGATCTTGAAATAGCAGTGGACTTGAAAGATGATGAGGTGACGGTTGGGGAGGAGCACTTGTTCAGTCTTCATTTGAAACACTTGGAAGTCTGTCTTGTTTTCTTTTGCGCGGTCTTCTCAGAAAATGCAGGCAGTTCAGAAGTAAATGGCCAAAACCATGAATCTCTCCTTGTAGGATACCAGCACTCTTGTTGAAAGTTCTTGAACTGGATGCTGTTCAAGCATCCAGTTCAAGAACCAAAGTGACTTCCCTTGCTGGCGTTCCATTCGAGGCCAGTCAGCCTCTGAATCCTCTGACTGGGAGATCCTGATACCTGATATAATGCAATTCCTGGGGGTATGCAAGTCAGTAGCCCCAGGAAGGAATTTGAAGAGTCTGAGAGATTTTTGTTCTCTCCTTATTAGCCTAGAATTCCAAGCCATGCCTTCCAAGGTTTTTAGTTAAGGAAAATGATTATAGTTTTAGTCGAGGCAAACTGGTATCTTTGAGTTTTCCTTTATTATTTTCCTAAAGTGGGCTCTCTTCATTAGTGATTGATGGGGTGACTCACATTAATATTTTGAATGCCTGAGGGAGAATGTTTATTTGATTTAACAAATGGACTACAGTACTAACTCTGAACTCCTGGGATAGTTACTGTTCCAGAATTCATAGCGGGAGCCACTGCAGACAGATTGTGCATAAGTGGGGTTATTGCCACACCTGGATTTCTCGTGTGATCCACAGTGCCATTGCAGCAACCTCTTGAGTCTTGTGGAAGGCACTGTTTTGATGTGGTTATTTGGGGGTATTTTTGATAGCACATGATACACAGCAAAACAGTCCATTCAGGCACTGAAGTGTGGAACAAAATTTCTTGCACTGGGCATTTCTAAGGAAAACTATTTTTATGAGGGATTTAAATGTGCAGTAGTAGCCACATTGGGCTTGGTACTTCACTGAATACCCGTGTGTGAGCCAAGGAACCGTCGTGTGCAGTGTCTCACCTGGGGTCTCTGAGATAGCTTCTGGGTCAAAAATCCAGTGCCTTTGTGCATTAATCCTGCTTGGGAGTAACCACGTTTCCTTCCCTCGTTTTGGGAGCATATCAAGCACTTAACTGAGTATTAGGCACAGTCCTGGGCTGTGCAGATCAGGAAATCAAAGACCCTATCTTTTTAGTTTACTTAGTAAGAAATTTAGATACAAAAAGGCAAAAAGTGCCAGGTGGAAAGTCAGTGGGGTAAAGGGTGCAGTTTTAAAGGCCACACAGATGATGGGACTTGTGAAAATTATAGGTGTGAAACAAGTTTTTCAGGCACTTTGTGCTTTGTTATAAAACTCCCAAGTGAAGACCTGAATCCTTTGGCCATTTCTCAGCCCTTCTTTGTTGGGTAGCGATTGTTTATTTTTCATTTTTCTGTGGAAATGCTTATTCGTTTTACTTAAGATTCCAGTCCTGAGCTTTTCTTATTGCTCCTGTGGCTGCTAACTTTGTGGTTCCTCCTCACATCCTCTTTTTAAATTAAAGATTTATTTACTTGAGAGAGAGAGAGCCATGGCGGGTGCAGAGGGAGAGAGAATCTTAAGTAGACTCCATGCTGAGCATGGAGCCCAACGCAGGGCTCAATCTCAGGACCTGATCCAAAATCAAGAATCAGATGCTTAACCGACTGTGCCACCCAGGCACCCCTCCTCCTTACATCCTCTTTCCATCATTCTCCTAATGTTGAAGAGCCCCAGGACTCTCTGTTTTCCATCCATGCTTGGTAATAGCAACTGGTCTTAGGGCCTCAAACATAAATCTGTTCATTTGGGTATTTAGGCATCGCAAACCAAACTCTAGTGTTCATCTTTTCTCCTGACTTCCCCATTTCTCTTGTGGCTTGCCCTGTGTTAGTCATTGTCAAGTGAGCATGTCCTTTTGGCTCTGCCTTCCACAGTTTTATCAATTGCACTGGTCCCACCACTGTTCTCTCTCACTTGAATGGTTACAGTTAGCACCTCCCTGCTCCTGGTTTTCCCTCCTTCACCCCCAAGCACCCGGTCCATTCTGAAACCCTCCTGGCTTCTCATCTTATTCTAAAAGCCCAACTTCTTGCTCTGATTCCACATGAGCTGGCTGCTTACTTTCTTAATCATACCAGGTACGTACCTGATTCAGGGTAGCTGGTTTTATTTTTTACTTTTTCCTTCTGCCTGAATGCTTTTCTCACAGATGTCTAAATGGCTGCCCTCATGATCTGCAGATCTTAACTCCAGGATCATCTTAGCCATCTTATTTAAACCTGAATTCGCTTTCCCTCATGTTCCCTCTTTCTCTTCCCTGGTTTATTTTTCTCTATAGTACTTGATACTATCTCATGGACTCCATGTATCACCTGCATAAGCTACCTGAATAACTGGATTTTGTCTGTTGGACCTACTGCTGTTACTTCAGGCATTTCTAGATGGTCAAGTGTTTAAGTGAATGAACTGAGCTTGCTTGATAGGTTCTAAAAATAGCAAGGAGGCTGATGAGGGTAGAGCAAAGGGCAGAAGGGGAGACGGTGAGAGAAGAGGCAGAGTGGGGTGGGAAGGCAGTCATCTTTCGTAGGCATGTAAGGTCACTGCAGATTTCAGAGCAGAGTTAAGTCACTGTAGCATGCTCTGTGTTACTTTTATTGGATTTCATAAAATTCACTCCCATCTAACAAAAGTGGAACACCTAGTATGTGCCGGGCCCTGCATTGGGTTACAGAGGTGAATGGTTGACCTGGCCCCTTCTCTGACCTTCACAGTCCTGGGTGGTGGGGACACCTTTTTAGACTTGGGTCTTTCCCCCACCCCCGGAAATGGCCTTCACTTGTCCAAATGCTTGACCATTTCAGCCTGTAGCAAAGTTTTGGCTTTTTCACATTGTTTAAAAATATGAAATTCAAATAAATTTATGTACCCTCATTTAAACAACAAGTTAATAGTACTTAAGAGTTGGAACAAGACGTGAGTTAATGACAGTGCCTGACACATGCCGACAGCTTCATAGAATTAACTGTTGTCAAGAGGAAATGTGTACAGTTTTAGCCAAGACCAAGTTAATAATGAACCTTTGAATTAGTATTGAATGATCTTCAAAAACATGCCATGTCTTAAGATATAACAATCTATATTTTGATCTGAAGACACTTTTATAGTATGTGTATTTTATGTTCAAGCATATCCTGTCAGCATCTCTCAGGATCATCTGCAGAGCTCCTATCCCACATCACTGAAAGTGGATTGTGCGTTTTCTGTGTCCCCAGTATTAATATCAGCTGCTGGGCATTATACAGTAGTGGAAAAGGGGATTATTCCTACCTTAAGGTTTGGTTTAGATTTTGTTTTATGAAAATTGGACAGCGCGTTACATATTTCGTTTAATTTTGTGCTTATTTAATTCATTTACTGACTTTGAATCTCAGGGGTTTTAAGAAGCGTGCCCCTCGGGCACTCAAAGAGATCCGGAAATTTGCCATGAAGGAGATGGGAACTCCAGATGTGCGCATTGACACCAGGCTCAACAAAGCTGTCTGGGCCAAAGGAATAAGGTGCTAAAATTATTAAAAATTTTTTTTTTAGAAAACTTTTATAATTACACTAGCTTTAAATCAACTCTGCACAGTTTCTGTAAGTTCAATAATTAGCTAATGCATATGGAAGTATTTCCTTAAAATGATGATGGCTCAAAGGGTGGGGTAGCATCTGCAGGGAAGCCCTTTGACGTGGCATTTGAACGGAAACCCAGGTGATGAAGGAGCCAGCAGTGTGAGGGCTGAGTAAGAGCATTACATGAAGAACAAATTTGGTGCGAGCTGGGAACAGGTGGTGAAGGTGGACTAGAATAAGTGACTTGAACAGTGAATGAGGATGGAGAGTTAGGAAGGGGATAGACCATGTGGCATCTAGACATAATGGGAAATAATTGACACAGTGGTTTTTTAAGAGTGGGCAGTTTTGCCCACCCTCCCTGGTGGGGGGCTGGGCATCTTTGATGTCATTCCTGGGGATTCCCACAGGTCAAGGGCTTTGCTCTACATTCCACAGTGCACAAGGCAGCACCCCCACAACACCCCCGACCCAGTTGTCAGTAGTGCCAAAGGGTGTGCTTTTTGCTGTGGAGGGTGATGTGAGGTGCTGGAGTAGACCTAGGTGACTTAGGAGGCCGGGGGGGGGGGGGGGACACACAACTGTCTGCATCTGTGTGGTATTTCACCACTGGAATGAGAGACCTGAGATTCAGCCCTGCCGTGCTAGCAGTGAGCATTTTTATAGAGGAGATGTGTCTGATAAAGGAGTGGCCAAAGAGGTCCCTTAAGATGATGGGGGAGGTGGGGACTGGTGTCACAAAAGCCGAGAGGAGTCCTGAGTTTTGGAACACTTTGTGTCCTCAGACCAATTAAAGGAGATAGGCCACCGTAATGCCGCTGTGGTTGGTGAGAGGAGAGGCTTGTGTGTATGAGAGAGGGGAACGGAACAGTCTTTAGTCTTCTCTGTTGAATGTAGTGTGCAGAGTGGTGTTTTGCAAATTTACATTGAATATAGACAAATCCTGTGACCAAGATGTGGGTATTGGTGATAAGAGGGGAAAGACCTAGCAGGTTTGAGCCTGTTTCTGCGTAGATTGAGTATCAGTGGTTGCTGCCCGCTAAGACCCGTATATATCCTGAGATGGTAGCATTTAACGTCCACCTGTGGGGACGTATATTTTCCAGGGAACTGGGCCTGTAGCACCTGAGCAGATTCACATAAAGGACAGAGCATTAGAAGCATGTTACAGATGTGGGGATAGGCGTCAATACCGTTGGCAGCTATTTTCTTATAGGAAGCATTGACTCAAGCAGCACGTTCATATTTTTATTAGGAATGTTCCATACCGTATCCGCGTACGGTTGTCCAGAAAACGTAACGAGGATGAAGATTCACCAAACAAGCTCTACACACTGGTTACCTATGTACCTGTCACCACTTTCAAAAGTAAGTTTTACTCCATCCTACAAAGCTGTTTGGGTTAGAAAAGCATCCTTACCCTTTAGAACCCAGATTCATCTGTCTCAACAAATACTTAATTGTGCGTCTATATACCCAGCATCCTTCTAATAGGGAAATGCGTAACAGGCATAATCAGTAAACCTTCATGTTAGGCTGTGGGGCAACGGATGAAGATACAAAACAGGTCCATATCTGGGTTGTAAAAAGGTGGTATACTAGCCTAAACACTTCAAGACAAGGTTTTTGGAATGTTAGAAGTGTGAGGTGTGGGTATGGAAGTTGACTGGCTGTCTCTTTTGCAGATCTACAGACAGTTAATGTGGATGAGAACTAATCGCTGATTGTCAAATAAAGGTATAAAACTGCTTCATGTTTTGGTTTTCCTTTTTTAGTTGCAGTATACAGTTGACTCTTGAAGAACATGGAGGTTAGAGTCACAGATTATAGTCAACTACCCAAAATTTACCAATAAAGTAAGCTAGAGAAAACATTAAATCATGAGAAAATATATTTACGGTACTCTATCAAAAAGAAAAATCCACATATAAGTGGACCCATGTAGTACAATAGTCAGCTGTAGTATCTCTATGCAGTTCCAGTTACATAGGATCATTTGGAGAGCTTTTCCTAAATGGCATGCCTGTGCCCCTTCCCCTAGCCCCTGGGATTTCTGAGTATTTGGGTAGAGCCTAAGCATGTTTTTAAAGGTGATGTGCTGGCCTGGGAAAACCTTTTAGGTATCTGGGACATTGGAGGTATACTGTTAATTCTAAGGAACATTTTCTGGAGACTGGCATGTAGAACTCAATTACCTTTGGCCACTTTTCACATTTGAACAAATTTAAATGATGTAACTGATAGATTTAATGAACTGTATTTGATAGTATGTCCCTAAGCTGTTTTATATCTGTTGAGTATGCTTGTCAAAAGGTATAGAACAGTCTGATTTTTGATGGGTAACCAGATGTATGGCTTCGGTGCACAATTCATATGTTCAGCTTACCTTTTTGTAACAGCCCCCTGAAGTGTTTTTAATCCCAGTTTACATGGACCTGAAGCTCAGAGGAGGGTTAAAAATCAGCTAAGTTCAGTCTGAAAGCAGTGTAGTAAGGATTCTTAACACCCCTGACATACTGAGTGCTGCTCTAAAGAGGTCCCTCTTGAAGCCCCAAGGGTGACGGTAGTACACAGGCAGTGGGAGTTAAGGACCACCTACCGTGTATTGCACAATAGTGTATTGCACAGTTCATGGAGGAGTGGCAAGACACGAGTATAAATTATAAGAACCAAGTCAATACAAAAATTTATTAAAAAACTTGGAGGCCAACGTTGAAAGCATGGTTTGTACACAACATTTTTGGAAGGACAAAGTGAATACAACCAAATATATTAAAATGGTTTCAATTACCAGCATTGAAACAAAATTAGTGCAAAAAAAGCCAAATACAATTGCACAGATAGTGGCTCTTGGATCTTGAAAGTGAACTTGATTTGTGACCTCTCTCCCATTATCCAAGTGAAAAATGAGAGCTTGGGCTTTTGTCTGTGGTTTATTAGTATGATACATTTGACTCTTCTGTTCCATCTGAGAACGAAGTCATACTAGCATCACAGCAGAAGTGCCCTGAAATTTCAGCAAATCTGATAAAAGTGAAATTGCAAGTCACAGCATCAAGGGAACTAATGTATGGATACCCTATAGCACTGTAATAACCAACTAATAATTCTCGTAATAAATAGAAATGCTTGAGGGTTGCATCAATTCCCCTGGCCACAGCTGTGGCTGTCAGGTTGCTTATCCAGATACCCAGCTTGTAAGATACACTCAGAATGAATTCAACTAAAATCTGAATTTTAGGGCTGACAACCCACAAAACTGCTCCATGCTTTGGTATGGCGGACTCGTCTCTGCAACCCGCTCTCTTGCTACAGGCTACTCAGCTTGAGTTCAGGCTGTGATTGGCGGCTCATTTCCAGAGTTTTGAGACCGTACTGATTGATCTTGGCATTTTCAAGTTTGGATTTAATGTCCAGCGGCTTTTCAAAAAAGTTGACTAACGACTGTTCAGTCAGAAGTGAAGCTAAAATATGCTCAAGGGACACAGTCCAGTCCCCTTCTGCCTCTTCAGGAAATGTCTGGGAGTCCTGGACAATCTTGCCAGGGCTGGTGTCTGCAAAAACCGAGTCCTGCTCGGGAGAAAGAGCTGGAGCCCGCAGCTCCTCCCCGCCTTCCTGGGAGCAGCTTCCAGAGCTGCTGCCTCGCTGCCCCACTTCCCCGATCTGCAGCAGCAGGGTGGTTACCGTGGCGATGGCTTGATACAAATCGTTTTCTTCTGGATCTTCATGGAACATACTGTACAGAGTTTTACAGAACTGGATAAATTCTCTCTGGAATTAAAAGTACATAGAGCAGCATAACCAGGATGGAAGTATAATGCATTTTTTTAAACTTCATACTAAGTTCTTAAAGAAAACGACATCGTACTCTTAGAAGCAGGTTACAAGAAAAGGCAGTTGGCCCTTCTACTCTGAGAACATACTACTAACAGTGACCCCAGGGACTTCACCACACACTTCAAAGTGTGCTATTTGTCTAGACAGCGACTACTCAAAGGTGTGTACCCTTTAATCCAGCAAATCAATCTGTAGCAATGGATCCAAAAGCTAGAGAGACTTGTTTATAATGATGTTTAATCTAGGATTTACAATAGGAACAAAGTTAGAAACAGCTTAAATACTAGGACTAAATAAAATTATAGCTTGTTCATCTGATAGGAATACGATGGGGTAACTAAAAGCTGTAAAATGAAATAAAACAGTGATGCCTGATGCTTTTTCAAGTTACAGCCACACTGCTGCTCAGTTGGGAGAATATGAATATAATGTGATGAAAGTTCCAGTGGCACTTAGCTATATATTTACTCTGGGAATAGGGACATGGTTGAGAACTAATTTAGGAGAGATCTCCACGATTTTGAAGTAAATGAAAGCAAGGTGTTAGGACAGCCTATTTTTGTTCATAGCAAAAACTGACGTGACGTATATCAGAATGTTAGTACTGGTGGCGCTGGGGGATGAGATTTGACTTTTTTTAATTGAGGTGTAACTGATCAACAGAATTGCAGTGTGACTATATCCAAGAGGTAGAATGAAAACATGAAACTCCCCAACACTTCTGAAATATTCCAGGAAGTATTAATGCCACATATTCTGTAGTCAAAAAAGACCAAGAAACACTGTGTGCTAAATTCCACTCGTGAAGGTTCACAGTACACATTATCACCAAAAAGAATGAAATCCTTTAATAAAAGGAACATTTCCAACTTGAAGCCTACATTTTACAAACTTTGGGAGGAATCTTTTTCAAATAAAAACCTAGCCCCATCATGGCATTTCAATGTAGTCTAGATACTGCTCAAAGGTTTTGAAGAGCCTTATCAGTAATGTGTATTACATAGCTAATGATTTTTGAGAAACTGGAGAGAACAGTAATCCCTTCTAAGGGAAGAATGCTGTGTCCACAGTGCCCCCCACCCCCAAATGCTATCAATTCTAGGCAGTAAATCATTGCAACCTAAGTGAATATAGGAGGAGTAGGATATAAAAACCTGAAAGATAGGATGTGGCACAGCCTCCTGTTAATAACAAGTTTCGAATATCTAGTGTATCTGAATGGATCACAATTTAAATAGTTCCCTTTTAATCACCACAACATTCAGCTCCTGGAAGTTAGACGATCCTTTGATTATGGCTTTGGACGTTGAGGGGCCCCAGCTTAACTATCAAGCTTACCTCTGAACAGATCATTTGGCAAAACCTTTAACTCTGCACTTAGTCCATACCTGGCTCATTTTGGGCAACTCTTTATCTGTTTGATCTTTTTCCTTGGCTAAATCCTTAATCATTTGCTTCAGCTGTTTCTGATAATCAGCTGCATCACCTGAAGACACAGGAAACACAATATAAACTTTAAGCTAAAATTCAGTGAAAGCAAAAAGGAACATCGGTAGAACCAGGTGGTGAGGGAGCAATTCCACCAAGCAAATTGCATACACAAACTGAAAATAGAGATTATATATTGGAGAGAGTTTGATCTACAACGGACCGTGAATGGAGTGTGGTGGCTGGGTGACTTCTTGCTACAAGAGAATGCCTGAAACCTTAGGCTAGAGGAATAGATGTGGGGGGCCGGGGCATCACCCAGGACACTGCAACTTAAAAAGGTTTCTGGCCTCTGAAAGCAGTGGGCTGTTGATTCACAGGAGGGAGGGAACTAGGTAAGTCCTCTTCTAAGCTGTGAAACTGCTAACGGTTGCAGCGTGTGCCTGCTGGAAGATAATGAAGAGAGGTACATACCATTTGACTTCCCAAAAACCAGGGGTCTTGACGTCGACAATAGAGGATTCTTTAATGGTGACTGGCTGTCTCGATCATTTTCAGTGAGTGCTTTAAAAAAAAGTTACATTGAACAAATCATTCCATCTTACCCCAAACTGTAATTTAGCTTTTTATGTAAGAAAGAAGTAAAGGCTAAGCCAGCAGCCTACAGGCTGCAGAGTCTGCAGGGACCGGGAACCCAGGTGTACGCCAAGCACCATCTGGATACAAAGAGTAAAGAAAACATCTTACAGACCAGGTAATGCCTTTTTTTTTTATTCAGATACTGTTTTAATTAATGAAATACAAACTCACAGGACATTGCCAATACTGACCTGGGAAAATGTAATAAAATCCTTTTCCTAAAACTTCAAATATATGTATACATATACATATAAATTCTAGAAATAAATGTACAATTAGATTTCTGGATGGTGGAGTAATTTCATAGCATTTTTTCTATAGTGAGCACATACTGCTATACTTGCTAAATTTTTACCAATTGAAAACATTACTGAATCCAAAGCATTTTATCTAAAATTACAAGTTTTCTTGAAATATACAAAAATACAGTCAGAACATTGTATTGCTGGTAATAGAAAATGGCAGAGCCATTTTGAAAAACAGTCTGGCAGTTTGTTGAAAAGTTCAGCATAGGGTTACCATTTGAACCAGTAATTCCACTCTTATATATATACCAAAGGGAAATGAAAACATACCCACTCAGAAACTTGTACACAAACATTTATCTTGAACACAAACATTTATAGGAGCATTGTTCACAAGAGCCAAGTGGCAACAAACCCGTGTCCGACTGATGAATGGATAGATTAGGGCATACCTATCAAAGGGACTATCAAATTCATTTATAAAAGGAATAAGTACTGAGACATGCTACAACACGGATGACCCTTGAAAACAGAGCAGCAAGACACAAAATGGCACACTGCATTATTCCATATATAAGAAATATCCCAAAATAGGCAATTCTCTAAAGACAGAAAGGAGGGCAAAACGGATGGACTGGGAGCAAGAGCCAAAGGGTATGGGCCTTTCTAGGGTGATGAAAATGTCTAAAATTGCGATGATGGTTGTATAACTAAAGATACTAAAAATCACTGGATTGTGTATATTTTAAAAGAATGCACTGTATGGTATGTGAATTATAGATCAAAAAGCTCTTACAAATAATTACAAAGTATTATGGACACAGGATCCTCATATTTACTAGTAAAGTCACTCAGAATAAATAAAAGGCAAAAATCAGTTGGTAATCCAACAAATATCCCCAAGGTGGCACCAAAGCCTTGATAAGCTACTCTCCTTCCTAGTTAGATCAGTTTCCTGCATTTGAGGGGTGGGATGAGTTTGGAGTTTTGGGTTTGGGGGTTTTTCTGTAACATATAAAGTCATTTTTCCAACCTTGTACAAAAATTCTACACAGTGGCACATGTGAGCATCCACTCATATTGAATAGGAGGAAAATTATTAAGGCCTGGATGGTCCTTGGGGCAGTCATGATAGTAACAGATTTTTTAGGTAACAGTTGCTAGATTTCAAGAGGATACTGGGTCCCTATGCCTCAAAGGTGAACTGTACAAGTCACTAACAAAATGCTCTAACAGAAGACCAATACAACCAAATGTCATGGGAACAGAGAGAGGAATGGTTAATTCAAGTGGAGAGCAAGTGTCCAGAAAGGAGACAGGTAAAGATTCAATAGTTGCAAGGAGCCAGAAAGGCCAGCCAACCATCTTTGCAGTCTGTAACATGGAAACCATCACTGCCCAGACTGTACACTAGGGGACACTGGAAGAGGCTTGGAGCTCACTGAAAAAACTCCGTTATCAGTTATTGATGGCCAGAAATACAGATAAATTGCATTAAGGGAAAGTAGTAAAGGTTATTTATATACAATCTTTAAATGTCCTTTTGACCTTTCTACATGAGGTATCTGAACTTTCATAACATTTTTATGATACAAGTAATATAGTCTTGTAATTCAAGACTATAAATGAATTACGAGACATTTCTATTAAAGTTTTTGGTGTCTCACTTCAAATACTGCACAAGTGAACATCTCTTGAAGGATTTACATTTGCTAGCTCAAACTTGTTTTAACGTGGTAGATAATTTCATGGCTTCAATAAATGCCAGCAGGGAATTGGATTAGTTGGGGTGCATAGTTTTCATTCTCTATCACTGTCACCACCACCACCATCTTCATCACTTTCTAAATGGGATTCTCATGGAGGGGAAAAGCCAGTTCTACTGTGTTTTAATCTCTGGTAGAAGAGTACGTACACTGCTTTCAACACAATTTGGCCTTCAGATGCAGGTGAGACACTACAGTGATTAAAATAATACCATTCACCATGTTTTTTCTTGCAAAAGCAGAATAGTGCCTTCCTACCCTCCCACAGTGGTTGAAAACAGAAATCAAATTATAGCAGCCAGGACTTGCATTTGGATTAATTAGGAATTCCAATATACCCAAGTTTTTCATAGGAAAACCAACTAAAGTATCCAACTTGGGTCTCAGAAAACCACTTGAGGGTGCTGGATGGCTCAGCTGGTTGGGTGGCTGCCTCCGGCCCAGGTCATGATCCAGGGGTCCTGGGATTGAGCCCCCGCATCGGGCTCCCTGCTCAGCGGGGAGTCTGCTTCTCCCTCTTCCCTCTGCCTGCCACTCTGAT
The DNA here is from genome assembly GCF_009762305.2 of Zalophus californianus. Taxonomy (NCBI): domain Eukaryota; kingdom Metazoa; phylum Chordata; class Mammalia; order Carnivora; family Otariidae; genus Zalophus; species Zalophus californianus. Next base: position 80,582,821 of record NC_045602.1, read on the forward strand.
CTCTGTGTCAAATAAATAAATCTTAAAAAAAATCACTTGAGATGTAACAAGTACTGGATGCTGGGATCAAATCCATTTTAGTGGCTTAACAATTTAGGTAATACCGGGGATTTTCAGCACCTAGCTCTTCTAAAATGTTCAGTGCAATATTACAATATCACAAAAGTTTTTAGGAGGTTTGTATTCTACACCTTTCATATTTTTCAAAATCCTCTTTTGCATTTTCAGCTCCAATCTAAAGGACAGATCTTTTGTGTAGCTTAAGTGGTCCATCACCAAAGTGAATGTGCCTGGTGTCATTTCTGATGTAGTTGGTATCAGTCTTAAATTGTTAAACAAGAATGCAGTCTTATCATTTTCCTGTGTCCTGTGAAAAGTTGACCTTTGTAAGTTTCCTTGGCATGTCATGCATTATCAGAATCATTATTTCCTCCAACTGACTTATCCATTCTCTGAGAGAAGTTCTTGATCTTGGCTGGATCCATTATTAGGACTTCTAAATAATGACCTCTTCAAGACAAGCTGTCACCATTAGTGAGAACTGTTCGGACAAGAGGTGGAAGCAAGTGTCATTACCAAGAATTTGAATGGCTCATATGTGTTTTACTTAAAGTGTGTAATCAAAACAGCTTCTCCCTTAGTGACAAATGTAATGTTGAATTTTTTTTGGCTACTGTGACTGGATTGAATCTAATAATGTTTTTTAAAGATTTTATTTATTTGAGAGAGAGAGAATGAGCAGTGGGGAGGGGCAGAGGGAGAGAAAGAGAAGCAGATTCCCTACTGAACAGGAAGCCTGATGCGGGCTCCATCCCAGGACCCTGGGATCGTGACCTCAGCAAAGGCAGACACTTAACTGAGCCACCCAGGCGCCCACTAATTAATATTTTTATATTGAGTATTTCAAAATAAAGCTTTTCCTCTTTCGTACACAGATACTGCTATATTTGTCTATAGTTACATTTCAAGGATTCAAATTCTAACACTGGCTAAACATCACTGATTAAGTATTTAAAACCTCATTCTTGGTTGAATTTTTGCTTAGAATCCAAACTTTGTTAGCACATGTTAATATATTTTCATGTGTGCTTTCAGTTTTCAGTTAAGTCCATTCAGGTTTTCAACATGAAATCCTTTTTAAAATAACTATCTTGGGGGGCACCTGGGTGGCTCAGTCGTTAAGCGTCTGCCTTCGGCTCAGGTCATGATCCCAGGGTCCTGGGATTGAGCCCCGTATCAGGCTCCCTGCTCCGCGGGAAGCCTGCTTCTCCCTCTCCCACTCCCCCTGCTTGTGTTCCCTCTCTCGCTGTGTCTCTGTCAAATAAATAAAATCTTAAAAAAAAATAAATAACTATCTTGGGGCGCCTGGGTGGCTCAGTTAAGCATCTGCCTTTGGTCCGGGTCATGGTCCCAGGGTCCTGGGATTGAGCCCCGTATCAGGCTCCCTGCTCCGCGGGGAGTCTGCTGCTCCCTCTCCCACTCCCCCCTGCTTGTGTTCCCTCTCTCGCTGTGTCTCTCTCTCTGTCAAATAAATAAATAAAATCTTTAAAAAAAACTATCTTTAATCAAATGGCAAATTGGAATTATCTGTAAGATTTTTCCTTTTACCCCACTTCTTGACAAAACCCTTCCTTTAAACAGCAATGCACTTTGGTGTCTGTAAGGCCTCAAAAAGAAACCTATTTCTTCACATAAAGAACACAAGACTGGAGCAGCCCAAATTGATTTAGATTGAACACTTGAAGATCAGGTCCAGACCAGCAGGACCCCTGTGGAGAAACTGCTGTGCAAACATAACAACATATTCCCTAAATCTCAGCATTTCCGGGAGGAGCTGGTGACATCAGCTCCAGGCTCGGTATGCTCTTTCACAGAGAGCCTCCTGTGTCTACTTTGTGCTCATTTACCATTTCCAATATAGCATTCTCGGTAGCTTGCTCTGATGCTTCTTTCTAAGGAATCTAATGTTCTTCCAGGAAATGGTCTTCTGGACGTCCAATTAGTATAATTAACTAAGCAAAATGACCAATATCTGTAGATTTATCAATCTGCAGTGAAAATCCCTGATTTAATAATCTTCTGGAATACTGTTGAGCCCGACTTCACCTGATATAGCATCACATCATCTGGACTATTTCTTTTCTATTTCCTCTGCTAAACACATACTGTTGCAATCATTATGGAGCCAATAAAGAGATCTCTTCCGGAACTGTGAGGGCCTGGGCTTAGCACTTCCTTGCTTCCTGAGTTGCATCAGATACCTTTGTAAAAGCAAGCTCACAAAAGCCTTTTCCCTCCATAATACCCTTGCAGAGTTCCAAGAGCTCCGCACAAGGTGGATGTTTGAGGCTTTGTTTTGTACCATGTCTCCCTCATCTGGCAAATGAGACATGACTTTCTGCACATACAAATTCAAACTTGTAATCCTCAGTATACTTCCTAATTAGTGAGTTAGATTTTTTCCCCCACTAATGTGTTTGTCCCGCCTTTACTCAAAAAGTTATGATGGAAAGTAAATATTTAATTTAAATTAAAACAAGCCAAATGTATTGTGGATTTTCATGGCCTTAAGCGAACTGATGTCTAAATAGAGGTTTTAGGTTGTCTGCATTATTAAGACTTTTCTTTAACTGCATCAAAAATTCAAATGTTAGGGGCGCCTGGGTGGCTCAGTCGGTTAAGCATCTGCCTTCAGCTCAGGTCATGATCCCGGGGTCCTGGGATCAAGCCCTGCATCGTCATTCACAATAAAAACTCTCAACAAAGTAGGTCTAGAGGGAACATAGTTCAATGTAATAAAGGCCTTATATGAAAAACCCACAGCTAACATCATACCCAATGGGGAAAAAGAACTTTTTCCCTGAGGTCAAGAACAAGGATGTCCTCCCTCACCACTTTTATTCAACATCCTACTGGTAGTCCTAGCCACGGTAATCGGAAAACAAAAAGAAAAGTCATGCAAATCCGTAAGGAAGAATTAAAACTTTCACTATTTGCAGGTGACATGATACTATATAGTGAAAACCCTAGAGACTCTGCCAAAAAGCTACTAGACTACTAGAACTAATAAATGAATTCAGTCCAGTCACAGGATATAAAAATCAGTGTACAGAAATCTACCACATTCGTATACACTAATAATGAAGCAGCGGAAAGTGAAATTAAGAAAACGATCCCATTTACAACTGACCAAAAATAAGATACCTGGGAATAAACTTAACCAAGGAGGTGAAAGACCTGTACTCTGAAAACCATAAAACATTGATGAAAGAAATTCAAGACGACACAAAGAAATGAAAAGACATTTCATGCTCATGGTTGGAAGAACAAATATTGTTAAAATGTCCATACTACCCAAAGCAATCCACAGATTTAATGCAATCCCTATCAAAATACCAGCAGCATTTTTCACAGAACTGGAACAAACAATCCTAAAATTTGTATGGAACCACAAAAGACGCTGAATAGCCAAAGCAATCTCGAAAAACAAAACTGGAGGTATCACAATTCCAGATTTCAACTTATACTGCAAAACTGTAGTAATTCAAAACAGTATGGTACTGGCAAAAAAACAGACACATAGATCAATGGAACAGAATAGAAAACCCAAAAATAAACCCACAAATATATGATCAATTAATCTTCAACAAAGAAGGAAAGCATATCCAATGGGAAAAAGTCTCTTCAACAAATGGTGTTGAGAAAACTGGACCACTTCCTTTCACCATACACCAAAAAAAACCTCTCAAAATGGATTAAGGACCTAAATGTGAGACCTGAAACAATAAAAATCCTTGAAGAGAGCACAGGCAATAATTTCTCTGACATCAACTGTAGCAACATTTTTCTAGATGGGTCTCCTCAGGCAACGGAAACAAAAGCAGAAATAAACTGTTGGGACTACATCAAAATAAAAAGCTTCTGCACATCAAAGGAAACAATCAGCAAAACAAAAGGCAATCAATGGAATGGGAAGAAGGTTATTTGCAAATGACATATCTGAAAAAGGGTTAATATCCAAAATATATAAAGGACTTACACAACTCAATACCCAAAAAACAAATAATCCAATTAAAAAATGGGCAAAAGACATGAATACACATTTCTCCAAAGATACCCAGATGGCCAACAGACACATGAAAAGATGCTCAATATCACTCATCATCAGGGAAATGCAAATCAAAACTCCAGTGAGTTATCACCTCACACCTGTCAGAATGGCTGAAATCAAGAACACAAGAAACAAGTGTTGGCGAGGATGTGGAGAAAAAGGAACCCTTGTTCACTGCTGGTGGGAATGCACACTGGTGCAGCCACTGTGGAAAACAGTATGGAGTTTCCTCAAAAAATTAAAAATAGATCTACCCTATGATCCAGTAATTGCACTACTGGGCATTTACCCCAGAAATACAAAAACACTAATTCAAAGGGTATATATGCACCCCTATGTTTATTGCAGCATTATTTACAACAACCCAACTATGGAAGCAGCCCAAGTGTCCATCGACTGATGAATGGATAAAGAAGATGTGGTGCATATATAATACAGTGGAATATTATTCAGCCCTAAGAATGAGATCTTGCCATTTGCAACAACATGGATGGAGCTAGAGAGTATAATGCTAAGCAAAATAAGTCAGAAAAAGACAAATACCATGTGATTTCACTCGTAAGTGAAATTTAAGAAACAAACAAGCAAAGGAAAAAGAGACAAACCAAGAAACAGACTGTTAACTACAGAAAACAAACTGGTGGTTACCAGAGGGAAGGTGGCGGGGTGGGTGAACTAGGTGATGGGGATTAAGAGCACTGAGTAATGTACAGAATTGTTGAATCACTCTGTTGTACACCGGAAACTAATATAACACTGAATGAAGATATATAAAAAATGAGAACTCCATCTTTACTATCTTTGCAATTTTTCTACAAATCTAAAATTATCCCCAAATAAAATGCTTATTTAAAAATCGAGAAGAAATAATTGAGTGAAATAAAATCAGTCATGTCCTATTTAGCAATACCAGACACAGATGATGACTGTGAAGAGTGACAACAATATTAGTAGAGGAATAATTATGCATGTCTTCCATGTTAGTAGGAAGACATTTGTGAAAAATAAAGGCAAATTAAAGGAAAAACTCACTAACTTATATTGGCATAAAAGGCAAAGAACTTCATGGATGCTAAGCCATTTGCAGTCAATAATGAGTCCGTGGGAAGGTGGAGGAAGGTGGCTGCTACAGAAAGCTCCCCGGGGAAACTTGCAGGCCATATGCCAGTTCAGTAATGGCTCAATTCAGGAAGCAGACCAAGAAAGCCACAGATGATGTCCATGTGCATTTCCAACTTTTCTAGAGGTGTTGGTTAAACGCCACCAGGATCTCATGGCCCCAAAAACTTCCTTCCTAGTCTCTCTCATTGGGAAGTTCTGTCAGGAGCCCCATCCAACACCAGAACCACGGCACTGGGGTCCAGAGACCATGTTGGCATTACTAAGCCACCTCTGCGACTTTCAAAGATCCAAGGAATACCTTAAGGTTATGGCCAAGTATAACCTCATAGGTTTCAAAACTGATTTCTTTGTTCCCGGTTACCTGCTTAAACTTGAGGGAAGCATGGTCTTAACATGCTGGACGAATGGAATCGTCCTTCAAAAGAGGAGGCTTAAATAACCACCTATTAAGGCAACCAGGGTCTGCTTCCCCACACATTCCAGAGGCCAGTGGTTCTCAAAGCGTGGTCCTCAGAACCAGGGAGCCGGAAACTCTGGAGCGGTGCCCAGGAACCTGGGTTTTAACAAGCCCTCCAGATGATTCCGATGCACCCTCAAGTTTGGCAACCGCTGTCACAGGCTATACAGTCCAGTACTGAAAATTTGTTATCAGCAACCCCAGATTGGAAACATCTGTTGACTCAAGTCTAAATGAAATTTGAAAAGAGAACAACTTCAGAGTCACGCACAAAGTTTAACTTGTGTCAAAGCAGAACAGAACCTACGTTTTCCCGGTAGAATTTCTTACCTGGAGGAATGTGAAGTCTATATAACAGTTTGATTTTCTCATTCATTTCTCCATTATACATAACATCTGCCAAAAAAAAAAAAAATGAGAGCGAGAGAATGAGTAGATGCAAATGGTTAAAGTATATTTGTTGTGACACAAACTCACTGGGAGGAGGGAACTCAGTGCGGTCTGTACCTGTTCACCCAATACTTCCCTGCCCCTCCCCCAGACACACAGTGTTTGAAATGAAAACATACAAGGTCACTCTTGAGCTGCAAGATAACCTCGTGAATTTTCTCTGGCCTCATACCTTCTGAAAGATTTTAATTTCAGGCCAGTCCCTAATACATTTCATTGTGTGGATCTGCTTGCTCCATGGTCCACCCTGTCTTGTGTTCACAGACTCCTGTCCCAAATTAACTCACTACACAATCAAGACCCACAGGGTCCTACCGAGACAGCTCACAAATGCCTTGAATTCGATCAGGTGGTCCATGTTGTCATCCAGGAGCCTGAAAGTCCTCTCAGCGAGGATCTCCGTGTGGGCCCCACAGGTCCATGGCGAGACAAGCTGAAACAAGTGCGCAAACTGCCGGGCATCTATGCGGTACTGTTCTGCATAAGGCCTGCTGGGGTCGTGGCGCGGGGCCATGGGCCGGGGCTGCTCCCAGTAACAGCTCATCATGTGCTCTCTCTTCAAACAAGAGGGAGAGAGGGATCTGTGAGAGATGGGGGCACCTGTGGGGGGCTGCACGTTTAAAAGCCAAGGTTAACTTGGCCTTCTCTCAGGACTCACTTGGCCTCGTAAATTATGTATTGAATAAGAACATTATAACACGAACAAATGAAAAAAATTAAAGTATTTACAATCTCATTACTCTAATCAGACAAAAGATCTCCCTTGTTATCTTACACTTGTTGCCCACAAGAATATGTAATTTTGACCTCTTTCTCTAGAATCTTTTTTTTTTATTGCAGCACACAATACCTAACAAAACTTACCATTTTAACCATTTTTCAATGTGCAGTTCAGCTGCCATAGTTTTAATTCTAGGAGACCTAATTTTTATTCTGCTATTTTCTCATCAAATCACATCCGAAAACAAAAAAGTGCTAGACAGATCTACACAATACAGAAGAAACCAGTTGCCCTGGTTGCCTGTGGGGAGGGAACGTAGAGGTGGGGACTCACATGTAGAACCAAGTCTTTTTTTTTTTTTTAAGATTTTATTATTGGAGAGAGCAAGCGCACAAGCAGGGGGAGAGGCAGAGGGAGAGGGAGAAGCAGACTCCCCGCAGTCCCCAATGTGGGACTCGATCCCAGGACCCTGGGATCATGATCTGGGCTGAAGGCAGATGATTAACCAACTGAGCCACCCAGGCGCCCCAGAACCAAGTCTTTTTACTGCATACTTTCTTATAAATTTTGAATTTTGAACCAGATTAATATATTAACAATTCAAAAAACTGGAAGTAAAAAAAAAAAAAAAAGTGATTCAAAGTCTTGGGAATACACTGACAACTAGAGCAATCAAAACTGGCCCTGTCCCTGAGGTTTGCCTCTTTAGAACGCATCTCTTACACCCACGCTAAGTCACCTCTTGGGACATCTCGGCTCACTGAAGTAATTCCCAATGACTGCGGGCTTCTGCACAATTTCAGTGTCCTCCCCCCATCACGGTGGCGTGGAAATGAATATGGAGGCTGTAATATGTAAGCACAGATCCTTGGATGAAAACCAAAATGCCATTTATAATTTTACTGTCATATTTGTTGGCAGCCAAGTTCTTCGAATAGCCTTTGCAGAATTGTGAAAAATACCACAAGAACTTTTCAGTGTGAAACAACAGTCTAATGAATTTCCATTCCTAAAAACCCAAGACACACTACTAAAGTCCATTGTGTATCTGTGCATCCTGTGATGCTTAAGACCCACAGAATCCTGCCAAGAAAAGTTATAAGTAAGCAAGCCAAGGACTGATGCAATCAGTTTACACAGAATCCTACAGAAAAACAAACCGATAAAAAAAAAAAAAAAAAGACCATGGATATAAGCAGGTGATACAAAGAAGTACACAATTATCTGTACGGTACTCAACCTCGCTAATGGATAAACAAATTTAAATTAAAATAAAATGCAATTTTCTACAAGACTAGCAAAACTGCAAAAGATCTATAATAAAAGCTGGGTGGGTGTGGAGTGTAGGAAATGAGCACTCTCAGGCATCATCAGTAGAACTGAAATTTGAAAAATCAAATACATTTTAGTAATACAGGCTACAGTTTGGTTTGTGCATCTCTAAGGGGCCCCACCCCACAGAAACTGCACCACTGATGAGTTGCACGTAGGGCTGGGGGACTCACTGCCAGGCTATCAGGAGCGGATCACTGTGCCTGCCTCCCTGCCCCACTTCTATCCACTCTCAAGCAAGGATGCTTCCAGCAGGGCACCTGAAAATTTTCTTTGCTGGGTGATTTAAGTAGCAAGACCTGAGAATCCACCTAAATAGCCAAATGTTAGAAATATGGTTTATTTACTATTACCAATCTGATAGATTATAAGGCTATTTTAAAATAAGTAAGACTATGTGGCGACATGGAAAAGTGTTAACAGTATGGAGGGAAAATAGAAGATAAAGTAGCACATGTACCAGCCAAATATAAAAATATGCTACATGTATGATGGGGGGTTAAGAGTCCTCACAAAGCATAGGAGGTGGGAATGTCAGTAATGGTCACTGTTCCATCCACCAAGGCCTGGGAACTCCGTGTAGAACAGTGTGGAACGGGCTACCAGCACGGAAGGAAGGCCCTCTGCAGAGCACAGTGCTCGTGTGAGCCGTAGGCAAGCGAGACGAAGACGGAGCTGGCAGGTGGGGCAGCTGACGTGGGCTTGGGCCTGTCACTCCCTCATCTTCCCAGAGTTTCCTACCTTGAATAAGTCATAGAGTTCTTCCAGGTCTTCAGGAGGAATGGAGACTTCCGGGATAACAACGCGGAGCTTGAGGAAAGAACCAACAGCAGTGGAGTGAATTCTCTGCCTGCACCTGGGAGGATCAGAGGGAACAGGGGGGCTCTTCTTGCTCATGGGGGATGCCAGGCGCAGGTCCTGTCTACCAGAGCAGTCTGTTCCTTTCTGACGCCAGGATCACGTTATGGTAATTTTCTCAAGGTGTTTACCCTCAGCCTTGCCAACTCACACATCAGTGCCTCAGGACAAATGCGTGAGTTCTAATGGAAGTCAAACTCTAGCAAAGACGAGGCTGGGGGAGGAAGTTCCTCCTGAACAACTAACACTGCAAGCCTTCTGTGCCAGGCATTTTCTATATTGTACCTCATTTAATCCCAGATGCTGGGTATTAGTATCCTCATTTACAACTGGGGAAACTGAGGCTCACGGGGCTTAACTTGCTCACAATCTGTCTGACTCTCAAACCCCTGTCTCTACACCAGGTCACCCTAATTCAATGCAGGGGGGTGGGGTGGCATTCTTTTTTTTTTTTAAGTTTATTTAGTTTATTTTTAGTAATCTTTACACCCAACGTGGGGCTCAAACTTGGGACCCCAAGGTTCAAGAGTCACATGCCAGCCAGGTGCCCCAAAAGCTGGCATTCTTAACGAGACCCACGGGAACAGAGCCCGGGTTAGCGCCCGACTGCCATTCTGACAACCCATGACTCACTACGTTCTGCTTTGTGGTATCTTCATGGCCCTGGAGAACCCTGATCCTGTGCTTACAGCGCAGGTGCTCGATCTGCTCCACAGACTGGTCTCCAAATTTCTGCAGAGAAATGAACGTCCCTCAACATCCATCTCTGACCAGGTTTCCCAGAGGATGAGGCGGGGGATAGGGCCAGGCCCAGCTACCTCATAGGAGTCCCGGATCAGGTCGGCAATGTCAGTCCCAGGGTAGGGCTCCTGGTCATCGGAGAAAAAGGCATGGTGGCTGCCAACGGGGGGTCCAGGGCTGTCCTCATTCTTAATGTGATCTAGAAACCTGAGCACACAACCCACCGCTGAAGCACTGGTTTCCCCTCGCCTATGCACCGCACCACACCCGCTAGCTTCCCAGGGGCCGGGGGACACGTCAGAGCACTTTCAGACACAGCTCATTCGTCTCCAAACACTGGGAGGAGGGCAAGATAGCAACTACTGTGCTCCTTTAGAGGAAAGGACACATGCCTAAAGCCAGACATGTTAATCTGGGCCCCCTGGGTAGGTTTCCAGGGACCTGGGACTCTGGTGAAGTCAATACCCAGTTCTGTGCATACATGTGCCATTGTAAGCTTCCACAGTATTCTGAAAGGGAAACTTTCATCTGTCTTTCAACTTGCCCTCAGCTACAAGAGACCCAGGTTCCAGTCCTCGGCCTCGTGGCACTTTTCTGGCACTGCAACACACCAAGCCCCTACACATCAAACGTCCGAAACCTCCCGCTGGCTGCCTGAGACCACCATTTCCCAGTGCCTGCCTGCCCCATTCCAGGCCACTATGAGTGTGTATCTCCCCAGAGACAAGCGCAGATGGCCCCCTCTCCTCCTGTACGCTCTCACTTGCTGGAGAGGAGCTGGGAAGATGGCGCTCTTCACCACATGCAGGCAACAGTGCCACCTGACTGGCTGGCTCTGGGGGGGGGACCACGGCGTGACAAGTGGCAGAGTGGAAGGAAAAATTCCACAGTGACAGCCCTACTGGGCACCCGCTGCTGCCTCCACCTGGTCTATTTTGCAGAGCCTGTGATAGCCCTCCTCAACCCTCCACCCCACCCCCCATGAACCCACCTGCTGAGGACCATGAGGGCCTGGCCATCGTCCTTGCTGCTGCACAGGCCCTGGGCGTTGGCTTCCAGCACGGCCAGCCCCAGCTGGAAAATGGCTTTGATCCCATCGTAGAAGAAGCAATCCACGACGCTCACCGCACTCTCCAGAGGCATAATGCTGAGGAACAAAGTCAGGAACCAGGAGAGAGAGATGGACGCTAGGGCTGAGAGGTCGTTCATGTGCTCCGCCAGCTCGGGGAGGTGCTCCTTGATGAGCTCCTCAAAGACCGACTGGTCCACCTGGGCCCCTGGAAAAGGCAGGCCACGGAGACTTGGTTGGGGAAGGAGTCACACTTTCTAAAGTTAGCCTGAAATTGAAACTACTCTGAGATGAGCAGAACAATGAAACAGAATTTGAGTCCCGAAAAGGGACTCGTACTTAACGGATCTTTGACACTGACTAGAGTAATTCAGTGGGGAAAGGATAGTCTTTTCAAAAAATAATGCTCAATCAAGTGCACACCTGTGTGGGAGCAGGGGGGACCTCAAGTCCTACTTCACATCATACAAAAAAATACATTTGTAGTGGGTCATAGACCTCAATATAAAAGCTAATACTATAAAGCTTCTAAAGAAAAATACAGGAAAAAGGCAACATTTCTTAGGACACAAAAAGCACTAGCCACAGAAAAAAATTATAAATTGGACTTCATGAAAATAAAAGACTGGTATTCCTCAAAAAACATTAATAAAAATAGGAATGCAAACTTCACACTAAGAAAATATTTATAATACATATACCTGACAAGGGTCTTGTATTCAAAATAAAACTCTTGCAACTTAGTGGTCAATAACCCACTTTTTCTTTAAGTAGGCAAAAGATGTGAGCAGACACTTCAAAAGAGACAATAAACAAATGGCCAGGAAGCACAGAAAAATACGTTCAACATCATTCATCAAAGAAATGCAAAGTAAAACCTCCATGATAGATCCCTTCTTCCCCGCTAGAATGGCAAAACTTAAAAAGACAATTCTGAAGGCTAACAGGGATGTGGAGCAACCAGAACTCACACATTACTGGTAGGAGATCTGTGACCACAGTGTATCCGCTTTGAAAAACCAACAGTTTCTTAGAAAGTTAAAAATCCATCTAACCTATGACCTGGCAATTCTACTCCTAGGTAAGTACTCAAGAAAACACGGACAATCTTGAGTCACAGAGAGACTTACTTACACATGAATGTGTATCTCAACTTCACTAACAATAAAAGATTGGAAACCACGCAGACCTCTAAACAAATCATGGTCTGAGTGTACGGTGTGACTCAGCCAGAAGGAGCAGAGTACTAATAATGCCTCGGCAACCTCGTGTCAGGCGCAGGAAAACAGACACAGAAGAGTGTGTTCTCCGTGGTTACACTGAGATCACGTTCAAGAACTTGGGCCCAACTAACCTGTGGTGACAGACCCCAGGACCGAGTGTTGCCTGTGGCAGGGAAGGGGCAGAAGGGAACTGGGGGGTTATGGAAATGCTCCAGCCTGTATTGGGGCGGTGCTCACACAGGTGTACACATTACCTAGGGGGCTCTGCTGCTCACTGAGGAGTAGACACTGTCCCGCAGGAGCACCATCAACCGATGGCGGCTTTGGCAGCTTGCCTCCCGGTGACCCTGACACTCTGATGATTCCGTGCTACTGTGTGCAAGCTTAAACTGCCTCCCACAGCATAAAGTGGAAAGGGAAGGAAGCCCGTCACTCAGGCACCTGGAGGGAGCCAGGGAAGACAGTCTAGAACATACCGCCACATCCTTCCCAGCCACCCCCCTCCCCACTCCCAGGGCTCCTCACATTCCCTCAGTTCTTGACACCATCTTCTTCAGGAGCGTCTTCTTCCTGCCCTGCCCCTACCTCCAGTCTTTTGCCAAATTCTGTCTCAGATTGGTTCTTTTGTTTCTGTTCCCACCGCTGCCGCCCAAATTTTAGGCCATCTCCAGAAAAGGTGTCTGAGAGTATCAGCAAGCCAAAGCAATGTTTCTGTCATTTTGTCCACTAGGAGGGGCTGGACCACAGGGATAATGCAAATGCCAATCCGCCACAGAAAAGGAAGGTACCAGGTGGGTGCCTGAATGCTGTGGGGTCACAGGTCTGCCCAGAGCAGGGGCCAGCAACAACGGGCCTTGTCACTTATCAGCGTATCCAAGACCGGGGCAGGGAGGGGGGGATGTCCCAAATCTGCCCTCCAGGTGCAGCCTCAAGAGTCTCCACAAGGGAAAGGGGACATCTGTCTGCCTGAGCTCCTTGGGTACGGAGGGCAACACCACCCTCCCTTTCCAGGCCACAGTATCAGCAAAAAACCTCTCTGGTTTTCGCTGTTCAACTTGTTTCTCGAACCTAAACATCTTTCTTTTCAGGTAACCTCAGTCCACCCTTTTGCCAGAACAGTGCAGAGATTACGCCAGTTGGTTCTGCACATTCAAGAGCCAACCAGTGTTTGTTCAGAGACCAGCTGAGCGGCACAGGGGATTTCTGAACAAGGACTGATGACAAATGTCTTTGCCCAGGCTCTGTCCCTGCTCCCCAAGCACAGAAGAGGAAGAGGAGGAGGAAGGAGGCAGGTTACCAATGACTCGGTGGTTGAAGTAGTCGGGCAGCATCCGCTCACACACGGCAACGAGCAACCAGAAGGCCTCCTCCTCCTTGGCGTACAGCAGCAAAACGGAGGTCAGGATGTTCATGGACTGCTCAGGGTTCACAGAGGAGGGGATGGTTAATGTCAGACCACGTCGTGCCACACAGACATTAAAAATCACACAAGCCCAGCCCTTTTGGCTGAGCAGCGCCATGGCGGTTGGCAAGAACAAGCGCCTTACGAAAGGCGGCAAAAAGGGAGCCAAGAAGAAAGTGCTTGATCCATTTTCTAAGAAAGATTGGTATGATGTGAAAGCACCAGCTATGTTCAATATAAGAAATATTGGAAAAACATTAGTCACAAGAACTCAAGGAACCAAAATCTCATCTGATGGCCTCAAGGGTCGGGTTTTTTAAGTGAGCCTTGCTGATTTGCAGAATGATGAAGTTGCATTTAGAAAATTCAAGCTAATTACTGAGGATGTTCAGGGCAAAAACTGCCTGACTAATTTCCATGGCATGGATCTTACCCGTGACAAAATGTGCTCCATGGTCAAAAAATGGCAGACCATGATCGAAGCTCATGTTGATGTCAAGACTACCGATGGTTATTTGCTTCGTCTATTTTGTGTTGGTTTTGCTAAAAAACGCAATAATCAGATTCGGAAGACCTCTTATGCTCAGCACCAATAGGTCCGTCAAATTTGGAAAAAGATGATGGAAATCATGACCCGAGAGGTGCAAACAAATGACTTGAAAGAAGTGGTCAATAAATTGATTCCAGACAGCATCGGAAAAGATATAGAAAAGGCTTGTCAGTCTATTTATCCACTTCATGATGTCTTCCTTAGAAAAGTAAAAATGCTAAAGAAGCCCAAGTTTGAATTGGGAAAGCTCATGGAGCTTTATGGTGAAGGTAGTTCTGGAAAAGCTACTGGGGATGAGACCGGTGCTAAAGTTGAACGAGCTGATGGATATGAGCCACCAGTCCAAGAATTTAAAAGCCAGACATTTAATGGTGACAAATAAAAAAATCATATTTGTGATGTTTAAAAAAAAAAAAAAAAATCACACAAGCCCAAAGGGTCCACAGAAGTCAAGACTGTCAATGAGAGGCCCAGTCTAGCCCAACCACACTGACACTTGTCAAGTGGAATGACCATGTTTATCAACATGGTCCCCACAAGACACCCCAGGCTGAGCCACCAGCCACCATTCCGTCACTGTCCCCCTCTAGGAATGCTGGGGTCAGCTGTGGTGCACGCCTTAGGCTCAGGTCAAATCCAGCTGTTCTGTGTGTATGTTCTAACACACACACACACACACACACAACATTCACGCGTTGATTTTGCTTTTTACAGGAAAACAAAGTTTAAACTCTTCTATTTTCAGGTATCAGAAACTTCTAGTTCCCGTCTAGTGGAGGGGTGGGGGCAGTGCTGTTTTATTTTACCGGGTTCTATCTGTGCTTGTTTACCATATCCCTGAATAAACTGTTCAGAGGGCGTCTTACCTCCACTTGTGCTTCCTGAAGGAAAAGGATTGGCCCCAAACATCTTTTTCCTCCCCAAATAGCACTGATATTTTAAAAATAATCCCTGTAACTTCTGTAGAGATCTAGAAAGATAAAGCTCCCCAGAAGCGTTATCAGTGCCATCCCACAGCGGAGGCCTGGGGGGGCGGTAAAGACAATCTGTCCTGCCGTGGACAGTGACTCATCATGTGCACTGCTCTTTTCGGGCACCACAGTTTCTAATCTCAAGGAATCAGCCTGTTTGACTATACAAAGATGATTCCTTTGGCCTTATTCGATACATTCCTTAAGGGAAGAGACAAAGCACAGAGCCTTCACAGGACAGTCTTCGCTTCCTGACAGTAGAGAACAACAGAACCCGAAGACTGGGTGACCAACACAAGACACAGACTCAAAGATTTCTGCTCCTCCACTGCACACCTCACCTGGCAGTACCCAATTTTGGGGTTCCGGTGGGCATAGGCCGTCAGG